>NW_016807065.1:2597627-2600580 GCF_001698545.2 Rhinopithecus bieti
TGGGTGGGTGGGTACGTGGGTGGGTGGATGGAAGATTGAGACAGGGTCTCACTCTGTTGCCCAGCCTGGAGTGCAGTGGCATGATCATAGCTCACTGTACCCTGGAACTCCTGGGCTCAAGCGATCCTCCTGCCTCAGCCTCCTGACTAGCTGGGACTACAAGCGCATGCCACCACACCCAACCAGTTATTTATACCATGACCTTCCCTGCATCCAGTCATTTAATCCTTACAACACTTATTATTATACCCCTTATACAGATGAGAAAACCAAGGCCTAGAGAGTTGAGATAACGTGTCCAGGATAAAAACATCCAACATGAACTCAAGTTTCCCTCACACATCACACAGCTGTTCTGAAGGCATAAGGAACTGCATGTGGTGTTTCCCAAATGTGTTTAACATGGAACCCTTTTTTTCATTTTTTCTTTTCTTTTTTTTTTTTTTTTTTTTGAGACAGAGTCTCACTCTTTCACCCAGGCTGGAGTGCAGTGGTGTGATCTCAGCTCACTGCAACCTCCGCCTCCCAGGTTCAAGGATTCTCCTGCCTCAGCCTCCCAAGTAGCTGAGACTACAGGCGTGCACCATCACATCTGGCTAATTTTTTGTATTTTTAGTAGAGACAGGGTTTCACCATGTTGGCCAAGCTTGGAACTCTTTCTTATCTAATCTCCAAGCTTGCGTTCCACTTTTATTTCTGCACAGCCTTCTCACACCTGTGCCTGGGATTTACCAGAACTATGCCTTCCTCTGAGCCATCACTGTTCTCACAGGGCCACTGCATACCTGAACTTGTCAGTTCCTTACACCGTCTGTGGCTCCCCAGTACCCTTGGATCCACAACCAGGGACCTGAAGGGCCGTCCTCAGTCTCACCAGCCTCCCTTATCTCCCACTGCCACCCCGGGGACCTACATCTTCTTCTCTGAGAACTCCCTGCCGGTCCACACTCTAAGCCTTTGCCCACACGTCTCTTCTCCGTGTCTAACTTCCATGCATCCTTCCAGACTCAAATCTTTCCTCCTGTGGGATCTCTTCCCTCCCTGGAAGATTTCAAGAATTGCCTCCCCCAAGCCCTGCTGGCCAGCTTCCCTATGATCTGGTTTCCTGCCCATCTCCCTCCGCCCCGTATCCATCCCCTGCCATCTCCTCTACACCCTGAGCGCCCAGCCCGGCACCTGATAGGCATGGTACCGTCAAGAGTCCCCAGAGCTCATGAATCTTGTAGAACTCTGCTCCCATTTCCTTCAGCCCCCCTCCTCTTTTTAGGGGAGTTGAACAGGGAACAGATTGAACTTGACCCTCAGGGTAGAGGCAGCCACTGCCATGTGTCACACAGCAGAGGAAGCTGGGTCAACAAGAACAGAACTGGGTGACTCAGGGCACTGGGAGCTCACCAACACCCCTCATCAGAAGTTCGCTTTGTTTTCTTCAAAATGGGATAATTTCTACTCTGATTCCTGGCCAGGGGATAATGGATAACGTTAATATTATTCATCAAAATACACCAATCATACCAGCAGCGAGCATCTGTTTTGCATGTATCACGCGCCCCATGCCACGTGAAGGATTCTGTGGTCACTATGGCTTTTTAGCCTCCCAGCAACCTTGCAAAGAGGTAACTGGGGTCTCCATCACCGGAGCAGTGCTCTATACATAGTAAGTGCCCCTGCTCCTCAAACACTTGCAGAATGGATAAATCAGTCAACGAACGCCTTCTTTTACAGAAGGGGAAACAGAAGCTCAGATAATTGGAATAATTCGCATTCTGGTGCAGCTGGGATTCACATTCAATTCTGACTCTCCACGTTGAGTTCTCTACAGCCTCCCAACCTTGCGAGTGAGGAGCTGGGGCTGGGGCTGGGGCTGTCCTGGCTGTCCAATCCCCAATCTTTCTTCCTCAAGCAAATATCTGCAGGCAGGTAGACCCCAGAGTGGGCCATGCATGCATGGAAAAGAGCAGACAGAGAGAGAGTCTGGGAGAAAGAGGGACAGGCTGGGGCGGAACCAGGAGACGGACGGACAGCTGTCACCGAGACCCACACCCAGAACAGGTTGATCTGGGAAGGCCAGGGAGAGGGGGGATGGGCTGTGCCAACACCAGTGGGCAGAACCAGTGGGAGAAAAGGGTGTCCCCCCCACGGCTCCCCGCTGGAAGGCCCAGACCTTAATTAACCCCTGTCTTCTCCAAGGCCAGGCCCTGACTCCCAGCTCTGGCCTGGGGTTGTGAAGCCGCCCAAAGCCGGGACTGAGTGTGTCCAGGGCCTCTAATCCCGGGTACCCGGGATTACAGCATCCTCCCCATTCGGGTGGCTCGGGTTCTCAGGCAAGCGGGCCTGGGGGAGGGAGTGAAGGATCTGCTCTAATGGGAGAAGGCCCCGCAGCCCAGCCGGGGAGGGGGGGGCCCACCCCGGGCGATCTTGGACTAGCCATTTCCCTTCGGCTGGGCTCGCCAACCTCCCCAGTAAAATGGGGCCATAAGTCACAGCTGCCAGGCACTGGAGGGGGCTATGGAGGCGAAAGAGGGGGTTCCCAGAGCTCCACGGTCGCCGCCCGCACCGCGGCCAGGGCCGACGCGGGGTGTGTGTCCGGGCCTGGGGGTCGTGCAGTGGTGGAGACCGGAGCACTTGGGACCGCCCAGCGAGGCCGGGGTCTGGGTCTCCAGGGTGTGTGGAGGGGGGAGAGACCGAGGCGGAGATCCTCGCAGGGGCGTGATTTGTGTAAAAGAGAAGAAGGCATGCAAGGGAAGGCCCCGGGGGTGCGGGAGGCGGGAACGAGAGGTCTGCACGGGGAGACCCTACCCGGCTCGCCCGCAGACCCCGCCTGGCTCACCTGGAGGCTTGGACGCCGGGGACCCCCGCGCGGAGCTGGGCCGCCGGCCCCACCCCCACCGCGCTCCCGCAGCCGGCGGGGCAAAGTCCACCGCCCGGGCCGAGCAGGAAGCTCGGAGGCCCC
>NW_016807065.1:2604454-2606516 GCF_001698545.2 Rhinopithecus bieti
GGCCTCCCAAAGTGCTGGGATTACAGGCTTGAGCCACCGCGCCCGGCCTGTTTTTAATATTTTAACATTTGCTTTTGTGTTCCATTGTTTGCTGCTGCTGTTGTTGCTGTTTTGGATAGGATCTCACTCTGTAACCCCAGGCTTTTGAGTGCAGCGGCACAATCACGCACGGCTCACTGCAGCCACCATGCCTGGCTAATTTTTTATTTTGTGTAGAGATGGGATCTCCTTATATCTCCCAGGCTGATCTCAAACTCCTGGGCTCAAGAGCTCCTCCTGCTTTGGCCTCCCAAAGTGCTGGGATTACAGGCATGAACCACTGTGCTTGGCCCTCTATTGTATTTTTGTCAAAATATCCCCTGCATTCCTCTTAGCTGCATGTAATTGTGAACACACAAGTGTTTGTGTGAGTTCGTTCTTTCCAGGCCTGGAAAGAAAAGTGTGTTACTTTCAGAAAACACACACACACACACACACACACACACACATGCACCTTGTCACCTTTTGAATGAGAGAAAATGCTCACAGACTAACACAATATTCACAAATTCACACAGATGTAAATGTCAGCTTCATGCACACAAATGCACTCAGAAAGTGATATGTAAAAAGATAACATACAGGCCAGGCGCAGTGGCTCATGCCTGTAATCTTAGCACTTTGTGAGGCCGAGGCAGGGGGATCACCTGAGGTCAGGAGTTCGAGACCAGCCTGGCCAACATTGTGTAACCCCCACCTCTACTAAAAATACAAAGATACCTGGGTGTGGTAGCGGGCGCCTGTGATCCAAGCTGAGGCAAGAGAATTGCTTGAACCCAGGAGGCAGAGGTTGCAGTGAGCTGAGATTGCGCCACTGCACTCCAGCCTGGGTGGAAGAGCAGGACTCCATCTCAAAAAACAAAAAAAGGCCGGGCGCAGTGGCTCAAGGCTGTAATCCCAGCACNCCCGGCCTCTTTTTTTTTTTTTGAGACAGTCTCGCTCTGTCACCCAGGCTGGAGTGCAGCGGTGCCATCTCAGCTCGCTGAGACCTCTGCTTCCCAAGTTCAAGTGATTCTCCTGCTTCAGCCTCCCAAGTAGCTGGGACTACAGGTGTGCGCCACCACGCCCAGTTAATTTTCCTATTTTTTAGTAGAGATGGGGTTTCACCATGTTGTCCAGGCTGGTCTCGAACCCTGACCTCAAGTGACCCACCCAAAGTGCTGGGATTACAGACATGAGCCACTACACCTGGCCCCACTTTCTTTTTATTTTATTTATTCATTTATTTTATTTTAGAGCTGGGTGTCTCACTATGTTGCTCAGGCTGGTCTTGAACTCCTGAGTTCAAGGGACCCTCCCGCCTCAGCCTCCCGAGCAGCTGGGACTACAGGCATGTGCTACCACACCTGGCTAAAATGTTTACTGAGCATTATTTACAGCAGAACACTGCTGTCTGACAGAAATACAATGTGCCCAGCCTGGCCAACATGGTGAAACTCCATCTCTACTAAAAATACAAAAATTAGCGGGGCGTGGTGGTGCATGCCTGTAATCCCAGCTACTCAGGAGGCTGAGGCATGAGAATCACTTGAACCCAGGAGGTGGTGGCTGTGGTGAACCGAGATCGTGCCACTGCACTCCAGCCTGGGCCACAGAGCAAGACACTGTCTCAAAAAGAAAAAAAAGAGAAATATAATGCATATAATGTGAGCCCACATAAGCCGTCAAGTTTTCTAGTAGCCACATTACATATGTAGAAACAATAAGAATGTAGTAATATATTGACCCAAGACATATCCAATTCTTATTTTAACATGTAATCAACATAAAAATATTATTAATAAGATATTTTACACTGGTTTTTGTTGTTTGTTTTTGTACCAAGTCTTTGGAACCCTGAGTATATTTTACATTTACAGCGCATCTTGGTTCAGACTGACCACATTTAAGTGACTCAGAAGCCACATCTGGCTGGTGGTCACCATACTGAATAGCACAAGTCTACAACATAGCTAGGATGGATGGATGTGTGGGTGGATGGGGAGGTAGGTGGGTGGATGGGTGGGTGGATGGGTGGGTAGAT
>NW_016807065.1:2610206-2612945 GCF_001698545.2 Rhinopithecus bieti
CTGCTGCTGCTGAGCCAGGTGCGGCCGCTTGCGCTGGCGACGCTGCGTCGGGCCCGCCCCGGGGAGGAGCCCAGGTGCGCCCCGCCCCCGAACCCGGACCCGGACCCTGACGCGCCCCTGCGCCCCGCCCGGACCTCTCACTGCAGGGTGCACGGAGCAGCAGGGGTGGGTGGTGGGGGGGCCTGGACTGTGGCGATGGTGGAGGGAGCTTGCAGAGGACTGAGTGTGTGTGTGTGCGCGCGCGTGTGTGTGTGTGCGCGCTCGCGCCTGGCGCATTGGAAAGGATTAGGGACCCTCTGTGTGTGCCAGCCCGTGTCTACCCTTAGGCATAGGAGCTCCTGCACGTGCTTGCAATAAACGCCGGGCCCGCAGGCAGCGTGTGATTGGGTGCACCTGTTACTGATTATGTTGGTGAAGACACAAGAATATGTGTGTCTTCGTATCTGTGCGTGTATCTCTGAATGCATTTGGGTGGTGACCAAGTGTACTGGGGGGTGTCTAGGGGTGTGTGTTTCTGGAGTATGTATCTGGGCACGTGTAAGTGTGTATTTAATTTGTTGTGTGTACAAGGATCTGTATTATATAGATGTGTGTATCCTGAGGATGGAAGTGACGAGTGTGTGTGTGTCTGTTTTATTGTTATTATTATTATTATTATTATTATTATTATTATTATTTTGAGGCAAGGTCTCACTCTGTCACCCAGGCTGGAGTGCAGTGGCACTATCTCGGCTCACTGCAACCTCTGCCTCCAGGACTCAAGCGATTCTCCTGCCTCAGCCTCCCGATTAACTGGGATTATGGGTGTGGGCCACCACTCCCGGCTAATTTTTGTATTTTTAGTAGAGACGGGGTTTCACCATGTTGGCCAGGCTGGTCTCAAACTCCTGACCTCAGGTGATCCACCCACCTCAGCCTCCCAAAGTGCTGGGATTACAGGCATGAGTCACCGCACCCAATTGTGTGTCTGTTGTTGGAGTGCATGTAAGTATGTCTGTCTCTGCATCTAAACGTACTGTGTTGTATGAGGGTGTTATTGATGTCTCTGTCAATGCAGGAGTATGGAGAGACATTAAGAGTGTATGTATTTCAGGCCAAGCGGTGGCTCACGCCTGTAATCCCAGCACTTTGGGAGGCTGAGGCGGGCAGATCACGAGGTCAGGATATCGAGACCATCTGGGCTAACGCAGTGAAACCCTGTCTCTACTAAAAATACAAAAAATTAGCCGGGCCTGGGGGTGGGCGCCTGTAGTCCCAGCTACTCGGGAGGCTGAGGCAGGAGAATGGTGTGAACCCGGGAGGCGGAGCTTGCTGTGAGCCGAGATTGTGCCACTGCACTCCAGACTGGGCGACACAGCGAGACTCCGTCTCAAAAAAAAAAAAAGAAAAATTTAGCCGGGCATAGTGGTGTATGCCGGTAATCCCAAGTACTCGGGAGGCTGAGGCGGGAGAATCGCTTGAACCAGGGAGCAGAGGGTGAGATCGCGCCACTGTACTCCAGCTTGGGCAACAGAGTGAGACTCTGTCTCAAAAAAAAAAAAAAAAAAAAGTACGTATATTTCTGCAGGGTGTGGCTATTTGTGTCTATGAGTGTCCTCGCGTAGCTGTACTGGGTGTATTTGCAAGTGTCTTCGTGTGTTCTTCTGGTATCGGCAGTGTGTGCTGGGAGAAGGCTCTGTGTGGAGATGAGGATGTGTGTCTAAGTGGGTTTGTATTTGAGTATGTGAATCTGGCTGTATGCACATGGATGTGTGATCTATGATGAGCAGTTCCTGACTATATTTTTGTGCATATATGTATGTTTACATGTGAGTATCTTTGTGGATTTGAACACATGGTGGGTGCCTGTGACACATTGTGTAACCATAAAAGCAGGTATAAGTGTGCAAGAATGCCTGTTTCTGCCGGGTGCAGAGGCTCACGCCTATAATCCCAGTGCTTTGGGAGGCCGAGGTGGGTGGATCACCTGAGGTCAGGAGTTCAAGACCAGCCTGGCCAACATGGTGAAACCCTGTCTCTACTAAAAATGCAAAAGTTAGCCAGGAGTAGTTGCCTGCGCCTGTAATTGCAGCTACTTGGGAGGCTGAGGCAGGAGAATCGCTTGAACCCAGGAGGCAGAGGTTGCAGTGAGCTAGGATTGCACCACTGTACCCTAACATGGGTGACAGAGCAAGACTCAGTCACATAAAAAAATAAATAAATAAAAATAAAGAATGCCCGTTTCTGACTGCTTTTGTGAAAGTTCAAATGTGCATATTTATCTAGGAATTGCATATTTGTGTGACCGAATGCATTTTTGTGTATGAATCTGATTGTGTCTGTCAGTATGGAGGTGTGTGTGAACGTGTTGAGTACAAGTGTTTGTACAGAAGTGCGATTGTGTGTTTATTTGTAAAGTCTAAGCACTGATTTGTGGAGTTTGTTTGTTTCTTTTTTTGAGACGGAGTCTCGCTCTGTCGCCCAGGCTGGAGTACAGTGGCGTGATCTCAGCTTACTGCAAGCTCCGTCTCCCCGGTTCACACCAGTCTCCTGCCTCAGCCTCCCAAGTACCTGGGACTACAGGCACCCACTGCCATGCCCGGTTAATATTTTGAATTTTTATTAGAGATGGGGTTTTATTGTGTTAGCCAGGATGGTCTCGATCCCCTGACCTCAGGTGATCTGCCCGCCTCAGCCTCCGAAAGTGCTGGGATTACAGGTGTGAGCCACCGCTCCCGGCCAGATGTTTTTAATATTTTT
>NW_016807065.1:2614777-2618674 GCF_001698545.2 Rhinopithecus bieti
AAAAAAAAAAAAAAAAAAAAAAAAAACGGCTGGACCCAGTGGCTCATGTCTGTAATCCCAGCACTTTGAAAGGCCGATGTGGGCAGATCACCTGAGGTCCGGAGTTCAAGACCAGCCTGACCAACATGGAGAAAGCCATCTCTACCAAAAATACAAAAAAAGAAATTAGCCAGAGGTGGTGGCGGGCGCCTGTAATCCCAGCTACTTGGGAGGCTGAGGCAGGAGAATTGGTGGAAACCAGGAGGCAGAGGTTGTGGTGAGCTGAGATCGCACCACTGCACTCCAGCCTGGGCAACAAGAGCGAAACTCCGTCTTAAAAAAAAAAACAAAAAACCAGCACTTTGAGAGGCCAAGGCCAGTGGATCACCTGAGGTCCGGAGTTCCAGACCAGCCTGACCAACATTGAGAAACCCCATGTCCATTAAAAACACAAAATTAGCCGGACGTGGTGGCACATGCCTGTAATCCCAGCTATTCAGGAGGCTGAGGCTGGAGAATTGCTTGAACCTGGGAGGTGGAGGTTGCAGTGAGCCAAGATCTCACCATTGCACTCCAGCCTGGGCAACAAGAGCAAAACTCTGTCTCAAAAAAAAAAAAAAAAAAAAAAAATGCTATGAAATGGAAAGATGCTGTAGCATGCCGGTCCCCAAGACCCTGACCCCAGATGGTGGCCCGAGAAATTGCAGGGCCCCCCTGACTTGCGTTGCACATGTATGTTTGGGGCGTGGGTCTCAAGGTCCGGAGCCTGTGAGCAGGCATGGGGGTGGGTGTGCCAAGGGAGGGGAGCTGGGGCGTGGGCGCTCCTGTCTGGATATGCCCGTGCAGGAGTGGGTGTGGGTGCATAAAGGGGCCAGTGTCTATGTGTGTGAGCACAGGTGCTGGTATGGATGACACATGCCCCCGCTCCTGTCCCAGTCCCCTCGAAGGACCTAAACAAGGTCCTTTCCCCACTGGACCTCAGTTTCCCCATCTGGAGACCTGGGGCTCCCGACCCGGGGAAGCATTTCCAGCAGGAAAGGGTGCTCCCGCCATGCCCCGCCCCTCTATGAGCTTGGCGTGTCCTGCCGGCTCCCACACGGGTCTGCTTTCCCTGGGATGGTTCCCAGGACCTCTGTGGACCCCAAGGACAAACCCAGCAAAGGCGGCAAATGCAACTTGCTCACACACAATCCGGGGAGAAGTGGGGTGGACGCACAGGTTCAGCTTCCCATCCCGGGAGGGGGCTGCAGCTTAGGAAGGATGGGTTGGGGACCGTCCAGGTCCAGAGGTGTCGGTACAGGTCGAGTGCTCCTGCCCCTGCCTCCAGGGGCCTCCACTGGCCCAACCCCCACACTGGGCGGACTGGAAAGCCTGGCTGGTCTAGACTGCCCCACCCACACACTGCCGGCTGGAATCGAGATCCCACCTGCCCCTGGGGGCCTGTTCCTATGGCCCAGGCAGCCTCAGACACACTGGCTGCCCTGTGCCCATGGGGCGGCCCCTCCCTGAGCCCCCCTCCAGCCTCCCGCCTCCTCCCACACCTGGAGCTCTTTGGGCTCTCACGCCTCCTAACTCATTAGACAGAGCGTGGTTATTAAGCTGGGGGTGGGGATGACTTAGAGGATTTATAAGTCAGGAGTTCAGGATTTGGTTTGGGGGAGTATATGAAACCCCATAAAATCATCTGCAAAGTTCTGCCTGTGTGTGCATTTCAGGGATCGGACTCATAGATGACAATTTCTGAGTGTGCTATGTGCCCGACATCGTCTCATTAATCCTCATGCCAACACCAGCATAATGAGGATTGTACCCATTTTACAGATGGAAAACCTGAGTCATACACCAAGGCAAATGGAAGGAGGCTTTGAGTCGAATCTAGGGTCCACCAGCTGAGCCACTTTGCAGCCCTTCCACTGCGAGGCTGGTTCACCCTTCTCTCAACGTCTGCGACCTTCAGGATGGGCACAGTGGCTCATGCCTGTAATCCCAGTATTTTGGGAGGCCGAGGTGGGTGGATTACTTGAGGTCAGGTGTTCAAGACCAGCCTGGGCAACATGGCGAAACCCCGTCTCTACTAAAAGTACAAAAATTAACTGGGTGTGGTGCCGGGCACCTGTAATCCCAGCTACTTGGGAGGCTAAAGCAGGAGGATCATTTGAGCCCGGTAGACAGAGGTTGCAGTGAGCTGAGATTGTGCCACCTTCCGAGTGGCTGGGATTACAGGCACCTGCCAACTCGCCTGGCTAATTTTTGTTTTTGTAGTACAGATGGGGTTTCACCATGTTGGCCAGGTTGGTCTCGAACTCCTGACCTAAAGTGCTTTGCTCACCTCGGCCTCCCAAAGTGCTGGGATTACAGGTGTGAGCCACTGCGCCCGGCCGGTATGGTGTTTATTATCAGCACTCCCCAGGTACCTCAGGGAGACGTGTCCAAAATATTTCAAAAGAATTATTTATATATATATATGTGTGTGTGTATATATATGTAAATATGTTATATATATGTAAATATGTGTTATATATGTATATATATGTTTTATATATATATATATTTGTAGAAATAGGGTCTCGCTCTGTTGCCCAGGCAGGAGTGCAGTGGCACAATCATAGCTCACTGTAGGCTGGAACTCATAGGCTCAAGCGATCCTCCTGTCTCAGCCTCCTGAGTAGCTAGGACTACAGGTGTGCACCACCACACCCTACTAATTTAAAAGCTATTTTGTAGAGATGGATCTGGCTATGTTACCCAGGCTGATTTCAGACAAGTGGCCTCAAGCGATCCTTCCACCTTGGCTTCCCAAAGTGCCTGGATTACAGGTGTGAGCCACAGTGCGCAGCCACCGTGCCCAGCCTCAAAATAATTTTTAAGAACAACATTGGCTGGGCACGGTGGCACATGCCTGCAATCTCGGCATTTTGGGAGGCTGAGGTGGGAGGATCGCTTGAGCCCAGGAGTTTGACAACAACCTGGGTAACACAGTGGGATCCTGTCTCCACACACACACACACACACACACGCACACACACACAAACAAAAAACAAAAATTAGCCAGGCGGGGTGGTGCGTGCCTATAGTCCCAGCTACTCGGGAGCTGAGGCAAGAGAATCACTTGAACCTGGGAGGCGGAGGTTGCAGTGAGCCAAGTTCATGCCGCTGGACTCAGCCTGGGCGAAAGAGCGAGACTCCGTCTAAGAAAGAAAGAGAGAGAGAGAGAGGAAGGAAGGAAGGAAGGAAGGAAGGAAGGAAGGAAGGAAGGAAGGAAGGAAGAGATCATTTCACCTAGGAATAAAATATTGGGACAATCACACAATCTAGCAAAATGGCTAGCGATAGTGAGGGTGGGAGCTGCTTTTGCTAGGGCAGTTGTCGGGGCAAGCTTCTTCCAGGAGGAAGGAGAGGTAGGGCAGGGAATGGGACGATGAAAAGAAGCAGATGGGGGAAGAGCATTCCGGGCAGAGCAAATGGTAAGGACAGAGGCCCTGGGGAAGGACCAAGCTGGTACTCAAGGAAGGTCACTATTCCTGGCATGCAGCCAGGAGCAATGCAAGGAGATGCTGGAGGGTGTTTTGTTGCTGTCCAAACTCTCCCTGGTGAAGGACCACTTCTTCTTCTTTTTTTTTTTTTTTTTTTTTTGAGATGGAGTCTCACTCTGTCACCCAGGCTAGAGTGCAGTGGCACGATCTCAGCTCACTGCAACCTCCGCGTCCCACGTTCAAGCAATTTTTGTGCCTCAGCCTCCCGAGTAGCTGGGAGTGCAGGCGCACGCCACCATGCATGGCTAATTTTTGTAGTTTTAGTAGAAACGGGGTTTCATCATTTTGGCCAGGCTGGTCTTGAACTCCTGACCTTAGGTGATCCGCCCACCTCAGTCTCCCAAAGTGCTGGGATTACAGGCGTGAGCCACCGCACATGGCCAAA
>NW_016807065.1:2620722-2623920 GCF_001698545.2 Rhinopithecus bieti
AAAAAAAAAAAAAAAAAAAAAAATTGCTTCATTCATTGTATCAAATGTGCCATATCAGTGTAAGATGGTAATAAAAGGGGAAATTATATCATGTATGTGTTGGGGGAGAATGAGTGTACTCGAACTCTCTGTACCATCTACTTGATTTTTCTGAAAATTTAACACTGCTCTTTAAAAAGTCTATTAGCTGGGCAAGGTGGCACAAGCCTGTAGTCCCAGCCACTCAGGAGACTGAGGTGAGAGGGTCACTTGAGCCCAGGAGTTGGAGGCTGCAGTGAGCTGTGATCACACCACTGAACTCCATCCTGGGCAACAGAGTGAGACCCTGTCTCCAAGAAAATGAAAATAAAAGGCCAGGTGCGGTGGCTCACGCCTGTAATCCCAGCACTTTGGGAGGCCAAGGCAGGCGGATCACCTGAGGTTGAGAGTTTGAGACCAGCCTGACCAACATGGAGAAACCCCATCTCTAATAAAAATACAAAGTTAGCCGGGCATGTTGTCACATGCCTGTAATCCCAGCTACTCGGGAGGCTGAGGCGGGAGAATTGTTTGAACCTGGGAGGCAGAGGTTGCGGTGAGCCGAGATCGCCCATTGCACTCCAGCCTGGACAACAAGAGCGAAACTCCGTCTCAAAAAAAAAAAAAAAAAAAAAAAAAAGGGAAAAAAAAAAATGAAAATTAAAAAATAAAAAATAATAATAATAAAATAAAAAAGTCTATTAATACAGGAAGGAATTTAAAAGGCATGCAGAACATGAGCCCAGCTGTCACAAAATTACTATGTCAAATTACTATAATGATTCTATGTATTTATTGATTGATTGAGATAGGGTTTCACTCTGTCGCCCAGGCTGGAGTGCAGTGGTGTGATCCTGGTTCACTGCAGCCTGGACCTCCCAGGCTCAAGCGATCCTCCCACCTCAGCCTTCCAAGTAGCTGGGACCACAAGCATGTGCCACCACATCTGGCTAATTTATTTTTTATTTTGCAGAGTTGGGGTCTCGCTATGTTGCCCAGGCTGCACTAGAACTCCTGGGCTCCAGTGATCCTCCTGCCTCGGCCTCCCAAAGTCCTGGGATCACAGGCGTGAGCCACCGTACCCAGCCTTTAAAGATTCTAAAAGCTGGCCGGGGCACAGTGGCTCATGCCTGTAACCCCAGCACTCTGGGAGGCCGAGGCAGGCAGATCACCTGGGGTCAGGAGTTCGAGACGACCAGCATGGGCAACATGTTGAAACCCTGTCTCTATTAAAAACATAAAGATTAGCCAGGCGTGGTGGAGCAAGCTATTCTGGAGGTTGAGGCAGGAGAATCGCTTGAACCTGGGAGGCGGAGGTTGCAGTGAGCCAAGATTGTGCCACAGCACTCGAGCCTGAGAAGCAGAGTGAGACTCCACCTCAAAAAACATAAATAAAAATAAAAGTTCTGAAAGTTTTTTTTTTTTTTGGACTCTCTCATCTAAATGGAAAATCAACAGCTTGGGACCAGCTGCAGGCTGCGGTTCACACTTTGAGTAGTTCCAGTATGGGGTTTCTGGATCATGGCACTATCAAAATGTAGAATATTTGGATAACTCTTTGCTGCAGGGGCCATCCTGTGCATTGCATAACGTTTAGCAGCACCGTTGGTCTCTACCTACCAGATGCCAGTAGCAGCCCTCTCCAGCTCCATGCATTGCCAAACGTCCCCCAGCAGGCTGAATCATTGTCCCCTTGAAAACCATGCACAGGCTGGGCACAGTGGCTTACTCCTGTAATCCCAGCCCTTTGGGGGGCCGAAGCAGGTGGATCACTTGAGGTCAAGAGTTCGAGACCAGCCTGGCCAACATGGTGAACCCCATCTCTACCAAGGATATAAAAAAGAAGTAAGCTGGGCATGGTGGTGCACACCTATAATCCCAGCTACTCGGGAGGCTGAGGCAGGAGAATCGCTTGAACCTGGGAGGCGGAGGTTGCGGTGAGCCGAGATCGTGCCACTGCATTGCAGCCTGGGCGACACAGCAAGACTCTATCTCAAAAAAAATAAAAAAAAATAAAAAAAAAAAGAAAAGAAAAGAAAGAAAGAAAAGAAAACCGCGTACATACGGGTGACAAAATCAAACCTGAGAACTTGCACATCTGTGGGCTTCAGGTGGCCTTTGGGGGACCTGGTGGTTCTAAGACAATTTCGGGTAGACCACAGAGGCTCCGCTAACGAGGTCAGCCCCAGGGTGTGGCTTTGGGGCCAGGAAGCATGCACGGGTGCAGAATGTGTTGGGAGATGGAATTGGCAGGGCTTGTAGTGGATGGGAACAGGCGGCCAGGAGAGGGAGGGTGGAGCCTTGGAAGATGCCCAGATCTGTGCCTTTCGCAAGCAGGTAGATGGTGGTGCTGCATGCTGAGATGGGGACAGGAGATGAGGGGCCAGGCTGGGTGGGGAAGATGAGTTTCGTCTTGGTCGGGTTGAGTTTCACATCCCAGAGGGCCATCAAGGAGGCCAGAAATGTGTCATCTTTACCATGTGATGAATGCTGGCCCAGGTGCCTCCACCAATCCACAAGATCCCCAGAGCAGTGAGAGGAGGGAGCTGTGATCGCGCCACCGCATTCCAGCCTGGGTGACACAGCGAGACCCTATCTCTCTTTAAAACAAAAAACAAAAAAGGCCGGGCGCGGTGGCTCACACGTGTAATCCCAGGACTTTGGGAGGCCAAGGCGGGCAGATCACTTGAGGCCTGGAGTTCAAGGCCACTCTGGCCAACATGGTAAAACCCCATCTCTATTAAAAACACACACACGCCGAGACAGCCGCCCGTCTGATCACCAGGAGGTCAGGAGATGGAGACCATCCTGGCTAACACGGTGAAACCCCGTCTCTACTAAAAAAAAAAAAAAATTAGCCGGGCACGGTGGCGGGTGCCTGTAGTCCCAGCTACTGGGGAGGCTGAGGCAGGAGAATGGCGTGAACAGGGGAGGCAGAGCTTGCAGTGAGTGGAGATCACGCCACTGCACTCCAGCCTGGGCGACAGAGCGAGACTCCGTCTCAAAACACACACACACACACACACACACACAAATTAGCCGGGCGTGGTGGCGGGCGCCTGTAGTCCCAGCTACTCAGGAGGCTGAGGCAGGAGAATGGCGTGAACAGGGGAGGCAGAGCTTGCAGTGAGTGGAGATCACGCCACTGCACTCCAGCCTGGGCGACAGAGCGAGACTCCG
>NW_016807065.1:2623932-2626700 GCF_001698545.2 Rhinopithecus bieti
AGTGGCACGATCTCAGCTCACTGCAACCTCCGCGTCCCACGTTCAAGCAATTTTGTGCCTCAGCCTCCCGAGTAGCTGGGAGTGCAGGCGCACGCCACCATGCATGGCTAATTTTGTAGTTTTAGTAGAAACGGGGTTTCATCATTTTGGCCAGGCTGGTCTTGAACTCCTGACCTTAGGTGATCCGCCCACCTCAGTCTCCCAAAGTGCTGGGATTACAGGCGTGAGCCACCGCACACGGTCCCATTTTTTTTTTTTTTTTTTTTTTTTTTTTGAGATGGAGTCTCACTCTGTTACCCAGCCTGATGTGCGGGTGTGGTGGCAAGACTTCAACTCATTGTAACCTCTGCCTCACGTGTTCACATGATTCTCGTGCCTCAGCCTCCCGAGTAGCTGGAAGTGCAGGAGCGCGCCACCACGCCCGGCTAAGTTTTTGTATTTTTAGTAGAGATGGAGTTTCACATTGCCCAGGCTGAAAATAAAAGTTTAAAATTAGCCAGGTATGGTGGTGCATGCCTGTGGTCCCAGCTGCTTGGGAGGTTGAGGCAGGAGGATCCTTTGAGCCCAGGAGTTTGAGACTGCAGTGAGCTATGACTGCACCATTGTACTCCAGCCTGGATGACAGACAGAGACCCTGTCCAAAAAAACAAAAAATGACCGAAGTACAGAATCCGAAGTATAAAATGAATATTTGAGAGTCCATACTGATGTCAAGAAATGAGCAGGCCAGGCCTGGTGGCTCACATCTGCAATCCCAGCAGTTTGAGAGGCCGAGGCGGGAGGATCACTTGAGGCCAGGAGTTCCAGACCAGCCTGGACAACACAGCGAAACCCCATCTCTACTACAAATAAAACAAATTAAAGAAATTAGCTGGGTGTGGCAGTGCACACCTGTAATCTCAGCTATTCAGGAGGCTGAGGTGGGAGGACTGCTTGAGACTGGAAGGTTGGGGCTGCAGTGAGCCGTGTTTGCATAAGTGCACTGCAGCCTGGGCAACAGAGCAAGACCCTGTCTCAAAAAAAAAAAAAAAAAGAGCACATAATTTCATAATAGGGGATGAGGGACTTCTTCCCCTGCAGAAGAATTTCAAATAATTCATGTAGATTCACTCTCAAGGAGTGGAACGTAACTCTCCAGTCCTTAGGTGTAAGCCACACAGGGTGCCTTGCTTCCAAAGAGCACAGTATAGAAGGAGGAAAGAGTAAAAACAGGGATACAGTGGAGAAACCTAACACACTACTCCAGCCGATGGTCAAAGACAACCTTGACAGTCAGAAACTGTGTTGTTAGTATGTACTTTTTTTTTTTTTTTTTTTTATCCCACCACGGCTGGAGTGCAGTGGTGCGATCACAGCTCACCGCAGCCTCCACCTCCTAGGCTCAAGCAATCCTCCCATCTCAGCCTCCTGAGTAGGTGGGACTACAGGCAGGTGCCACCACACCTGGCTATTTCTTTTTTTCTTTCTTTTTTTTTTTTTTTTTTTTTTTTTGAGACAAACTCTCATTCTGTAACCCAGGCTGCAGTGCTATGGCGAGATCTGGGCTCGCTGCAACCTCCGCATCTTGGATTCAAGTGATTCTCCTGCCTCAGCCTCCTGAGTAGCTGGGATTACAGGCGTCCCCCACCACGCCTGGCTAATTTTGTCTTTTAGTAGAGACGGGGTTTCATCATGTTGGCCAGGCTGGTCTTGAACTCCTGACCTCAAGTGATCTGCCTGTCTCGGCCTCCCAAAGTGCTGGGATTACAGGCGTGAGCCACTGCGCCCAGCTTCACATGACATTTAATCATCTCCTTCCATTCAACTGGGACAGTTTCTCAGGAACTGAGAGGCTAAGGCTGGAGAATTGCTTGAACCTGGGAGGCGGAGGTTGCAGGGAGCCAAGATCATGCCATTGCACTCCAGCCTGGGTGACAGAGTGAGACTCTGTCATAAATAAATAAATAAGAAATCTTGCATAGGATCCTGGGACAGAAAAAGGACATTAAGGGAACGCTGAAGAAACTGAATGAAGAATAGACTTTAGTTACTAAAAATGTATCAATATTGGTTCATTCCTGGGAGGCAGACGTTGCAGTGAGCTGAGATTGCATCCCTCCACTCCAGTGTGGGCAGCAGAGCGATACTCTGTCTAAAAAAAAAAAAAAAAAAAAAAAAAATTGCTTCATTCATTGTATCAAATGTGCCATATCAGTGTAAGATGGTAATAAAAGGGGAAATTATATCATGTATGTGTTGGGGAGAATGAGTGTACTCGAACTCTCTGTACCATCTACTTGATTTTCTGAAAATTTAACACTGCTCTTTAAAAGTCTATTAGCTGGGCAAGGTGGCACAAGCCTGTAGTCCCAGCCACTCAGGAGACTGAGGTGAGAGGGTCACTTGAGCCCAGGAGTTGGAGGCTGCAGTGAGCTGTGATCACACCACTGAACTCCATCCTGGGCAACAGAGTGAGACCCTGTCTCCAAGAAAATGAAAATAAAAGGCCAGGTGCGGTGGCTCACGCCTGTAATCCCAGCACTTTGGGAGGCCAAGGCAGGCGGATCACCTGAGGTTGAGAGTTTGAGACCAGCCTGACCAACATGGAGAAACCCCATCTCTAATAAAATACAAAGTTAGCCGGGCATGTTGTCACATGCCTGTAATCCCAGCTACTCGGGAGGCTGAGGCGGGAGAATTGTTTGAACCTGGGAGGCAGAGGTTGCGGTGAGCCGAGATCGCCCATTGCACTCCAGCCTGGACAACAAGAGCGAAACTCCGTCTCAAAA
>NW_016807065.1:2628769-2640085 GCF_001698545.2 Rhinopithecus bieti
GGAGGCTGAGGCAGGAGAATGGCGTGAACAGGGGAGGCAGAGCTTGCAGTGAGTGGAGATCACGCCACTGCACTCCAGCCTGGGCGACAGAGCGAGACTCCGTCTCAAAACACACACACACACACACACACACACAAATTAGCCGGGCGTGGTGGCGGGCGCCTGTAGTCCCAGCTACTCAGGAGGCTGAGGCAGGAGAATGGCGTGAACAGGGGAGGCAGAGCTTGCAGTGAGTGGAGATCACGCCACTGCACTCCAGCCTGGGCGACAGAGCGAGACTCCGCCTCAAAAACAAAAACAAAAAATTAACCGGGCCTGGTGGCACAGGCCTGTAATCCCAGCTACTGGGGAGGCTGAGGCACGAGAATCACTTGAACCTGGGAGGCAGAGGTTGCTGTGAGCCAAGATCATGTCACTGCACTCCAGCCTGGGCGACAGAGCGAGAAAAAAAAAGCTCTGCAGCTGTGAAAAGACATCAGAGAAACTTAGGTGCACATGGCCAAATGGAAAACACAGTCCATCTGAAAGGACTGCTTATCGTGTGCTTCTCCAACTCTATGACATTCTGAAAAAGGCCAAACTATGAAGATAGTAAAGTTCAGTGGTTACTAAGGGTTAAGAGGGAGGATGGATGAGTAGGTGGAACACAGAGGATGTTTAGGGGAATGAAACTACTCTGTATGATACTATAATGGTGGGCTGGGCGCCGTGGCTCACGCCTGTAATCCCAGCACTTTGAGAGACCAAGGTGGGCGGATCACTTGAGGTCAGGAGTTTGAGACCATCCTGGCTAACATGGTGAAACCTCGTCTCTACTAAAAATACAAAAAATGAGCTGGGCATGGTGGTGGGTGCCTGTAGTCCCAGCTACTCGGGAGGCTGAGGCAGGAGAATCACTTGAACCCGGGAGACGGAGGTTGCCGTGAGCCGAGATCGCGCCATTGCACTCCAGCCTGGGGGACAGAGCGAGACTCTGACTCAAAACAAACAGACAAACCTAGACTGGGAATATAGGTGTGCCAGTGATAGAAATGGAAGCTCCATGGAAAGTGAGACACGGGGTTGAGAATGTGGCCCTGGGAGGGAATGGAGGAGAAAGAGGAGGCTCTGAGTTTCCAGAGAGGGAGGAAATCAAGCAAACAAGGGAACAAAGGCTTTGGGAAGGTGGGAGTAGTCTCCAGTGTCCTGGGCTGGCCTGGAGGCTGTGTGAGATAAGAAGTGGGTGGCTGCATTAGATCCAGGGACACGGCATCCTATCGTGACCTTGGGGAAGATGGTCTTAGCGGTATGTGTGTGGGAAGGCAGGAAAGAGGGTGTCTGATGAAGAAGTCAGTGAGAAGAGTCAGTGAGGGAGGTCTCACCTAAAACCTGCCCTCCTAAACCTCTCTGCATCATCACCCACCATCCACTCTTTTTTTTTTTTTTTTTGATTGTTTTATTTTTTGAGACAGAGTCTTGCTCTGTCATCTAGGCTGGAGTGCAGTGGTGCGATCTCGGCTCACTACAACCTCCGCCTCCTGGATTCAAGTGATTCTCGTGCCCCAGTCTCCAAAGTAGCTGAGATTACAGACACCTGCCACCACGCCCAGCTAATTTTTGTATTTTTAGTAGCGATAGGGTTTCACCATGTTCGCCATGTTGGCCAGGCTGGTCACAAACTCCTGACCTCAGGTGATCTGCTTGCCTCAGCCTCCCGAAGTGCTGAGATTACAGGTGTGAGCCACCGCAAACCCTGCCACATCCACTTTGAGGTAGGAGTCAGGACTAGACTCCTGAGATGGGGCTAAGAGCCTGGACCAGACTGAAGGCTAGCCGGAACAGCCCAGGCACGGTGGCTCATGCCTGTAATCCCCATACTTTGGGAAGCCGAGGCCAGTGGATCACCTGAGGCCAGGAGTTCAAAACCAACCTGGCCAAGATGAGGTAACTCCATCTCTACAGAAAATATGAAAATTAGCTGGGCATGGTGGTGGGCGCCTGTAATCCCAACTATTTGGGAGGCTGAGGCAGGAGAATATTGAACCTGGGAGGCAGAGGTTGCAGTGAGCCGAGATCACACCACTGCACTCCAGCCTGGACAACAGAGTGAGCCTCCGTCCCCCATAAACAAACAAACAAAAAACACTAGCTGAAACAGGGAACAGGTGAAAGCACCTCTCCCTAAGACACGCCCTCCAGTGGGCCATGTCAGTTTACCATTGCCATAGCAACACACAGAACTTACCACCCCTTTCCATGGCAGTCACCCAGAAGTTACCACCCTTTTCTAGAAATATCTGCATAATCTGCCCCTTCATTTGCATGCAGTTAAAAGTGGGTATAAGTCTCACTGCAGCACTGCCTCTCAGCTGCTATTCTGGGCTCCCTGCCTGTGGGGCAGGGAGCAGAACCTCTGCTGCTGCTGCCACTTCAGTAAAAGTTACTCACACCACCAGCTCACCCTTGAATTCTTTCCTCGGTGAAGCCAAGAACCCTCCTGGGCTAAGCCCAAACTTTGGGGCCTGCCTATCCAGCATCCCTTCCCTCTCTCCTCTCCTAAGCTATTCTTTCCTGCACTCCCATCCTTCCTCCTTCGGTGTCCTGGTTTTTTTGTTTGTTTGTTTGTTTTTTGTCTTGTTTTGTTGAGTCAGAGTCTCCCTCAGTCACCCAGGTTGGAGTACAGTGGCACAATCTCGGCTCACTGCAACCTCTGCCTCCCACGTTCAAGCCATTCTCCTGCCTCAGCCTCCCGAGTAGCTGGGACTACAGGTGTTAGCCACCACCATGCCCGAGTAACTTTTTTTTTTTTTCAGTAAAAATAGGGTTTCATCATGTTGACCAGGCTGGTCTGAAACTCCTGGCTTCAAGTGATCCACCCACCTTGGCCTCCCAAAGTGTTGGAGTTACAGGCGTGAGCCACCACACCTGGCCTTTCTGTCTTCCTTTCTTCCTTCACTTCCCCTTCCCCTTCCCCTTCCCCTTCCCTTCCCTTCCCTTCTTCCCTTCCCTTCCCTTCCTTTTCTTTCTTTCCTCTCTTTCTCTCTTTCTCTCTCTCTTTCTCTCTATCCTTCTTTCTTTCCTTCTTTCCTTCTTTCTTTCTGACAGAGTCTCACTCTGTCACCCAGGCTGGAATGCAGTGGCGTGATCTCCCAAGTAGCTGGGATTATAGGCACCCACCACCATGCCCAGCTAATTCTTGTATTTTTAGTAGAGATGGGGTTTCACCGTGTGGTCCCCCATGTTGGCTGGGCTGGTCTCGAACTCCTGACCTCAGGTGATCCACCCGCCTCAGCCTCCCGAAGTGCTGGGATTATAGGCGTGAGCCACCGCGCCCGGCCCGTGTCCTCGTTTTCTGTTTCTTGTCCACCTCCTATCTTTCCCCCAAACTCAATCCCTGTTGTGGAATTGTAGACTATTCCAGAAGAATGGAGCCTTAAACATCTGCTGGTCCAAACCTTTTCCCAGAGCTCACAAAATTCAGCCTATCCTTGATTCTTTCCGTGAACAGGGAGCTCATTATTGAGAAAAGCTGTATTTTCTAGCTCTGTTGGCCACACAGTTATTCCTTTAGCAGAATCATGCATACAGTAAGTACCCAATTGATGTTTGTGGAATCTGTTTTCTGGCCTTTCTGGGACTTTCTGAGCCCCCATGACTTACCTTTCAGTATGCTCTCCTCACTTCTCAACTTCTCTACTGAGTTATGTATCCTAAGGCTGGGTGCAGTGTCTTATGCCTGTAATCCCAGCACTTTGGGAGGCCAAAGCGGGAGGATCGCTTGAGCCCAGGAATTGGAGACCAACCTGGGCAACAAAGGGAGACCCACATCTCTACAAAAGATTTAAAAAGTTCGCAGGGTGTGGTGGAGCACATCTGAAGCCCCAGCTACTTAGAAGGCTGAAGCAGGAGGATGTCTTGAGCCCAGGAGTTTGAGGCTCCAGTGAGCCACGATCGCTCTACTGCACGGCAGCCTGGGAAACAGAGTGAGAACTTGTGTGTGTATATATATGTGTGTGTGTGTGTACATATATATACACACATATATACACATACACATATATACACATATCTATACACATATATACATATATACACATATACACACATATTCACACACATATACACATATATACATACATATATACATATATACACATATACACGTCTATACACATATATACATATATACATACACACATATACACATATGTACACATATATACATATACACACATATACATACATATATACATGCATACACATACATACATATATACACATATACACATGTATACATATATACACAAATATACATACATAAATACATATACACATATACACACATACATATATACACATATACACATACATACATATATACATATACACACATATACACATATACATACATATATACACATACATCCATATATACACATATACACATGTATACATATATACACATATATACACACATATATGCATATACACCCATATATACACATATATACACACATACACATACATATATACTTATATAGACATATATACATACATACACATATACACATACATACATACATATACACACATATATACATATGTACATACATACATATATACACATATATACATATGTACATACATACATACGTATATACACATATATACACGTATATACACATATATATACACACACACACATATATATATCTCCTAGATGTAAACAGAATTTTCAAGGTGNACACATACACATACATATATACACAAATATACATACATAAATACATATACACATATACACACATACATATATACACATATACACATACATACATATATACATATACACACATATACACATATACATACATATATACACATACATACATATATACACATATACACATGTATACATATATACACATATATACACACATATATGCATATACACCCATATATACACATATATACACACATACACATACATATATACTTATATAGACATATATACATACATACACATATACACATACATACATACATATACACACATATATACATATGTACATACATACATATATACACATATATACATATGTACATACATACATACGTATATACACATATATACACGTATATACACATATATATACACACACACACATATATATATCTCCTAGATGTAAACAGAATTTTCAAGGTGTGGAGTGACTTGCAGTCATAGAGTTTATTATTTTATTTTATTACTTATTTTATTTTGAGACAGAGTCTTGCTCTGTCACCCAGGCTGGAGTGCAGTGATGCAATCTCGGCTCACTGCAACCTCTGCCTCCCGGGTTCAAGCAATTCTCCTGTCTCAGCCTCCCACGTAGCTGGGATTACAGGTGCCCACCGCCATGCCCGGCTAATTTTTTTTTTTTTTTTTGAGACGGAGTTTCATTCTTATTGCCCAGGCTTGAGTGCAATGGTGCAATCTTGGCTCACCGCAACCTCTGCCTCCCAGGTTCAAGCTATTCTCGTGCCTCAGCCTCCCGAGTACCTGAGATTACAGGCGCCTGCCACTACACCGGGCGAATTTTGTATTTTTAGTAGGGACGGGGTTTTTCCATGTTGGTCTTGAACTCCTGACTTCAACTGATCTGCCCACCTCGGCCTCCCAACGTGCTGGGATTACAGGTGTGAGTCACCGCGCCTGGCCACGTACATATTGAGATATATATATATATTTTTTCTATAAACTTATTTATAATAAATATGTTAACATATATTTATTAATGTATTTGTTAAATATATATTAATATGTTCACATATTCGTCAATGTGTTTCATATTGGGCAAAGATACACAGTCTCTGTTCTCATCAAGCTTATGTTTTCATGGGAACAGAGACTGGTGAGAACAATGGGAGGAAGAGATACAGAGTGAAGCGTAGACAGCACTTCGGGAGGGCAAAGCAGGAGGATCGCTTGAGCGCAGGAGTTTGAGATCAACCTGGGTAACACAGGGAGACCCAACAAGGAGGTCTTTTTTTTTTTTTTTTTTTTTTTTTTTTTTTTGAGACGGAGTCTGGCTCTGTCGCCCAGGCTGGAGTGCAGTGGCCGGATCTCAGCTCACTGCAAGCTCCGCCTCCCGGGTTTACGCCATTCTCCTGCCTCAGCCTCCGGAGTAGCTGGGACTACAGGCGTCCGCCACCTCGCCCGGCTAGTTTTTTGTATTTTTTAGTAGAGACGGGGTTTCACCGTGTTAGCCAGGATGGTCTCGATCTCCTGACCTCGTGATCCGCCCGTCTCGGCCTCCCAAAGTGCTGGGATTACAGGCTTGAGCCACCGCGCCCGGCCTAAGGAGGTCTTGACGTATATTTAATACTCTTATTACACCCGTATAGATGAACATTGGTCACACAAAATCACCAAGCAACTAATGTGAACAAATCTGTCCCTTAGGGGCAGAAACTTACCACAGGGAGGGGCTTCGTGCTGTGGATTGCGGAAGTAATGATTCCCAGTTTGTTCACATCTGCTCCTATCCACCACACCGCTGGGGAGTCCCCTCCCATGCTGACTCAGGGTTTGGTCATATGACTTATTTTGGCCAATGGGACAATAGAAAATGTGGCAGAAGCAGAGGTTTGAAAAGCATTTGCACACTGAGGTAAAAGAGGGGATATCACTACAGTCCCTATGGACATGAAAAGGATAATGAGGAATTTCTTTTTTCTTTTTTTTTTGAGATGGAGTTTCACTCTTGTACTCTTGTTGCCCAGGCTGGAGTGCAGTGGCGCGATCTCAGCTCACCGCAACCTCCACCTCCCGGGTTCAAGCGATTCTCCTGCCTCAGCCTCCCGAGTAGCTGGAATTACAGGCATGCACCACCATGCCCGGCTAATTTTTTGTATTTTTAGTAGAGACGGCGTTTCTCCATGTTGGTCAGGCTGATCTGGAACTCCTGACCTCAGGTGATCCGCCTGCCTCAGCCTCCCAAAGTGCTGGGATGACAGACGTGAGCACCGCGCCCGGCCGATAATGAGGAAATTTTATGAACAACTTTGTGGCAAGACATTTGACAATTTACTTGACATAGACAAGTTCCTCAAAATGAAAAACCACTAAGCGTTATTTGATTTTATTTTGAGATGGAGTCTTGCTCTTGTCACCCAGGCTGGAGTGCAATGGCACAATCTTGGCTCATGGCAAACCTCCGCCTCCTCGGTTCAACCTGTTCAAGCGATTCTCCTGCCTCAGCCTCCTGAGTAGCTGGGATTGCAGGTGCCCACCACCATGCCCAGAAAGAAAAGTGCGGACCAATATTCTTCAGGAACATCGATACAAACAATCCTTAACAAAATATTTGCAAATTGAGTCCAGCAGTATATAAAAAGGAAAACATGTCCTGATCAAGTGGAATTTATCCCAGGGATGCAGGGTGGGTTCGGCATTTGAAAATCAATCAAAGGGACCGGGCAAGGTGGCTCAGAGTGAGACTCCATTAAAAAAAAAAAGAAAAAGTGGCCAGGCGCGGCGGCTCACGCCTGTAATCCCAACACTTTAGGAGGCCAAGGCGGGTGGATCACCTGAGGTCAGGAGTTTGAGACCAGCCTGGCCAACATGGTGAAACCCCATCTCAACTAAAAATAAAAAATAGTCAGGTGTGGTGGCAGGCACCTGTAATCCCAGCTACTCAGGAGGCAGGAGAATCGCTTGAACCCGGGAGGCGGAGGTTGCAGTGAACCGAGATCAAGACATCGCACTCCAGCCTGGGGGACAAGAGTGAGACGTCGTCTCAAAAAAAAGAAAAGCAAAGAAAAATCAATCAACAGAATTGCCAAATGAAGAGATTAAACAAAGAAATACATGAAACATGGCTAATATCGTACTTAATAGTAAGACTCAATGTTCTATCCTAAGATTGGAAACAAGGTAAGGATGTCTAGTTTTTTGTTTGTTTGTTTGTTTTGTTTTTGAGATAGAGTCTCACTCTGTCACCATGCTGGAGTGCAGTGGCGCGATCTCAGCTCACTGCAACCTCCGCCTCCCAGATTCAAGTAATTCCCCTGCCTCAGCCTCCTGAGTAGCTGGGACTACAGGCATGCGCTACCTTGCCTGGCTAATTGTCTTTATTTATGTATGTATGTATGTATGTATGTATGTATGTATTTTAGTACAGATGGGGTTTCACCATGTTGGCCAGGATGGTTTCGATCTACTGAGCTCATGATCTGCCCCACCTCGGCCTCCCGAAGTGCTGGGATTACAGGCGTGAGCCACCGCGCCCAGCCTGGTTTTTGTTTTGTTTTTTGAGACAGGGTGTTACTCTGTAACTCAGGCTGGAGTGCAGTGGCACCATCTCATCTCACTGCAAACTCTGCCTTCCAGGTTCAAGCGATTCTCCCGACTCAGCCTGCCGAGTAGCAGGGATTACAGGCACATGCCACCACACCCAGCTAATTTTTGTATTTTTAGTAGAGACGGGGTTTCGCATTGTTGGCCAGGCTGGTCTCAAACTCCTGACCTCAGCCTCCCAAAGTGCTGTAATCCTCCTCAGCCTCCTAAAGTGCTGGGATTATAGGCGTGAGCCACCATGCCTGGCCAACAATGTCTGTTCTTCCTACCTCTATTCTGTATTGTAAGTCCTAGACAGTGCAATAAGGCAGGAAATGAAATAAAAGACACACAGACTTGGAAAGAAGATAAAGATGATATTGAACGTATATGAAAAAAAAGAAAAATAAAACATCATCTACACAAAAAATCAGAATGAATATACAAAAAGCCACTAGATCCAGTAAGTGATTTAGCAAAGTTGTAGAATACAAGGTCAATATATAAAACTAAACTGTACTTCTACACGATAACAATGAATTAGAAACTGAAAAATTTTAAAATCAATACCTTTTTTTAATTTTTTTGAGATGGAGTTTCACTCTTGTTGACCAGGCTGGAGTTCAATGGCGTGATCTCAGCTTATCACAACCTCCACCTCCTGGGTTCAAGCGATTCTCCTGCCTCAGCCTCCTGAGTAAATGGGATGACAGGCATGCGCCACCACGCCCATCTAATTTTTGTATTTTTAGTAGAGACGGGGTTTCTCCATGTTGGCCAGGCTGGTCTCAAACTCCCAACCTCAGGTGATCCACCTGCCTCAGCCTCCCAAAGTGCTAGGATTATAGGTGTGAGTCACCACGCCTTTTTTTTTTTTTTTTTTTTTTGGACTGTCTTACTCTGTTGCCCCAGACTGGAGTGCAGTGGCATGATCTCAGCTCACTGCAACCTCTGCCTCCTGAGTTCAAGTGATTCTCCTGCCTCAGCATTCCCGAGTAGCTGGAATTACAGGCACCTGCCACCACTCCTGGCTAATTTTTTAATTTTTAGTAGAGACGGGGTTTCACTATGTTGGCCAGGCTGGTCTCAAACTCCTGACCTCATAATCTGCCAGTTTCGGCCTTCCAAAGTGCTGGGATTACAGACATGAGCCGCTGTGCCCAGCTGTGACTCCGTCTTTATAAAAAAAAAAAAATTCAAAATGAGCTAGTCATGGTGTTGCATGCCTCTAGTCCCACCTACTTGGGAGGCAGAGGTGGGAGGATGGATTGAACTCAGGAGGTGGAGGCTGCACTGAGCTGTGATCATGCCTCTGCACTCCCTCCCAGCTGGGCGACAGAGAGAGACCCTGTCTCTAAAAAAAAGACAAAAAACAAACAAAAGAATAGGGACCTGGACGTGCACAGAGTGGTGAGTTCTGTCGCTTGCCAGCTAGATGGGCTTGGGTTTAAGCTCTCCCAGACTGTTTTACCATCTTTGTATTCTACCTAATTTTAGTCCCTGACACAAAAGTTTGCTTTGTGATGTAAAGAAAACCAAACGGGCCTGGGGCAGTGGCTTTCCAGTAATCCCAGCACTTTGAGAGACTGAGACCGGAGAATCATCCAGTTTGAGACCAGCCTGGGCAACAAAGTGAGATCCCAACTCTGAAATAAACCAAACACACAAATTAGAGATCATATAAAGAAATCCTCACAGACGCATGTGAAGATTCATACATAAAGTTATTAATCCCCTCTTACAGAGGCTCATGTCTGTAATACCAGCACGTTGGGAGGCCAAGGCGGGTAGATTACCTGAGGTTGGGAGTTCGAGCCAGCCTGGCCAACATGGAGAAACCCCATCTCTACTAAAAATACAAAATTAGCCAGGCGTGATGGTGCATGCCTGTAATCCCAGTTACTCGGGAGGCTGAGGCAGGAGAATTGCTTGAATCCGGGAGGCAGAGGTTGCAGTGAGCCGAGACATGCCATTGCACTCTAGCCTGGGCAACAAGAGCGAAACTCCATCTCAAAAAAAAAAAAAACAACAACGATATTTATCCCGGTTTCATTCATAACAGTGAAATATCAGAAACAACCATGATCACAGGATTAAGTTACTTGATAAATATAATCATAATCCCCCCACCTCAAACAGTGGCTGGTATACAATAAATGTTCAATAAACATGAACAATGCTTGATATTCTGCCTAATCGATGTGACAAGTATTTCCTCCCAGGCTGTTGCTCTGCCTGTCTTTTGTTGTGTTTTGTTTTCTGGGTTTGTTTGTTTGTTTGTTTGTTGCTTTTGAGACAGAGTCTCGCTCTGTTGCCCAGGCTGGAGTGCAGTAGCACGATCTTGACTTGCTGCAACCTCCACCGCCCAGGTTCAAGCGATTCTGCTGCCTCAGCCTCCCAAGTAGCTGGGATTATAGGTGTGCACCACCACGCCGGCTAATTTTTGTAGAGATGGGGTTTTGCCATGTTGGTCAGATTGGTCTCGCACTCCCGACCTCAGGTAATCCGCCTGCCTTGGCCTCCCAGAGTGCTGGGATTATAGGAGTGAGCCACCATGCCCGGCCTTCTGTCATTTTAAAGAAATATTTAGGCCAGGCGCAGTGACTCAAGCCTGTAATCCCAACACTTTGGGAGGCGGAGGTGGGCGAGCCACTTGAGCCCGTGAGTTCAACACCAGCCTGGGCAGAATAGTGAGACCCTGTCTCTGTTTTTGTAAAATAAAAAATATGGCCGGGCGCGGTGGCTCAAGCCTGTAATCCCAGCACTTTGGGAGGCCGAGACGGGCGGATCATGAGGTCAGGAGATCGAGACCATCCTGGCTAATACGGTGAAACCCCGTCTCTACTAAAAAATACAAAAAACTAGCCGGGCGACGAGGCGGGCGCCTGTAGTCCCAGCTACTCGGGAGGCTGAGACAGGAGAATGGCGTGAACCCGGGAGGCGGAGCTTGCAGTGAGCTGAGAGCCGGCCACTGCACTCCAGCCTGGGCGGCAGAGCAAGACTCCGTCTCAAAAAAA
>NW_016807065.1:2640384-2645637 GCF_001698545.2 Rhinopithecus bieti
CAACTATAAAAAAAAAAAAAAAAAAAAAGAAAAAAAGAAAAAAATATTTAACAATTTCAAAACAAGATCATTTCTGGGGCTTTAAAAATTATCAAAATAAATAAAAAATTATCATAATAATGCAATCTCATTGTTAAAGTGTCAAACAAACAGTAGAAAAGTAAAATATTGAAATTCTCCCCTTAAATTCCCATCCTGATATTTCTTCCCAAGGAACTATCCTCCCAGCACGTCCTAAGCATGTACAAACCTGTGTCACTGATGGTCTTGGACATAAATGTGATCATACTGCACACAATGTTCCATGGCTCTTTTTTTCCACGGAGCAGAGTACCTAGGAATTTTTTTTATGTCTCATAGCTATATGTCTGTTTTATTCTTGTTAATGGCTTCAGAGCGTTCCCATAATGTACTGTGCCCTAATTTGTTAAACTATGCTTCCATTGTCAGTCACTGAGACTGTTTTCCAATTTGCACTTTTACGAGCAATGGCATCATTGCAGAAAAACGCTGTGATGAATACACATCTTTAGACACATACATTCATAGAAGATCGATTGTTGGATGAAACCCGGCGAGGTCGAAAGTGATGCGCTCTAAATTTGTTGTTTGACAACAAATTCCCTTTCCCCTAAAATCTCCATAGTTGATGGTTTCCCAGCCCAACACTGTGAAGATGTTTCTTATTCACCTAACTTTCAGTGTGACTGGATGTGTTAATATTTTTAGCATTTTCCAAATTAAGAAGTGAAAACTGGCTGGGCGCAGTGGCTCACACCTGTAATCTCAGCACTTTGGGAAGCTGAGGCAGGAGGATCGCTTGAGCCCAGGAGTTCAAGGCCAGCCTGGGCAACAAAGTGAGACCCCCCCATCTCACTTTGAAAAAATGAAACAAATTAGTCAGGTGTGGTGACAGGTGCCTGTAGTCTTAGCTACTGGGGAGGCTGAGGTGGGAGGATTGCTTAAGCCCAGGAGGTCGAGGCTGCTGTGAGCTATGACTGCCCAACAGCACTCCCGCCTGGGTGACAGAGCGGTACCCAGTCTCAAAAAAAAAAAAAAAAAAGAAAAAAACCCAAAAAGATAAAAAAGGAAACAATAATAGCACCTGTATCAAAGGGCTAAAGATTAAGTTATTTGATAAATATAATCCCCCCCAAACAATGGCTGGTATATATAATAGTAAGTGTTCAATAAATGTGAACAAAGCTCGATCATCTGCCTAATTTATGTGACAAATATTTCCTTCCAGCCTATTGGCTTTGTCTTCTGTCTTTGTTCAGCACGTTTTCATGTCATCAAACGCGCTCATCTTTTCTTTCAAGGCACTGACTTGCAATAAAAGCAAATCTAGGACATTTAAATTGATTGCAGAGGAAAAAACTGACTCTGGGCTGTGCATGGTGGCTCACGCCTGTAATCCCATTGCTTTGGGAGGCCGAGGTGGGCGGATCACCTGAGGTCAGGAGTTCAAGACCAGCCCGGCCAACATGGTGACACCCTGTCTCTACTAAAAATACAAAAATTAACTGGGCGTGGTGGCAGGCGCCTGTAATCCCAGCTACTCAGGAGACTGAGACAGGAGAATCGCTTGAACCCGGGAGGCAGAGGTTGCAGTGAGCCAAGATTTCATCACTGCACACCAGCCTGGGTGACAGAGTGAGGCTTTGTCTCAAAAAACAAAACAGAACAAAACAAAACAAAAGAAAGGAAATTGGGATAAAAGAAGAGAGTATCAGCAGTGTTCACGTCCAGGTGGTGGAATTCCTGTGACTTTTTCTTTTCTTACTCTCTGCTTTCCTAATGTTCTAATGAACATATATTTCCAAATGAACACACATTACCTTTATGTTTATGTTGCATTTGTTTTTTACATTTGTTCTAAGCACACAAGTAATAATTTGTTTGTTTGTTTGTTTGAGATGGAGTCTCGCTCTGTCGACCAGGCTGGAGTGCAGTGGTGCGATCTCAGATCATTGCAACCTCCACCTCCTGGGTTCAAGCGATTCTCCTGCCTCAGCCTCCCAAGTAGCTGGGATCACAGGCGCCCACCACCATGCCCAGCTACATTTTTGTATTTTTAGTAGAGACGGGGTTTCATCTTGTTGGCCAGGCTGGTCTTGAACTCCTGACCTCAAGTGATCCACCTGCCTTGGCCTCCCAAAATGCTGGGATTACAGGCATGAGCCAATGCACCCGGCCGAAGCACACAGGTAATGATTTTATAATGAGAACAGTACTCCCTCCCCTCCCCTCCTTTCCAATAAATGTTAATTCTAAAGGACAAAAAAAAAAAAAAAAAAAAAAAGCAAGGAGTCCCTCCACAGCTACTCGATGCTTAACCCTCCCCTAGTCCGCAAAGCTCCACCCCGGAGTCAGATGCCTGAACGCCATAGCAGGATCGCCCCCTGGTGGCAGAAATGTAAGAAGCCGGTTCAGGTAGGTGTGTGTGTGTGTTTCCTCCTGCAAGGAGCTCTGTTTTGTTTTATCTTATTTTTATCATTAATTTTTTTTTTGAGACAGTATCTTGCTCTGTCGCCCAGGCTGGAGTGCAGTGGTGTGATCTTAGGCTCACTGCAACCTCTGCCTCCTGGGTTCAAGCAATTCTGCCTCAGCCTCCCGAGTAGCTGGGATTATAGGCGTGAACCACCACGCCTGGCTAATTTTTGTATTTTTGGTAGAGACAAGGTTTCACCATGTTGGCCAGGCTGGTCTCAAAGTCCTGACCTCAGGTGATCCACCCACCTTGGCCTCCCAAAGTGCTGGGGTTACAGGCTGGAGCCACCATGCCTGGCCTATTTTATGTTATTATTCATGTATTATCCTTTATTAGAGATGGGGGGGGGGTCTCACTATGTTACACAGGCTGGTTTCGAACTCCTGACGTCAAGCGATCCTCCCACTTCGGCCTCCCACAGTGCTGGGATTACAGGTGTGAGCGACCGTGCCCAGGCTGTTTCCTTTTATTTAAATCACAGGCTGGGCGTAGTGGTTCACACCTGTAATCCCAGCACTTTGGGGGGCCAAAGTGGGAGGATCGCCTGAGGTCGGGAGTTTGAGACCAGCCTCACCAACATGGAGAAACCGGTCTCTACTAAAAATGCAAAATTAGCCAAGTGTGGTGGCACGTGCCTGTAATCCCACCTACTTGGGAGGCTGAGGCAGGAGAATCGCTTGAACTCCGGAGACAGAGGTTGTGGTGAGCTGATATCATGCCATTGCACTCAAGCCTGGGCGACAAGAGCAAAACTCCATCTCAAAAAAATAAAAAAATAAAAATAAATTACAAAGCAACCCATTAAGACTAAAATTAGGTAGAATACACAGGTGATGAATTGGAGAATGGGGGAAAGGAAACCCAAGCTCAGCTAGCTGGCAATGGGCAGAACCTGCCAGTCTGTGCAAATCTAGCACCCTGATTGTTTTTTTCTTTCTGGCAATAAAGAAGGAAAGGAAAATTCCCTGTTTTTTGCTTTCTTTGTTTTTATTTTTGTTTCAGAGATAGAGTCTTGCTCTGTCACCCAGGCTGGAGTGGAGTGGTGTGATAATAGCTCACTGCAGCCTCAAACTCCTGGGTTCAAGCGATCCTCCCACCTTAGCCTCCCAAAGTGCTGGGATTATATGTGTGAGCCGCCACGCCCAGCCTCTTATTTGTTTTTAATTTGTTTATTTATTTTTTGAGATAGAGGCTTACTCTGTTGCCCAGGCTGGAGCGCAGTGGAGTGATCTCGGCTCATTGTAATCTCTGCCTCCCAGGTTCAACCAATTCTTGTGCCTCAGCCTCGCAAAAAGCTGGGATTACAGGTGTGCACCACCATGCCCAGCTAATTTTTGTATTTTTAGTAGAGAAGGGCTTTCACCATGTTGGCCAGGCTGGTCTCCAACTCCTGGCCTCAAGTGACCTACCCACCTTGGCCTCCCAAAGTGCTGGGATTACAGGCATGAGCCACCGTGCCTGGCCTAAACTTATTATATTAATAATATTGTTATTATTATTATTTTTTTTTTGAGACGGAGTCTCGCTCTGTCGCCCGAGCTGGAGTGCAGTGGCCGGTTCTCAGCTCACTGCAAGCTCCGCCTCCCGGGTTTATGCCATTCTCCTGCCTCAGCCTCCCGAGTAGCTGGGACTACAGGCACCCGCCACCTCGCCCGGCTAGTTTTTTTTGTATTTTTTAGTAGAGACGGGGTTTCACCGTGTTAGCCAGGATGGTCTCGATCTCCTGACCTCGTGATCCGCCCGTCTCGGCTAATAATATTATTTTTATAAAAGGTTTTACTCTGTTGCCCAGGCTGGTGTGCAATTATAGCTCACTGCAGCCTCTAACTCCTGGGCTCAAGCGATTCTCTAACTTCAGCCTCCCAAGTACCTGGGACTACAGAAGTGCACCATCACACTCAGCTAATTTTAATTTTTTTTTTTTTTGAGATGGAGTCTCGCTCTGTCGCCCAGGCTGGAGTGCAGTGGCCGGATCTCAGCTCACTGCAAGCTCCGCCTCCCAGGTTCACGCCATTCTCCCGCCTCAGCCTCCTGAGTAGCTGGGACTACAGGCGCCTGCCACCTCGCCCGGCTAGTTTTTTGTATTTTTTAGTAGAGGCGGGGTTTCACCATGTTAGCCAGGATGGTCTCGATCTCCTGACCTTGTGATCCGCCCATCTCGGCCTCCCAAAGTGCTGGGATTACAGGCTTGAGCCACCACGCCCGGCCTAATTTTAATATTTTTCATAGAGTCAGAGTCTTGTTATGTCGTCCAGGCTGATCTTGAACCCCTGGCCTCAAGCGATCCTCCTGCCTTGGCCTCCCAAAGTGTTGGGATTACAGGTATGAGCCACTGCACTGGGCCTGAGAGGCCGAAAGATGTCCTACAGCCTGACCAGGTTGGTTCTTCCTTGTCCAGCCTCTACATGGCCATTTCCAGAGCCTGGACAACAAACACACCAAGAGGCTGGGTGCAGTGGCTCACGCCTGTAATCCCAGCATTTTGGGAGGCCAAGGCAGGCAGATCTCTTGAGGTTAGGAGTTCAAGATCAGCCTGGCCAACATGGCAAAACCCCGTCTCTACTAAGAATTAAAAAGAAAATTAGCCGGGCATGGTGGCATGCGCCTGTTATCTCAGCTATTCAGGAGGCTGAGGCAGGAGAATCACTTGAGCCCACAAGGTAGAGGTTGCAGTAAGGCGAGATCACACCACTGCACTGCAGCCTGGGCAACACAGAGAGACTCTGTCAGAGAAAGAAAGAAAAAGAGGACAGGGGAGA
>NW_016807065.1:2647189-2656713 GCF_001698545.2 Rhinopithecus bieti
TGGAGGGGAGGGTGGAGGGGAGGGGGGGAGAGAGAAAGAAAACACTCTCGTGAATTTGACTCTATCAGTCTCTGGAGTCCATACCTCATGGCCAACTCCTGTGGATTGCAGGGCAGTTCCCTGACCCTGAACCCAGGTCCTCACTGGAACCTCAAAATTTCTTGGCACTAGTTGAGTCTCAAGCTCTAGAATCAGAGAAGGGTAGCCTAGAAAGTTTAGGAAGGTCTAGTCCAGGCTCAGTTCCAACTCTGTTAGTCAATAGTTCGTTTTATGTTTGTCTTTATTTTTATTTTTTGAGACAGGGTCTCGCCCTATTGCCCAGGCTAGAGTGCAGTGGCATGATCATGGCTCACTGCAGCCTAGATCCCCCTGGGCTCAAATGATCCTCCTACCTCAGCCTCCCTAGGATCTGGGATTTCAGGCTCACACCACTATGCCTGGCTAATTTTTTGTATTTCTGGTAGAGATGGGGTTTTGTCATGTTGCCCGAGCTGATGTCGAACTACTGAGCTCAAGCGATCTCCCCGCCTCGGCTTCTCAAAGTGCTTGGATTGCAGGTGTGAGCTACTGCACCCAGCCTGTTGATCATTCGTGATGATCACCAAATATTTCCAATGCTCTCTCTTCTGGGTGCATGGTAAGGCTTTTTCCCAGCCACTTACGTACGGTTGGGTAGAACCATGTGACTTTTTCTGAGCAATGAGCAGTGAGATAAAAATATTGCATCATTTCTGAACCACAGTAGTTAATTATGGGGATGAAGCCTTCCAGAGACGTCTTTCCTCAGTTACAGTGACCCAAAACATTCCAGATAGTGACTACTTTTGTTTTAGAGACAGAGTCTCACTCTGCCGCCCAGGCTGGAGTGCAGTGGTGAAATCACAGCTCACTGCAGCCTTGAATTCTCGGGCTCAAGCGATTCTCCTGCTTCGACCTCCCAAGTAGCCGAGCCTACAGGTGCATGCCACTATGCTCAGCTGATTTTAAAAAGTTTTTTAGAGATGAGGTCTTGCTATGTTTCCCAGGCTGGTCTCAAACTCCTGGGCTCAAGCAATCCTCCTGCCTCAGCCTCCCAACTAGCTGGGACTATAGGCGTGAGCCACTGCACCCAGCTCAGAAATTACTTTTGTATTATTTTTGTTCCCTCAAGACTTTGGTGTGATTTGTTACAGTGACATAATCTGACTTGTCCTGACTGATCCATTACACCATCCACATCATGGCAGCTGAGTCTAGCCAAGGGCTTCTATGTTAGTTTGCTAGGATTTGCTGTAACAAAGTTCCACAGATACAGTGACTTCAGCAAGAAAAATGTATTGTTGACTGGGTGTGGTGGCTCATGCCTGTAGTCCCAGTACTTTGGGAGGCCAAGGAAGGCGGATTGCTTGAGTCCAAGAGTTCAAGACCAGCCTGGGCAATATGGCGAAACCTTGTCTCTATCAAAAATACAAAAATTAAGCCAGGTGTGGTGGCGTGTGCTTGTGGTCCCAGCTACTAGGGAGGCTGAAGTGGGAGGATGGTTTAAGCCTGGGAGTAGTTGCAGTGAGCTGAGATGGCGCCATTGCACTCCAGGGCGGGCCACAGAGCCAGACCCTACCTCAGAAAAAGAGAGAGAAAGAGAGAGAGAGAGAGAGAGAGAGGGTGGGAGTTATCTCAGGAATCTTTGCTTCGTCTCTGGAGCTTGATATCATTCAACATTTACTGAGCACCTACCCTGAGCCAGGTGCTATTCTATGCAAGGTTCTTCCAGTGATGGAACTTATATTTAAGCGTGTCTTGTAGAGACAGATGAGAAACAAGTAAGTGAGGCCTGGCATGGTGGCGTATGACTATAATCCCAGCATTTTGGGTGGCCAAGGCAGGAGGATCAATTGAACCCTGGAATTTGAGAACAGCCTGGACAACATAGCGAGACCCTTGTCTCTAACAAAAAAAAAAATGTTTAAAAATTAGCCAGGCCTGGTGGCACGCGCCTGTAGTCCCAGCTACTTGGCAGGCTGAGGTGGGAGCATCGCTTGAGGCTGGGAGGTTGAGGCTGTAGTGAGCTATGACTGCAGCACTGCACTCCAGCCTGGGCAAAAGAGTGAGATCCTGTCTTAAATAAATAAATAAATAAATAAATAAATAAATAGTTAATTAAAAAACTTGAGGCGAGGTGTGTGCTCACACCTGTAATCCCAGCACTTTGGGAGCTGAGGCAGGCCAGATCATCCCTGAGGTCAGGGAAGTAGAGACTCAGCATGGGCCACCATGGTGAAACCCCCATCTCTATTAAAATATGAAAACTTAGCCAGGGTGGGTGCGCGTGGTGGGTGCCTTGTAATCCAGCAACTTGGGGCTGAGGCAGGACCTAGGCTTGAACCTGGGTAGGGCAGAGGTTGGCAGGAGCCGAGATGGCGACCACCGGCCACTCCCAGGCCTGGGCACAGAGTGAAACTCTGTCTCAACAAAAAAAAAAAAAAAAAAAAAAGTTTTATACCTATAATCCCATCACTTTTGGGAAGCCAAGACAGGCAGATCGCTTGAGGCCAGAAGTTTGAGACCAGCCTGGACAATATAGTGAGACTCCCATCTCTACAATAAATAAATAAATAAATAAATAAATAAATAGCTGGGTGTGGTGACTCACACGTGTAGTCCCAGCTACTCAGGAGGTTGAGGTGGAAGGATCACTTGAGCTCAGGAGGTCAAAGCTGCAGTGAGCTGTGATCGCACCACCACACTCCAGCCTGGGTGACAGAGTGGGATCTTGACTCAAAATAATAATAATAATAATAATAGTAATAATAAACAACTAAAACAATAAAAACAAGTGAAGCAACGGTGACTAATGAAGTGCTTTAAAGGCAAGGAGATGGGGCCAACAGGGACAGGGAAGTTACTGTACACAGTCTGACGAGGTGACAATTGAGGACAGGCTTAGTCAGCTACACAGGGAGTAAAAAGCCCAATTCCAGATTTTGAGCCAGGAATCGATGGAGAATTTGAGGAATAAAATAAAGCCTGGTACAACTGGAGCCTCGTGAGCCAGTGGGGAACGAGAGCCAGTTAAGATGCAGACACCAGTAGGTGCCGAACTATGGACTGAACTTTCCCCTTAATGTCCCCCTCCACCCTCAAAACCCAGAGATCTGGAGGGCGCAGGGATATCGGGGGGCTTGGAGGGAAAGACACAGAGGGGGCGTCAGTAGCACCTCGGACAGCACCATCCCTGTCCATGGTGCTGACAGTTCGAGGCACTGACAGTCGGTGGGAATGTAAAACCGTGCAGCCGCTATGGAAAACTTTGGCGTTTCCTCAATTCAACGCAGAATCTCCATATGACCCAACAATTCCACTCCTGGGCATCTAGCCAAGGAAACTGAAAGCAGGGATCCAGATAGTTGTACACCTGCGTTCACAGCAGCATGAGTCACCATAGCCAAAAGGTGGAAGCAACTCAAGTGTCCAACATATGAACCGATAAACACCACGTGGTCCATTCACACAATGAAATATCATTCAGTCATAAAAACGAAAACAGTTCTGGCCGGTCAAGGCGGCTCACGTCTGTAATCCCAGCACTTTGGAGGCCAAGGTGGGCATATCACTTCAGGTCAGGAGTTTGAGACCAGCCTGGGCAACATGGTGAAACCCCATCTCTACTAAAAATACAAAAATTAAGGCCAGGTGTGGTGGCACACGCCTGTATTCCCAGCACTTTGGAAGGCTGAGGCAGGTGGATGGCTTGAGGCCAGGAGTTTGAGACCAGCCTGGCCAACATGGTGAAACCCCATCTCTAAGAAAAATACAAAAATTAGCCAGGCATGGTAGTGCTCGCCTGTGGCCCCAGCTATCTGGAAGGCTGAGGCATGAGAATCGCTTGAATCCAGGAGCGGGAGGCTGCAATAAGCTGAGATTGCATCACTGCACTCCAGCCTAGGCAACAGAGAGAGACATTGTCTCAAAAATTAAAAAACAAAACAAAACAAAACCCCATAAAATTTAGCTGGGCATGGTTGCAGCTGCCTGTAATCCCAGCTACTCAGGAGGCTGAGGCAGGAGAACCGCTTGAACCTGGGAGGCGGAGGTTGCAGTGAGCAGAGATCATGACACTGCACTCCAGCCTGGGTAACAGAGAGAGACTGTCTCAAAGGAAAAAAAAAAAAAATTGAGGGGTGCCACATCGGGCCTCCAAGAGCACCTGTGAGCCGGGGAGGGTGGCATGGAATGTTTGGTCCTGTGGTCTGGAGTCAGCACTGGCTTCTGAGAGCCAGAGAAGGGGCAGAGTGGGGACAAGAACCTAGTGGGGCTCCGTGTGGATTCTAGAAAGGCACTTCCTGTGGGGGGCAAGCACCAGGTGGTGTCAGACCCCAGCCCCAGCCATCCTGAGCACAGAAGGTGGCTCCCCAACCTAAAGACGACAGGAGGTCATTTCCAAGAGGTGAGTTTATTGGGGGAGGGGACTGGTCAAGTCGTCAGTGCAACACGGCATCCCTGCTCAGGGCAGGTCGGTCCAGTGTGTGAGCCCCGGGGGTCAAGGCATAGCAGCAGGAGGGGGAGTGAGCTACCCCCACAGGGCCATCCCCAGCCCAGTCCAGGGGCGGGGGGAAGGGGGTGACCCCTGGCGAGGTCCTCAGGCATCTGTGGTTGAGCCAGGCGGCTCCTGGGGCAGACAGTGTCGGTGCCGGAGAATCGACTTCTCCTCCTCCTGCAGGGACAGGTCACACACACGTCACCCAGCACAGGACACTGATACGTCACTGCGCACATGTCAGCCAGCACCCAGGACACAGGATCTCAAATACATCCCTCCAACTGTACTCATGACTCTCTGGGGGATGTGAGAGGACCCTGGGCTACCCACTCTCACCATCTCGGAGGCAGTGCTGGGGCTTGCGCCCTCCGGGGACCCTCCTTCGTCCCTCGAGCAGTCAGGTCCAGCGTCCTCCTCATACTCTGTCAGACAATCTGACTCCTCTCCTAGAATTGGAAAGCAGGGCATGGGTGAGGGGATCAGGGCTGGCCTGTCATCTCCAGCCACTCCCCTCCCTCTTGGGGGTCCCCTGGGCCCCTCACCGTCAGCACAGCCATCGGAGACATAGCTTGTGGGGGGCTCAATCCGGGACACGATCTCTGCCAAGTCGGTGAAGCCAGAGCTTGGGAAGGCAAGCACCTGTGGGGTGACATTGGTGAGGCTCCTAGGGGGGGCCCACAGAGTCTTGGGGCCCCTGGGGGGCCTAGTGGTGCACTGGGGGCTCAGAGGAGATCCTAGGGTGGGAACTCTCTGAAGTCAGCGGAGGTCTGAGAGCTCAGCAAAACCCAGAGATATATGGGGTCATCTGAGGTTTGGGGGAGACTTTAAGGGGGCTTGGGTTCTGGAATCACTGGAGTCAGAGTGGCCCCGGGGGCATCACAGGCTTACGTCTGCACGGCGGCTCTCATTAAGGTCTGCAGACCGCCGGTCTGTGAGCATTTTCTCAATGACGTTGCCACGGCTCCAGCCTCCAAACACTGCCTTCCCGTACTGGTAGCCCACATCCTGCGGGAAGTGAGGGGCTGGGTCCATGTCTGCAACTCCGTTTTGCTTGTCCCCACTCTGTCTGCCCCTTCTCTGGCCCCTTAAAAGCCTGATGCTCTGGGGGAGTTGGCATTTGAGACTAAACCTATTTCAGAGTCAGCTGCACATAGCACACTCGCCCACACATCCCCTGTCCTGCGCTTGACAGACATTACCAATCAATCTCTCCATGTTCTTTCCCACTCAGCCCCATGCAGGGTGTTGGGTAGCAAATAACACAAACTGGTGATACATGAGCTTATTTTGAAGTCTGCAAACAGGCAGTACATCTGCGGATATTGCCATCTCCCAAGCCCACAGCAAACATCTTGTATTTCTCATGGCATGGTATCCCAGTGAGCCCACAAGGGACATCACATATTTCTTCTCAGACTCAGGGCTTCTGGGCGGCAGCTATTGATCAATTTTTCTTTTTAAAAATTTTTTTTATTATTTTCATCTTTAATTTTTTAAATTAATATTATTTTTTGAGACAGAGTCTCACTCTGTCACCCAGGCTGGAGTGCAGTGGCACAATCTTGGCTCACTGCAACCACTGCCTCCCAGGTTCAAGCGATTTCTCCTGCTGCAGCCTCTCAAGCAGCTGGGACTATAGGTATGCGGCACCACACCTGGCTACTTTTTGTATATTTAGTAGAGACGAGGTTTCACCTTGTTGACCAGGCTGGTCTTGAACTCCCTACTTCAAGTGATCTGCCCACCTCGGCCTCCCAAAATGCTGGAATTACATGCATAAGCCACTGTGCCTGGCCCTTTCTTTTTCTTAGAGTTTTGCTCTGTCTCCCAGGCTGGAGTGCAGTGATGCAATCATAGCTCACTGCAGCTTTGAACTCCTGGGCTCAAGTGATCCTCCCACTTTAGCCCCCCGAGTAGCTGGGGTGACAGGTGTGCACATTCAGCTAATTTTTTATTTTTAATCTTTGTAGAGATGGGGTTTTGCTATGTTGCCCAGGTGGGTCTTGAACTCCTGGCTTCAAGCAATCCTCCCACTTCAGCTTCCCAAGGTGCTGGGATTACAGGCATAAGCCACCATGCCTGGCCCCCTGATCAATTTCAATTGGCTTGGGCTATGGCACATTTTTCAGGGTCAGTGGCACATAACACACACACTGCTACATCCCTCCCCTGGACCTGTGGCAGACATTACTACTTCATCACTATTCTCATTCCCACCAATGCAGAAATGGCATTAGAAATCACTATACAGTGCTTCCGGGGGGGCAGTTGGCCCATAAGGAGAAAGTTCATACACAGCACATGCACAGCCACACCCCCACCACATCCCCTGCAGACATCACTAATTGATCACTGATCTGTTTTCCACCGATTCCAGATGGGATTCCTGGATTCCTCCTGGATTCCTCCCCCTCACACTGCTCTGAGCTTTAAGTAGCAAAGCTTTGCTGGACCACCTATGCAGGCGCCATGCCACTCCTGCCCACTCACATAGATCTGGTCGAACTTCCCGAAGTCCATGGTCTTGAAGCAGTCGATGGGCGGGCGCAGGTACTCGCAGTAGGAGCTGGACTTGACAACCTCTAGCTGCCGCACGCAGGACACGTAGGCCAGGCGGGACTGGATTTCAGCCATGTCTGGAACTTTCACCTTGTCCGCCCAGGGATTCAGCCGCTTCCACAGCAGCCACCAGCCAGATAGGCTGTCCCCGTAGGTGCTGAGGTCCGTCTCGTCCTGGCTCCCCACGTCGATGGCGATGACTGTTTTGGCACCCATGCTGCGGGCGATGTCCGCTGTGGGGCCAGAGGGGTCAGCGGGCTGCTCCCCTCAGGGGCCAGGGGCAGAGATGTTCAACCCAGTCCCACAGACACCGTATACAAATGATCATGCAAAAACAAAAAACAAAAACAAAAAAACCCACACATGCAAACAACATGCTGTCATGTACAGGGAATGGAAATAATGCAACTGAAGTTGAGGAGGGAGGTCAGGTGTGGGGAGGTTTTGTTTTATTTTTTGAGAGAGTCTCGCTCTGTCGCCCAGGCTGGAGTGCAGTGTACGATCTGGGCTCAGTGCAACCTCCACCTCCTGGGTTCAAGCAACTCTCTTGCCTCAGCCTCCCGAGTAGCTGGGAGTAGAGGCACACACCACCAAACCTGGCTAATTTTTGTATTTTTAGTAGAAACCGGGTTTTCACCATGTTGGCCAGGCTGGCCTCGAACCCCTGACCTCAAGTGATCCACTCGCCTCAGCCTCCCAAAGTGCTGGGATTACAGGCATGAGCCACTGTGCCCGGCTCAATAAAGCTTTATTTATACAGTCAAACGGAGGGCAGGATTCAGCCTGTGGGCCATAGTTTGCCCACCCCGTCCTATAAGATTGTGAGTATGTGTGCAGCTAGCGTACACGTCTATTCGTGTATGCACACTTCTGGGGTGTGAAATTTTAAGTTGTGTACCTGCCCACCTCTCACCTGCACCCATAAAGGTGGCAGGCATGGCTTAACTTGGTCAGAGGTGCCGCATCCTATCTACGTGTGTGCACATCCCTGCATGTTTGAGGGAACGTGAAGGACAAGTGGGACAGACTGGCATACATGGGCAAATGCCCTATTTCACCGATACACGTGTTCATCTGTGCACATGTACCTGTGTGTACACGTGTGTGAGCTCTACCTGCCCCCGAAAGCATGTGTGTGTGTAGCCAGTGTGCACACATATGAATGTTGCATTCCACCTGCATGTCCCCTGATGTGCATGTGGACATGGGCACCTGTCCCTCTTGTACATACATCCACTTGTGCTTAACACAGCACGCCAGCAGGTAGATGTAGATTTCTTTTTTTTTCTTTGAGACGCAGTTTCAGTCTTGTCGCCCAGGGCGGAGTGCAATGGCACAACCTCGGCTCACTGCAACCTCCGCCTCCCAGGTTCCAGTGATTCTCCTGCCTCAGCCTCCTGAGTAGCTGGGATTACAGGTGCCCGCCACCATGCCTGGTTAATTTTTTGTATTTTTAGTAGAGACGGGGTTTCACCATGTTGGCCAGGCAGGTCTCAAACTCCTGACCTCAGGTAATCTGCCTGCCTCAGGCCTCCCAAAGTGCTGGGATTCCAGGCTGTGCCACCGCACCCGGCCAGGATGTAGATTTCAATCGCACATGTCGCTGTCCACAGGCACATCCATGTATCATCTTGTGTACATGACTGTATGTGTGCGCGTGTGTGTCTGCACCCCTGCATGGGTGGCTTGGGCATGTGTCCCGTCATTGAGCCTGTCTGTGTGCCCATGCGTGTGTGTATGGTGCGGGAGGTGCTTGCGTGAGCGGGTGGTGCGGGCAGCCACTTGCCTGGCAGGTTGTTGATGTAGCCGCCATCCATGAGTAGGTGCCCGTCCTTGGGGTCGCACAGCGGCGGCAGGTAGCCCGATAGCGTCATGCTGGCGCGCACATACCGCCACAGGGAGCCTGCGCGGTGGGACACACAGACACAGACACGCACAGACACGCTCAGACACTCCGGAGGCCCGGCCAGCCCGGCGGGCTTGCTGACCTGGGACGTTGTTAACGTAGCACCCATCCACCAGCAGGTGCCCGTCCTTGGGGTCGCACAGTGGGGGCAGGTAGGGGCAGTAGGAGGCGCTGGCCCGGATGTAACGCCACACACAGCCTGTGGGGATGGCGTGAGCGGGGTAAGGCGCCCGACGAGTCTCCCTGCTCCCCTCCGCCGAGGACGGACGTACCTGGGGGTCTCCAGGGCATTAGTGGGTGGCGGTTAGTGGTCGGCGATCGGGCCAGGGTGGACGGTCACTCGTGTTAACAACGTCCCAGATGTTCAGCGGCCCTCCCGGAAGCATCCCCCCAACCCCACGTGGTGTCAGCGGTTGCTGCAGGCTGGGCAGGGACACCCACCATCTTTGTGAACTCGCATGGCTGAGGCGGTGATATCTGTGGTCACGTTGAAGTAAGGCAGCCACAGGTCCTGCGGGGACAGGGATCAAGGTGGGGGGGGGG
>NW_016807065.1:2656838-2668302 GCF_001698545.2 Rhinopithecus bieti
GGGGACTTCTTCGGGGAGGGGCAGGCAGGGCAGGGGATGGGGCGGGCCTACCTCAATCTGTTTATCCTGGAAGACCCGGTGGACGCTGCGGTTAAAGGCAGACCCAGTGAACATGGAGGTGACTGGGTACGTGAGGTCCAACACAGGTTCCAGCACTGAAGTCATGCTCTAGGGACAAGGGGGCCAGACAGGGTCAAATAGGAGTCACATGGGGTTACAGATAAGGTTCACCAATAGGGGGTGAGCAAGGAGCACTTAGGGGCCAGGTGCAGTGGCTCACGCTGGTAATCCCAGCACTTTGGAGGCCAAGGCGGGCAGATTACTTGAGGCCAGGAGTTCAAAAGCAGCCTAGCCAACATGGTGAAACCCCATCTCTACTAAAATACAAAAATATTTGCCGGGCTGGTGGGGCGTGCCTGTAATCCCAGCTACTCAGGAGGCTGAGGCGGATAAATCACTCCAACCTGGGAGGTGGAGGTTGCAGTGAGCCAAGATCGCGCCACTGCACTCCAGCCTGGGCGACAGAGCGAGACTCAGTCTCAAAAAAAAAAAAAAGAGCATTTAGGGATGATGTGATCACCCAAGGCCGTTCACAAGGTGGTCACCAAGGTCCCTGGGTGCTCTAGTTGGGGGTTATGGGTTAGGGTCAGTAAACAGGAGGTCCCAAAGTCGTTACCCAGAGTCCTAGAAGCATATCTATAAAAGTCCGGACAGCTGCGGTTTACAGTTTGAATCAGGAAGGGTAACCCTGACCCCAGAGCCTCCCCCATGGGATCAGATTAGGGTGGAGCCACGGGTTTTATGGCACTCCTGGGGTGCCGCAACCCCTCCTCCCAACACCACACCTTGGCCCACTCCCGGGCCCGCTGCTTCGTGCGGCTGGCACTGCGCTCCTCCGCGTACAGCGCTCCGATGAAAGAGCCAATGGACGTGCCGCCCACTAGGTCCACGGGGACCCCCGCCTCCTCTAATGCCTTTAGCACTCCGATGTGCGAGCAGCCCCTGCCGGGAAAATGGGCCCCAGTGACCCGCTAGGCCCCAGCAGCAGTAACTCCCCTGCCCCCACCTCCTCCCACCTCCCGCACTGCTAAGGAACGAAGGACCCGCCCCTACCCACGGGGTCGCTCACCGGAAGCTCCACCCTCGGACACCCAGGTCCCGCCTCCAGGAGCAAGCCCCGCCCCCACAGTGTCTCCCAGGAAGGAAGCTCCACCCCGGATACCCAGGCCCCGCCCCAGATAGCAAGCCCCGCCCCTCACCTGGCCCCGCCCCCGCCCAGCACAAGGGCAATGGTGTTCCCTGTGAGCACCCTCGCCAAGCGGGAGAAGTCGCTGTGCCGGTCCGCACGCCTGGAGAAAACCTTCTCGTAGAGCTCATGCTGGGATGGGGGAGATAGCCGCGACCGAGGAGCATGAGGGCGGGGTCCGGCGGATCCCCCAGGGGCACTCTGACCTTCGAGCCCGTCCTCAACTCTCCCAGGCCCCGCCCCAATCTCCCAAGCCACGCCCAGTAGCCACGGCCCTGGAAGGTGGGGACCGGCCCGCTCCTCACCAGCTTGGCAGGGCTGCGGCGCGAGAACAGGCGGCGCGGACAGCGCAGGTGCAGGTGCCCCGAGCACCAGCTGCGCATGTTGAGCCACTCCACGGTGCGCGTGGGGCCCGCGCCCTCCTCTCGGTGGAGCAGGACGAGCTGCTTAAGGGCGCGCACCGCCGTGTTCTCCAGCATCTGCTCCAGCTGCAGAAGACGGACGGCAGAGGTCACCGGCCGCCCCACCACCTGGCCACACCTGGGTCCCTGATCTCCTACTCCCACGGCGAGGGTGCACGTGGCCTGGTGCAGGCACGGAAGGGCAAGGGACGGGTCCCGAGGTGGGTGAAATCAGGGGACACAGCCTTCCAACCTGGCCGAGGGTGGGCTCCTGGTCCCCCAGGCCCACGATGAGGATGCAGTCAGCCTGTCGCAAGCAGCGCACCGTCCAGGGCGTCAGCGAGGCGTCCGTCTGGTAGAGTACGATACGGTGTGCATCCTCCTGCTGGGCCAGCCACCCTGACAGCCGGAACTCTTGGATGCTAGGGTAGGATGGGGGCAGCGTCATTCTGGGGCTGGCCTGGGTTCAGTGTGCTCCCTGAGACCACAGAGCTCTGTTGCTGGGAGGAACTTAGACACCCAAACCCCCACCATGGAAGTCCGTGCCCTGGTGGGCGGATTCACACCACTGCGAAACTCCCCATTGGCCTACGGGTAGGACGCATGCTCCGTGGTTGGAAGCTGAGAACTTGAACTCAGGTCTGAAAGAATTTGAGGCTCCAAGCCCACCCATCACCCTACCCACTCCCTTCTGCAACACACACCTATCCAGTGCGGAGGCCCCCAGGCGTGCCCGGATGATGTCACTGTTAAGGAGTAGCGTCGGACCTAGGGGTAGGTGGGGAAGGGAGGCTGGGAACCATGGTCCACAGGGCTGGGGCCTCACTCAGAAAAGAATATCCATTACCCCACCCCTGTGGCCCTGTTCCCCTCCACCCCCCAAATGACCTACCTGAACATCTTTCACTCACTAATGTCCCACCCACAGCCAGCCCCCACCCATGACCCTCACCCCACTGACCAATGGCCTGCAGGGCGTGCTGCAGCTCCAGCGTGAAGGCCACCATGGGGACCTCAGCACACACGGGCAGGACTGCCACCGTTGCCAGGTTGCTGGCTGGGTTGGTGAGTTCCGAGTGTGGGGGCACACCCAGCCCAGAGCCTGCTGAGAACCCAATGGATGAGATTTGTGGTGCAAACCTGTGTCTGGAGAGATGAACCCTCCTCCTCCTCTTCTTCCTCTTCCTCCTCATCTGAAGTTCCCGCTCCTCTGCTCCCAGACTGCAGCCCCCAGCTGCCTAGTCTTGACTCTACCATACTGAAAACCATGGGTCTGGTCCTGGACCCCCAGCCTCAACTACTATCCCCTTTTGTTAAAACCTGGCCATCCACCCTCCACTTTGGGCCCTGATCACCTCAGTGGGATCCATTACACAACTCTACAACCATTCAGATTCACTGTGCTTGGGAGATCAATTGGCCAGTGTCCCTGCCCCATTCTGGTCTTGGTTCCTCTGTCTAATGGGGGACCTGAACACAAAACGAGGCAGAAATAAAGCTATGTTTAGCCTGGTCAACATGGAGAAACACTGCTCTACTAAAAATACAAAACAATTAGCCAGGCGTGGTGGCATATCCCTGTAATCCCAGCTACTTGGGAGGCTGAGGCAGCAGAATCACTTGAACCCAGGAAGCAGAGGTTGCAGTGAGCCGAGATCATGCCACTGCACTCCAGCCTGGGCTACAGAGCAAAACCCTGTCTTAAAAAAAAAAGAAAAGAAAAGACCAAGACAAGAAAAGAAAAGGAAGTAAAGCTACTTTTGACACATCTGTTGCTTCCCAGCTTCTCCACTAACAGCCTAGACCAAACTGTCAACTCCCATATCTTGCCTAGACTTCTCGTTTTCTCCTTACTGGTAGAATCCTTCTTCCCATGTAACAATCTAAATAAGCTGAAATACCTGTCCACAGCCCCTAGCCCCTACGTGACTTACCCCCCAACTCCTGCCACCTCTCCCCTTGGTCACTTTCCTCCTCTCAGTGCTTTGAAACCACCAGCCCCCCTGTGCAGCACCCCTGGTTTCTCTTTCATGTCTGGTCCCATCTCATTTGTCGTCTCAGCTCACTGTCTTTAGAAAAGCCTCTTTGTCCCTCCCTCCCTCCCTCTGTCAGCCACACACCATCATGACCTTCTTTTGACCCTCTTTTGTCTTCTAGATATTGTTTTTTTTGTTTTTTGTTTTTTTGAGACGGAGTCTTGATTTGTCGCCCAGGCTGGAGTGCAGTGGCACGATCTTGGCTCACTGCAAGCTCCGCCTCCCGTGTTCACACCATTCTCCTGCCTCAGCCTCCCGTATAGCTGGGACTACAGGTGCCCGCCACCACACCCAGCTAATTCTTTTGTATTTTTTAGTAGAGACGGGGTTTCACTGTGTTAGCCAGGATGGTCTCGATCTCCTGATCTTGTGATCCGCCTGCCTCAACCTCCCAAAGTGCTGGGATTACAGGTGTGAGTCACCGCGCCCAGCCGATATTGTATTCTTTATCTGTAATTTCTTTCCTTCTTTTTCTTTTCTTTCTTTTTTTCTTTTTTTTTTTTTTTTTTTTTTTTTTTTTTTTTTTTTTTTTTTTTTTTTTTGAGATGGAGTTTTGCTCTTGTTGCCCAGGCTGGAGTGCAATGGCACAGGCTCCGCTCACTGCAACCTCCGCATCCCGGGTTCAAGCGATTCTCCTGCCTCAGCCTTCCACCACGCCTGACTAATTTTTGTACTTTTAGTAGAGATGAGTTTCACCATGTTGGCCAGGCTGGTCTTGAACCCCTGACCTCAAGTGATTCACCTGCCTCGGCCTCCCAAAGTGCTGAGATTACAGGCGTGAGCCAGGCCTCTAATTTCTTAAAGATGTCTTTTCTGTCACTACTGCCCTGCCCCCACCTTGGGGGATCTAGGGGTCAGGGCCAATTGGGTAGAGCCCCTGGAGGGAAAAGGGGTATCTAGGTTGCTGGGCTGGCCCAGAATCTGGCCGCTACAATGTAGAAACTCAGGCCCACATTTCAGCAGGCCTCCAACCCCACTGCACGCCCCATTCTGTTCTAGCTCACTGAAACCACAGGCTGAGACAGGGGCTACATCTCCCAGCATGCTGTAACTTCAGAAGGCAAGCTGCCCAGAGTCCTAAACAACAATCCACAGAATATTTTCCATCACGGTATGGGGAGTTTTGTTTGTTTGCTGTTCTATTTTTTCTGAAACAGGCTCTAGCTCTGTCGTCCAGGCTGGAGTACAGTGGCACGATCACAGCTCACTGCAGCCTCAACCTCCAGGCTCAAGCAATCAATCCTCCCGCCTCAGCCTCCCAAGTGGCTGAGACTACAGGCATGTATCACCACGCCCAGCTAACGTTTGAAAAGTTTCGGCCGGGCATGGTGGCTCACACCTGTAATCCTAGCACTATGGGAGGCCGAGGCGGCCAGATCACAAGGTCAGGAGATCCAGACCATCCTGGCTAACACGGTGAAACCCCGTCTCTACTAAAAATGCAAAAATTTAGCTGGGCGTGGCGGCGGGCGCCTGTAGTCCCAGCTACTAGGGAGGCTGAGGCAGGAGAATGGCGTGAACCCTGGAGGCGGAGCTTGCAGTGAGCCAAGATCGCGCCACTGCACTCCAGCCTGAGCGACAGAGCGAGACGCCATCTCAAAAAAAGAAAAAGAAAAAGAAAGAAAAAAAAGAAAAGAAATTTCTGTAGAGACGTGGGGTCCTACTGTGTTGCCCAGACTGGTTTCAAACTCAATCTCCTGGGCTCAAGCAAGCCTCCTGCCTCAGCTTCCCAAAATGCTGAGATTACAGGCGTGAGCCATCACACCCGGCCTTACCATCATATTCTGATCTAGGACTCCCTTTCTCTCTACATCCAAGCCGTGGACTTCCCCAGCAAGCCCTAACTGGCGGGCAGACTCCGCCGCCTAAGACTCCATCCCTGGCACCACTGATTTACTTTCGAGCCCATTAACTAGCACGCCTGGGGTCAAGGACTCTGTTTCCCAGCATGCTCAGGAACACGAACTCCATTCCCCAGCATGCACTGCACCTCGGTCCTACTTTGGGTATGAAACCCGCAGGGGCATGATTTCTTCGCTGAACTCCATTTTCCAGCATCCCTCAGGAAGAAGGCGTCCCTCCCAGCATGCTCTGGACGCGGGACTACATCTCCCAGCACGCTCCGGGCCGGCCGGCTCTCACCTGGGAAGGGTCCTTGCAGCTGCTGCAAATTTCCTAGAATTTTCTGGCTCAGCAGGTGGATAAGACGGGTCACAACCTGGGGGCGTTGGAGACCGGCATTTCAGTGAGACCCAGGAAGCAGCTGTCCAGGTCCCACCTCTCCCTCCTCTGCCGGGGCTCATGGGTCCCCGTTACCTGAGTCCCACCCCAAGAGCCCCGCCCTCACTCTCTCGCCTTGGCACCTCCCTCGGCCCCCACCTCCTCCAGAAGCCCCTCCCACACGCTAGGCCCAGTCCCCCCCCCCCCGGGTCCGGCCTCCGTCCCTGTGCCCCGCCCACAACAGGCCGTACCTGCGGGTACCGGCGTTTGATGTGACCCAAGGTGCCCTCGGGAAGCTTGGCCAGCTCCGTGTCTCGCACCGCGTGCACCGTCGTGGCTCGTGGCTGCCGGGTCAGCGCCTCCACCTGGGGGGCCGCGTGCATGATTGAGGCTGCTTGGGTGGGGAATGGGGAGGCCGAAGATGGGTGGAGAGGGGGCTGTATTGCCCTATCTAGGGCTCCCCTGCAATGGGGGTGCAGGGAAGCAAGCCTCGCCCGCTACCCATTAGAGGTCCGAGGAGAGAGAGAGGACAGGGATACATGACAGGCGGAATCCCCTTTTCCGACGAAATGAGGTCTGGGAGGGGAGTGGACCGGGTGACGTCAGAGGTCGGGAGCTGCATTCACCACTCCCTGGATTACCCGGGATGATGTGTGTGCGTTGTGTGGGGATTGGCCTGGAAAAGGCCAGAGGTCAGTGGGTGGGGGCCGCACTCACCACGCCGATGAGGTCGCCGCGGCCGTACTCGCCCACCAGCTCCTTCTTGCCACTGCCTCGCTGGATCACGCTACGCAGCCGCCCATTGAGCACGATGTAAGTGCAGTCGGAGCGGTCGCCCTGCCTGAGTAGGACTGGAGGTCAGCAAGGTCTGACCACCCCCAAGTCCCCACCCCTAGGCCGGGCCTGAGCAGCGTGGTGGGAGCTGCACCTGTACAGCGCGCGTCCCGCCTCCACTGCCGTCCAGTCGATGGCGAAGTCCATCTGGCGCACAAAGGGCGACATCCTGGCTGCCACCGTGTGCGCCGCGCTCAGTACCACACTGGGCTGTGCGCGCATGATCCTGCAGGGATAGACTTGGGATGAAAGAGGAAGGCCTCAAAATTGCCCTACACCGGCGCTGGGAGGCCAGATCTGGGGGCTCCCTTCTGCTCTTCCAGGAGTAAGGTTGAGGGCTGGGGTTCTGGCCACTCTCATGGGTTGGGGTCCTCCGAGTGCCACCCCCACTCCAACCTCGGGCCGCCATACTCATAGAAGTCGGACTTGGAGATCCGCAGGAAGGTGCAGTCGCGCTGGGCTCGCAGCGTGAAGATGAGAGGTTCGCCAGTGAGCACAGCCAGCTGCCCCACCAGCTCCCCCGGCTGTGCTACAAACAGGCACACGTCCTCCGCCTTGTCGATCATGCGCTGGTACACGTGCAGGCAGCCCCAGAGCACGAAGTGCAGGCTCACGTCCTGTGCGGGCAGGGGATATGATGAACACAGAACCCGCACAGCGCGGACCCCAGCTCAGGTCAACGTGCTCCACAGCAAAAAATTAAAGAAGGAAGGAAGGGTTAAGAAAAATATGAAAGCGCAGGACGCGGTGGCTCACGACTATAATCCCAGTGCTTTGGGAGGCCGAGGCAGGGGGATCATTTGAGGCCAGGAATTCGAGACCAGCCTGGCCAACGTGGCGAAACCCGTCTCCACTAAAATAAAAAAATTAGGTGGGTGTCGTAGCACATGTCTGTAATTCCAGCTACTCAGGAAGCTGCGGCAAGAGAATTGCCTGAACCTGGAAGGCGGAGGTTGCAGTGAGCTGAGATCATGCCACTGCACTCCAGCCTGGGCAACAGAGTGAGACACTTGTCTTTAAAAAAAAAAAAAAGAAGAAGAAGGCCGGGCCGGGTTGCTGACGTCTGTAATCCCAACACTTTGGGAGGCCCAGGCGGGCGGATCACGAAGTCAGGAGGATTGCTTGAGCCCAGATGTTTGAGGTTGCAGTGAGCTATGATAGAAGCCTGGGCTACAGTGCAAGACCCCGTCTCTAAAATAAGTTAAAGGCCAGGTGCAGTGGCTTACGCCTGCAATCCCAGCACTTTGGGAGGCCAAGGCAGAAGGACTGCTTGATAGTTTGAGCCCAGAAGTTGGAGACCAGCCTGGGCAACATAGCGAGACCCCCGTCTCTAAAAAAAAAAAAGAGTAAAATGGGCAAAAGATCTGAATAGATACTTCTCCAAAGAAGATATACAAATGGCCACTAGGCGCATAAAAAGCTGTTCAACATCAAGTCATTAGAGAAATGCAAAGCAAAACCACAATTACACTTCACACCCACAAAGACGGCTGGAATTACAATGTGTTAGAGAGAATGTAGGACTGGAATTCACATACGCTGCCAGTGGAAATGTAAAATGGTACCGCTGCTTTGGAGAACAGTCTAGCAAAGAAACAAACAAAATAACAGTGCTTAAAAAAATTAAAAATAGAGGCTGGCCATGGTGCCTCACGTCTGTAATCCCAGCATTTTGGGAAGCTGAGGCGGACGGATCACTTGAGGTCAGGAGTTCGAGACCAGCCTGACCAATATGGTGAAACCGTTTCTCTACTAAAAATACAAAAATTAGCTAGGCATGGCGGCATGTGCCTGTAATCCCAGCTACTCAGGAGGCTGAGACAGGAGAATTGCTTGAATCTAGGAGGCAGAGGTTGCAGTGAGCCAATATTGCACCACTGTACTCCAGCCTGGGTGACATAGCGAGACACCCTCTAAAAAAAAAAAAAAAATAGAGTTGGCTTATAACCCAGCAGTTCAACTCCTAGGTATATACCCAAGAGAAATGAAAACATATGTCCAAGCACTTTGGGAGGCCAAGGTGGGAGGATCACTTGGGCCCAGGAGTTTGAGACCAGCCTGGGAAACATAGTGAGACCCCACCTTTAAAAAAATAAATAAAACATATGTCTACACAGAAACCCTTACATAAGACTAGGTGCGGTGACTCACGCCTGTAATTCTGGCACTTTAGGAGGCCAAGGCGGGTGGATCACCTGAGGTCAGGAGTTCGAGACCATCCTGGCCAACATGGCGAAACCCTGTCTCTACTAAAAATACAAAAATTAGGTAGGCATGGCCGGGTGCGGTGTCTCATGCCTGCCTCAGCTTCCTGTGTAGCTGGGACCACAGGCATGCGCCACCACGCCTGGCTAACTTTGTTTGTTTTTTGTAGAGACTGGGTTTTGCCATGTTGCCCAGGCTGGTCTTGAACTCCCGGACTCAAGAGATCCTCCCGCCTCGGCCTTCCAAAGTGCTGGGATTACAGGCGTGAGCCACTGCGCCCAGTCTAAAGTATATACTTTAAATGGGTAAACTGTATAATACATGAATTATAGCTCAATAAAACCATTACACCCCCCCAAAAAAAAATATTGTTCCACTTGAGGTTCACCGACTCCCTTTTTTATTTCTTAGAGATCAACCTGTTTCTTCCCACCACACAACATTTGCACAAGCTCTTCCTTCTGCCTAGAATGACCTTTCCAACAACTGTATCCAGTTTGTCCCTCCCGTTCCTTCCTTCTTAGGTCATGGCCTTAGAGGTGCCACCCTGTCTAAGCCAGACTTTGTAGTGCCAAGATCATCTCCTTTGTAGCACTGTGCACTTATGATTTTACAAGAATTTGTGTAATCCTTTGAGTCATGTCTCTCAGAATACTGTGGGCTGCCCAAGGTCAGGGACCACTAAGGGCTTTCCCTGCCCAGATTTTTTTTTTTTTTTTTTTTTTTTTGAGACAGGGTCTCACTCATTGCCCAGGCTGGAGTCCTGGGGTGCAATCTCAGCTCACTGCAACCTGTCTCCTGGGTTCAAGCAATTCTCCTGCCTCAGCCTCTCGAGTAGCTGGGACTACAGGCGTCTGCCACCACGCCTGGCTAATTTTTGTATTTTTAGTAGAGATGGGGTTTTACCATGTTGGCCAGGATGGTCTCGAACTCCTGACCTCAAGCGATCCGTTCACCTCGGCCTCCCAAGGTACTGGGATTACAGGCGTGAGCCACCATGCCCAGGCCTTTTCCTGCCTCTTGTCCAGCTGGCAGCACACGGTTTGGGATGGGGCAAATGCTGGGTAAACACATGTTTCTTTCTTCTTTGGGTAGCCTGACCAGCTAGACACCTTCCTGTTCCACCCCTTTATAAATAAGGAACTGAAACTGCCCAGAAATGGAGAGATTCCTTCTTTATCCACCACACCAACTTGTCTGGCACCCAGTGAAGCTCCACCTGCCAAAACACTGCAGGGACCCCTGGGTGAGGCGCAGTCCCAGGAGATACAAACACATGCTGGAACCTTCTAAGACAGAATTTCCAGACTGTGGCCAGGCGCGGTGGCTCATGCCTGTAATCCCAGCACTTTGGGAGGGTGAGGCGAGTGGATCACTTGAGGCCAGGAGTTTGAGATCAGCCTGGCCAACATGGTGAAGCCCTGTCTCTACTGAAACTACAAAAATTAGCCAGGTGTGGTGGCACGTGCCTGTAGTCCCAGCTTCTAGGGAGGCTGAGGTGGGAGAATCGCTTGAATCCGGGAGACGGAGGTTGCAGTGAGCCAAGATCGTACCACTGTGCTCCAGCCTGGGCAACAGAGCAAGACTTGGTCTCAAAAAAAAAAAAAAAAAAAAGTTTCAAGGAGAAGCACAGGAAAGCAGGGGTCCCTAACAAAAGTCCTGCCAACCCAGAGAAGCTCTGAGGGGCTGCAGACCAGCCTGGTACACTGACAGGCCAGGGCTGGGTTGTGGCCACCAGTCTCCCAGATAAGCAGGGCCCAGGGGCCCCCAAAGAAGCCACAAGGTAACCTTACTTCCTCAGCTGTACTAAGAACAGCTCGCAAAAGCCTCGACTTCCTCTCCAGAAAAGAGCCCATCCCTGCCATGGGTGGTTCAAGGAGACAGCAGAGTCACTGGGTCAAGTGACACAGCAACACCCTAGCTGGCTAACAGTAGGATCATAGCTCCCACCCCACCCTGACCTTGCCCCAGGCTTCTCTCCCCCGAGCCTGGGGCAGTGCTGGGGTCCCAGTGCCTGTGACAGCTCACTGTCACCGCAGGCCCTCCTCACAGTAAGCTGCTGCTAAACCCCCTCCCTGGCCATCTGTTACTCTTACAAACCTCACACTGTGGATAATAGACTGGATGGTTCCAGCCTGTTGCTCTGTACATTTGAGCATCCCTGGTCTCTACCCACCAGGTGTCAGAAACAGTACCCGGTGAAATCCTAACAATCAAAAATGTCGCAGCAGGCCGGGCATGGCAGCTCATGCCCAGATTACAAATCCCAGCTCTGGGAGGCCGAGGCAGGCGGATCACCTGAGGTCAGGAGTTTGAGACCAGCCTGGCCAACATGGCGAAACCCCATCTCTACTAAAAATACAAAAATTAGCCAGGCATGGTGGCACAGCCCTGTATTCCCAGCTATTTGGGAGGCTGAGGCAGGAGAATTGCTTGAATCCAGGAGGTGGAGGTTGCAGTGAACTGAGATTGCACCACTGCACTCCAGCCTGGGCGACAAGAGCAAGACTCTGTCTCAAAAA
>NW_016807065.1:2668746-2694759 GCF_001698545.2 Rhinopithecus bieti
AAAAAAAAAAAAAAAAAAAAAAAAGGCTCATTGGGGTTCTGCAAACTGGGCATCTCTTCTTTATTACCCCATTCCACTAATGAGGAAGCAGAGAACCTTCTAGATCATCTGCCACACTCTAGGGGCAGAGTGTGGGTTTCAACTTTCCTCTTCTTCCTCCTCCTCCTCCTACCCTGGGACTTCTTGACTTTCAGCTGGTAGTCGGGTCACTAACCCTTGACGGGCCTCAGTTTCCCCATATGAACAGTGGACAGAATAGTGGGATATATTTTCCTACACATCCTGGGTGCTGCCACAAGGGCCTGAAGCCCCGCCCCCAGTACAGGGCCAGGTGGCAATTTGTAGCCATTTATCGGGCCCCTATCCTGGCAGCGGTCAGCGTGAGAAGCAGACACGTTAGCAAATACTGCAGGATCAGAAGTTCAGAAAACAGAATTACAGGAAGAGCCAGGGCAGGCAGAAGAGATCTCGGAGTTGGGGTCCTAGGGCGAAAGGCTCAGGGGGTCACAAGTGAAGAGTTGACGGGTCCAGAGGACATGGGGTGGGGTTGGGGGTGGGGGTCACAGGATCCAAGGGTTAGAGGTTGGAAATGATAGGATGAGAGAGGTCTGCTTCTATGGGAGAAGGTGCTGGTCTGACAGTCAAAGGGCAGCGATCAGAGGTCACAGAAGTCAGAGGGAATGATCTCAGGTGGCATGGTTACAGGTCAGGGGTCAGCCTTACCTGGTCTCCCTGGCGGGCAATTATGGTGCCGGCTTTAGCGTGGTGCAGCAAGACTCGGCTGTTCAGGAGGGAGGGGTCCTGGGGAGGTAGGGGAGTTGAGATGGGGGCAGCCAGATCTCCCTCGCGCCCTGGGCCCAGCTCCCCTCGGCCGCCCACCTCAATCCGCATCAGCTTGGCCAGCTCCCGCTTTGCTGCCTCGAAGATGCTGCTGGTCTGGCGACCCTGGTAGGGCCCGAAGGGGCAGCCGCCGGTGGCCGACTCATCCTCACAGTAGCTGTATTCGCAGGCGCCCGCTGGCTGCTCACGGGGCTCCTGAGTGGGGGTCTGAGTGGGGCAGGCTTGTGACCTCCTGATATTCCCTCCCAGCCACCTTCCCCATCGGGCTCCACCACCTGCCAGGGTCCCAGGCCTTACCCGAGCAGGGGTTGCCTGGGACCCCCCAGAGGCCTCTTCCTGCAGGGACACGGAGATCCGGCCACGCTCATAGGCCATGTCGAAGTCAGAGCGGGGGCCACCCTGCAAGCCTGCAGGTGGGCAGGGGGGCAGGGGGGCAACAAAAGCCATAAAGATGAGAGTAAGATTTTTAAAAAATGAGCCGGATATGGTGGTATAGGCCTGTAGTTCTAGCTCTTTGGGAGGCTGGGGCTGGAGGATCACTTGAGCACAGGAGTTCGAGGCTGCAGTGAGCTATGACAGCACCATTGCACTCCAGGCTGGGAGAGAGGTCTCAAAAGAAAAGAAAAGAAAAGAAAAGATGAGAGTAACCACAGTTGCAGTCTGAGACTAATGGATACCAACGTGCCATGGGCCACTGCTGTAGCAGACATGACCAATCAATGTCTGCACTCTCCCTCTGAATCCTTCTAAACACAGGTGGGAGAAGCACTATCTCAATGAATACCTACAAAAAAGTGCCTGGGGAAGTGCTGGCAGTATTCCCATTTCGCAGATAAAGAAAAAAGTCAAGATGGGCAGACGGTGGACCTGGATTCAAATCTGGAAGCCCCATGGCCCTCCCCCCAGACCCAGTGCTCCAAACCTGAGATGTCCCCTGGCATGGAGACGCAGCGGCTCAGCAGAGGGGCCGAGGTGGTTTCCAGGGATGTGGGCTTCACGGGGTCCCCTGGGGGAGACACATGTTCAGGCTCCTGCTCATCAGAGCCACTAGGCAGATTAGCAGGTTGGGAGATAAAGAGACGCTGGGGACGGATGAACTAGTTAAAGCAATTCCAACGGGTCCTTGGGGATGAGGCCAGAGCTTTCTGGGTCCCAGTCAGGAGTCAGACATGGGTACCCAGCTATGGGGTCCCTGTGGGGCTAGACAGGGTCAGGCTGACTCTTTGTAGAAAAGGAAAAGGGTCTGGGGGCTGAGACGGGGCTTCCTGGGAGATTGAGCAAGGCTGGGTCCCACCTCGGGTCCCTGGGTACCTGTAGGCCCAGGCAGCGGGGCCCCAGTGGGGTCAGGTGGCCGACCTGGGGTCTCCCTGGGCTCGTCTGTAGCTGAGGTGCTGACCATCCTCTTGGAGCCCCGCACAGGGCTGGTGCGAGTTGGGAGGCCAGGGCTGGGGAACAGACGCAGCGGCTGGATCTCCTGGAGGCAGAGAACAGCTTGTGGCCTGTCCTGGGAGTTCCATATTGATCCCGCCCCCATCCCCCTAGTGCTCGCTCCCCACCACCCACTCACGTGGCTGAAGAGCTCATTGGTCAGACCCAGGTAGTTGTGCAGTGCCAGGAAGGTGACTCGCTGCAGCCGCACCATGATGATCTGTAGGGCTCGAGGGGCGTGGCCATAAGATGGGGCGGGGTCAGGGGCAGGGCCAGATAGTGGGCAGGACTAGTTCGCAGCATAAGGTCGGGGGCGGGAACCATGGAGAGACCCATAGTCTGGGGAAATGGGGCGAGGCAGCTAAGGGAGGAGTCCGCCGCTGCGGACATCTGGCTGCTCCAGGCCGATAACCACAGCTCCAGCGCCTGCTGGCTGCTGGGCCTCTGCCCTTGGAGCCTGCAATGGGTGGGGGCCAGGGTGGGGTCCCTGGGGGGTGACGGGAGGCAAAGGCCCGCTGACCTGCACGACCCGCACCAAGCTCTCCGGGTACTTGGTGAAGACCGCGGAGAACGCTTCCACTGGCAGGCGCAGCACTGTGGAATCCCGGGCCGCCCGGGCAGACACGGTCCGCTGGGGATGCTGGTGACCCTGGGGGAGGGGAGAGCGTGAAGAGAGACAAGGGCAGGGGCTGTGATTCCCCCTCGCTAGTCCCCCAATCCTTCCTGGTGCCAGTCCCAGGAGGGGCCATCGGCAGCATCAGGGATGAATCAGAGATTGGGGACCCGGCGATTTCCTTCAACCTAGTCTCTTGGGTGGGTCCTCGCACCCCAGCCCCCCTGCCCCAGGGACTGGTCACTCACGGTGATGACATCCAGGATGCTGAGAAGGCTGTTGACGCTGTCCCCGGGAACCACTTCCTTCACCACACACTCCTTCCCGTCCTGAGACACAGGGGACCAGGGATCCTTGGTGGCCTCGCCCTGGTGACTGGCATGTCACCCCCTCATCCATCCCAATGATCGCTGACACCCCTCATCCCTTCTCAGGGGAACCTGCCAAGCCTTCCAACCAGCAGGCATCCCCCGTTGTTCAATACCTGTAACTACTGAGCAACCATGCAGACCACCCCAAATGTCCTTGGTCACCCCCATTCCCCTGACTCCCGATGACACATCTCCAAAGACCAGCCCTGCAGACCAATGACTGCTGCCCATCCCCACCACCCATCCTCCTGCAGCAGCCCCTGGGGAGGCCCACTCACAGGCCCCGGCAGACAGAGCTCCAGCAGCCCGTCCTGCACCACGTAGATGCTGGCATCTGGCTGGCCCGGCCGGAAGACGTAGTCACCCTGGCCCAGCCGCTGGAAGACCATGTGGCGGCAGAGCTCCAGGAAGAGTGGCTTCTCAAAGTGGCCCAGCACCCTGTTGGACAGGCAGTGGGGGACAGAGGCTGGAGGTCAGGGCGGCCCCACATCTGTAGTCCTCCACCCCCACCTGCACCCCAACACTGACCGGACGTTCTTGAGCATATAAAGCACCTCCGAGGGCAGATGGGAGTTAGCCAGGTCGCCCTCGGTCAGGTCAGCTTCCAGCACTGCGGGAGGGGGCTCCTTCCGCTGCAGCGTGGGGGTCTCTTTCTGGATGCGCAGAATCCTGGTGGGAGGGGAGGGGTGCCGGGGGGTGAGGGGGACAGGGAGAAAGCTCAGGCAAACCTGAGACCCCCACATACCCCTTTCCCCAGGGCTCACGTATAGCAATCTCTGGCCCGCTGGCCAAATCAGGCCAGCCACCATTTTTTTTTTTTTGAGATGGAGTCTTGCTCTGTCTCCCAGGCTGGAGTACAGTGGCGTGGTCTCTGCTCACTACAAGCTCCGCCTCCTGGGTTCATACCATTCTTCTGCCTCAGCCTTCCGATTAGCTAGGACTACAGGCGCCTGCCACCACACCCGGCTAATTTTTTTTTTGTATTTTTAGTAGAGATGGGGTTTCATTGTGTTAGCCAGGATGGTCTCGATCTTCTGACCTCGTGATCTGCCCGCCTCGGCTTCCCAAAGTGCTGGGATTACAGGTGTGAACCACTGCGCCCAGTCTTTTTTTTTTTTTTGAGACAGAGTCTCGCTCTTTTACCCAGGCTGGAGTGCAGTGTGCAGTGGCGAAATCTCAGCCCACTGCAACCTCCACCTCCCAGGCTGAAGCGATTCTCCTGCCTCAGCCTCCCAAGTAGTTGGGACTACAGGTGGGTGCCACCACACCTGGCTAATTTTTTGTATTTTCAGTAGAGATGGGGTTTCCCCATGTTGGCCAGGCTGGTCTCAAACTCCTGAACTCAAGTGATCCTCCTGCCTCAGCCTCCCAAAGTGCTAGGATTACAGGCGTAAGCCACTGCACCGGGCTGGCCACATTTATTTTTGTAAATAAAGTTTTATTGGTACAAAGCCACATTCATGTATTTGCATATCATTATGGCTGCTCACATGCAGCAGAGTCGAAGAGTTGCAATGGGGCCATATGTGGCCAGCAAAGCCTGAAACGTTTACTATCTGGCCCTTTATGGAAAAACCCTATGACCCCAGACCTAAAGTTCTCTGAGATGGCCCCTCCACTAGGCATAGGCCCTGAGCTGAACCCTTTAGGGAGGCAGACCCCAACATAGCTTCCAAGATAAGGGTAAGCCTGGAAATGGTACGTATGTTTGTTGTGGGCGTCCTGAAATGTTCCTTCTAGTAGTCACAGAGTAGACTGCTGAGATATTGCCCTTAACGTGAGTATGCCTTTGACATGGCTTCCAATATATGAGAAGACCGAAGATACAGCCTCTCTGCTCAACGTAAACATTCCTGAGATAGACCTTCCTCCCAGTCTGAGAGAATCTTGAGACAGCCCCTCTGATGACCACAGAGGTCTCTGAAGTAGCCCTCATTATAAATGGAGAATCCAGAGATAGCCCCTCTGCTAACTGTGGACCTGGACGAGCCCTTCCCCACAAGTCACAGTGATTGCTGAGACAAGACTCTCCACTGGCAAAAGGTCCCTGAGATAGACCTTGGAGGATGGAACCCTAGGTTAAACTCAGTGAAATCAAGAAATTCAGTTATTATTCCTTTTTTGGCTGGGTGTGGTGGCTCATGCCTGTAATACCAGCACTTTGGGAGGCCAAGGTGGGAGGATTGCTTGAGGCCAGGAGTTCAAGACCAGCCTAGGCAACACAGCGAGACCCCCATCTCTACAAAAAATTTAAAAATTAGCCAGGCATGGTGGTGCATGCCTGAAGTCTCAGTTACTTAAGAGGCTGAGGCAGGAGAGATCTCTTGAGCCCAGGAGGTCAAGGCTGCAGTGTGCTGTGACTGTGCCACTGCACTCTAGCCTGAACAACAGAGTGTGATCCTGTCTCCAAAATGATAATAATAATAATAATAATAATAAGTTATTATTCCTTTTCTGATCAGGGATACCTTGAGCTAACTCTTGCCTAGATCACAGAAAGCTGAGATAGCCCTCTGACAATCATGAAGACATCGGGGTAGTCCCTTAAGAGTATGCAGACACTAGAGACAGCTCCTGTGATGTGGAGAAACCTGAGATATGGACCCTAAACTGATCACAGGGAACTTCGAGATAACCCTTCTACTCAACTCATAGAAAGCCCTGCCATTGGCCAGGTGCGGTAGTTCATGCCTGTAATCCCAGCACTTTGGAAAGCTGAGGCAGATGGATCACAAGGTCAAGAGATCGAGACCATCCTGGCCAACATAGTGAAACCCCACCTCTACTAAAAATGCAAAAATTAGCCGGGCATGGTGGCGTGCGCCTGTAGTCCCAGCTACGCTGGAGGCTGAGGCAGGAGAATCTTTTGAACCTGGGAGGCAGAGATTGCAGTGAGCCGAGATCGCGCCACTGTACTCTAGCCTCCGTCTCAAAAAAAAAAAAAGAAAAGAAAAGAAAGAAAGGCCTGTCGTTGCAGGACTATTGATCATAGAGAGCCCTGGTGTGAAGAAACCATTGAGGCAGACCTCCAGGTAGACTCCATGACGTAAGGGGATCCCAGAGCCAGCACTCAACTTGCAAAGAGAGTTAGAGAGCCTTTCTCACAGACCCTGAGATAGCTCCTTGCTGCCAGCAGGGATCTCTGATGCATCCTTCCTCTATTTCTAGTGCAAGAAAATTCCTAAGAGCCCCTAGGGAATAGAAACTCCTGAGACAGCCTCCTTAGTGTGGGAAGCACTCCAAGGTCCATAACACAGGACTGATGCCTTCTGATGTAGAGAGATGCCTGAGATAACCCCTGGAGAAGAGAGGCTGCAGGCTGCAGATAGCCCCTTTAGGAGATCATAGAAACACAGTTACCTAGTGAAGTACCCTGGAAGAAAACCACTCGTGTGAGGAGACTCATGAAATAACCTACGTGGAGACCCCTGATGTAGACTCCCCCACTAAATATATAGCAAGACCTCTGAGATACTGATTTGGGAACAAACAGCTCAGATACCCCAGTTGAAGGAGAATATCACTGAGGTAGCCCTCAGGAAAGAGAGACCCTAGAGAGAGCATGTCTGGTGTGGAAGAGCTCTGAGATAGCCCCTCAGAGCAGAGTCCAGAGATGTCCCTCTGAAACAGGAGAACATTCTTTTTTTTTTTTTTTTTTTTTTTTTTAAGACAGAGTAATCACTCTATTGCCCAGGCTGGAAGTGCAGTGGCACGGATCTCAGCTCACTGCAACCTCTACCTCCCAGGTTCAAGTGATTCTGTCTCAGCCTTCTGAGTAGCTGGGATTACAGGCCCATGCCACCACGCCCAACTAATTTTTGTATTTTTAGTAGAGATGAGGTTTTGCCATGTTGGCCAGGCTGGTCTCAAACTCCTGACCTCAGGTGATCTGCCCACCTCAGCCTCCCAAAGTGCTGGGAATTACAGGCATGAGCCACAGCACCCAGCCAATATGGGAAGACCTCCACAACACTTTGGTGTGGGTTGATTACTCAAAAGACCCCTGACATAACCCCTAATACCAGGTCACACCCAGCACAGCCTTACTTCTTGGCAATGTTGAGCATCTTCAGTTTCTTCTTCATGCGTGGCCGGGAAGTGGCGGAGACAGAGGTATCCACGAGGGAGGACGTGGATTGTGACACCTGGAAGAATGAAGGCGAGATGGGTCAATTGCTAATTCAGACCCTGGAGGAGAGGCAGACGGATCCAGGGGGTCTCCATCAAGGAAGGAGCGGTGGCGGAGCCTAAGACGGGTAAATAGGGAAGGGGCGCGGCCTGTGTGGTCGGGGCAGACCCCAGGGGTCACGGACTCACCTTCCGCATAATCTTCCGGCCATAGAACAGCACTTTGTCCCTCTTCCGGAACCGATACCGGGGGCCATCCGGGGCTGGGGTTTCTGGGGATAGGTGGGGACAGGGGCACTCCGAGCTCTGTGCAGACTCCACCCTGCTAGAGCTGGGGTAACGCGAACAGACGCCAGCAAATCCCCATCTCTGCCGCCTCGGGACCCGGGCATTTGGGCCCCCCACCACACAGCCTCCCAAGAGGGGCCCCTCAGGTGCTCACTTGGCACACGCAGCCTCCGCACCACCAGGAGGATGAGCACGGCCGTGACCACCACCGCCACTCCGGCCCCGATCATCACGCCCAGCACCTGAGGGACGAACGGCACTGGCTGCGCACCGCAAATCCGTCCCGCCGAGACTTCCCCGGGCTCCGGGACGTCCTGGAACCCATCCCTCTCCGCCACCTTCGCCCCCGAGGAGTTAGTAGCCAGCCCGTGACTCGATGTCCCCATCTGCAGAATGGGCCAGCGCTGCTCCCTCCCCGGGGGCGCGACTCTTCCCTGAGGCCCGGCGGCCCGCACTGCATGCCGGGAAACGTAGTTCCGCCCAAGTGGACGCAGCGTGTCCTCGCCAGACCACGTACTGCGCGCTGAGCACGCCGGGAGTTGTAGTCCCCGTGGCGCCCCACGCCAGCGCCTACCCGGTCCCCGCCCCACCCCTTACCATTCCAGTTTGCAGCGGAGCCTCCATGGTTGATTCCAGCTGGACGGCCGATCTGGTAGCCCGGAGTCCTGGGAAATCAAGGAGTCGAAGGAACCCGTGCAAGTCGTCAATCTGGGCCCGCCCCTCCCCTGCCTCAAGCCCTGCCCCCAGCTTAAGCCCCGACCTGGCGGGGGCGGGGGGAAGGGTGAAGCGTCTCCACCTGCCAGGGGCGCGGCTAGAGGGGCGCTGCGGGACTAAGGAATGGAGCAAACGGACCTCCTGGCCCAGGCCAGGAGGTGAGGCGAGTCCCCGGCTCCCTTCGCCTACGCGTAGGGCCTACCAGACGCTCCTCCCGTCCAACCCCACTCTGGGGGCAAAGGCCGACCTGGCACCGACTGTCAGCAGCCTGAAGGCAGGTCCCCGCAGGGCACGGTCCCCTGCACCTGGTGACTTCCTCCCGGGTCACCGCCCTCTGCGGGACTGATCAAGCCTGACCACCCGATCCCCCAGGCCGCACCCCCTACTCCGTCGAACACTGAATGCCCCACCCCAGGAAAACTGGGGCCCGCAAGCCGTGGGGTCCGGGGGTGGGGACCTAGATACCCGGCTCCCGACCCAAGCCTGTCCCCGGGAAGACCCAGGAGCTGGGAGGCACGGGAGTACCGTCGGGGCATCCGCAAAGGCGTCTGATACCCACGTTTCAGAAGAGTCCTGGGATGCTTGGTGTTGTGTGGGCTTGCAAGGCGCTGCTGGTTTTTGCCAGGGATTTACTATCACGTAGTAGTGAAGTTATGGGGGCTCTGTGGCACGGAGCATCACTGGGACTCCGGGACCGATGGTGGCGCCATTGCTGGGAGGCGTAACCAGAGACGCTGGAATTAGTGGGTGGGGATGGGGGGTCACTGGAAAGTTACTGAGAGATTCTGAGGATTACAGTACTACTGCTGGGAAAACCAGGAGGTGGGTGGGCACATTCCTGGGGTGCTTATGAGAACGGGCCTGGGGAGGGCGTCCAGGCTCCTTGGAAGATACTGAGAGATGCTGGAACATTACTGGGATTTTTCTGGGAAGCTGAGGATGTTTCTGACACCGCTAGAGTATTAATGGAAATTCGGGGGCCGGGGGGTAGGAATCTCGGAGCCTGCGAGTCGTTACTTGGCAAATTCCTGGGTGGCCTGTCCTCTTTCACCTCCGGGCACAGCTGGCTACCAGTGCAGAAACACCTGCCGGGACGTGGGGGGATGGGAACATCAGAAAGTCTAGAGTTAACAGAAATCGGAGGACAGATGTGGAAAAGCGGAGGCTCGTCAATGACTCTCGAAGGGACACCCCTGCGAGGCCAACGGAAACCCGGACTCACCCAGGGGCGGCAGTCGGGGTCCACTCCGCGCCAACACCGCTAGCGTTCCGCCCGGCTCCGCAGGCGCGGTCCCTTTAAATTATTCACTACAAGACGCACAGCAGTCCCGCCCAGTCCTCCCCCTCCCCACCCGCGCCACACTTGGAAGGCCGACTGAGGCCGCCATGCTGAGTGCGGCCGCGCCTTAAAGGGCCTCACACCGCCTAACGCAAGGACTGCTCCTCCCGCTAAAAATGAGAACGACACATTTATTTTCCCTTTTATTCAACACCCTCCCCACCCTGTCTCCCTGCCCCCAAAGGTCCGACACGAAAGGTCCAGGCCCTCCTCGGGCGCGACAGGGAGCCGATCCTCAAAAGCAAACCCTAAAAATAAATAAGCGGGGTGGGGGGCAGGGGTCTCCACAGTCCAGGGCCTATGGTCCAATGGTCCAATGGCAGTCAGGTCGAATCAATTCACCAGCAGCGAATGCTCCTCCGAGGGGTCCCTGGAGGAGGGAAGCAGGGATGAGGGGCGTCAGTTTTCTCTGGCTTGCTCCCCTTTCCCCAGTCCCTAACCTCCAATCTGAATGGGCCAGACCCGGGACTCGAACCTTCCGCAGCAGCAGAGAAGACTGCAGGCTGAGCCGCTCCCGCGGCGGAACTTGCCAGAGGTGGGACTGTCCTGGCACTGTGCGATGTAGGCCTGCAGCTCGCTCTCCTCTGCGCCTGCGCCGCCAGGATGCTGAGGAGAGAAGCTGGGAGGCTCAGCCTGAAAGTGGCTGCCAACCTCCAAGGCCCTTGAAGTCCGTCCTCCCCTCCAGCCATATCTGCATCGCTTCCCACCTCCAGGCCTTTGCACTTGCTGTGCCTGCTCCACCCGTTGTTCCATAGTTTGCTTGCACAGAGAGATCTTCCCTGACCCCTGAACGTGGATGCAAGCTGTGTCTTTGCCAGTCTGGTGCCCTCTGCTGTGGGCCCAGCAGCTGGAAACCTAGAGCCAGGGCTGACACGACCTTGGTGGTCGGAAACCATCCACTGAGAGAGCTGGATGCACGCTAAGCACAGCTGTGGGAGCAGGACCTGAATCTGCCCACCAGAGTGGATACATGTGTGTGATGTCTACCTGCTAAGGCAAGACAGGAAGTAGCTCCAAGGGCCTGAGTGAATGTGTCTGTAGGACAGCTGAATCCATGCATGGGGAAAAGGGGGTGTACCCATCTCTCACTCAACCTCATGGAGGGACCATCTTTTCTCCAAGTTTTTTTCAGGCTACTAGACCTTTGCTTTAGCTATTCCTTCCCCTGGGTGCACTGCCCCTGGGCTCCCAACTCTTTGGTCTAGAGACGATGGAAGTGTTGAATATCTATGCTGTCCAATATGGCAGCCACCAGCCACACTGGCTTTTGAGTACTGGATACACGATGGTGCGAGTCAGGGGCTGAATTTGCAATTGTGCTTCATTTGAATTAAAATTTTTTAAAAATTGTTTTGTTTTGTTTTTGAAGCAGAGTCTCGCTCTGTCGCCCAGGTTGGAGTGCAATGACTTGATCTCGGCTCACTGCAACCTCTACGTCCCAGGTTCAAGCAATTCTACTGCCTCAACCTCGGGAGTAACTGGGATTACAGGTGTGTGCCACCACGTCTGGCTAATTTTTTGTATTTTTAGTAGAGATGGGGTTTTGCCATGTTGGCCAGGTTGGTCTCGAACTCCTGACCTCAGGTGATTCACCCCTCGGCCTCCCAAAGGGCTGGGATTACAGGCGTGAGTCACCGTGCCCAGCCGGAATTAAAATCAAAATTTAAATAGCTGCATGGGGCTAGAGACTAGTGATGGATAGAACATTCTAGAAGCTCTCCTGGACCCACTCTCATACCAATCTAAAGCAGGAGTCCCTCTGTAACCTTCCACTCTTCCATCATAACTGTTGCAAGTAGGTCATTGGTCATGGGATGTCTGTTCCTGTGCCATCCTTGCCCACGGGCCTTGGACAGATCATGCACACCTGATTTTCCTCGATGCCCAGAATCCAGCACAGATCGTGGCCCTTAGATATATTTGCTGAAAGAATCCTATCTACCTGCCACTTCCGCATCCTGCTGTGTCCCCTGACCCTTGCAGCTTGCAAGGAAACCACTATTCCCAGCCACCCTACTAAACAGAGGACAGAGGGGTTAGGAGTATGGCTTCTGGAATCAGACAGTCCTGGGTTGAGCCTAGTTTTACCGCTTAGAAGCTAACCTGGGCCAGGCACGGTGGCTCACGCCTGTAATCCCAGCACTTTGGGAGGCTGAGGGGGGTGGATCACCTGAGGTCAGGAGTTTGAGACCAGCCTGGCCAACATGGCAAAACCCCATCTCTACCAAAAATACAAAAATTAGCCAGGCATGGTGGCGTGCACCTGTAATTCCAGCTACTCAGGAGGCTGAGGCAGGAGAATCGCTTGAACCGGGGAGGCAGAGGTTGCAGTGAGCTGAGACTGCATCATTGCATTCCAGCCTGGGCAACAGAGTGCGACTCCATCTCAAAATAAATAAATATATAAAGAAGCTAACCTTGGGCGGGGTCAGAGGGAGTCAGGGGCATGGCTGGGGGCTGGGGTCAGGGTTGGGTTTTAGAGGTCAGCCATAGGAATGGGGCCAACTGAGGGTCACCATGTTAATAGCAAGGTCCCAGGATCAATGACAAGGTCATTGAAACTCTATGACTTAGCCGGGTGCAGTGGCTCATGCCTGTAATCCCAGCACCTTGGGAGGCCAAGGCAGGTAGATCACCTGAGGTCAGGAGCTCAGGACCAGCCTGGCCAATGTGGTGAAACCCCATCTCTAGTAAAAATACAAAAATTAGCCAGGTGTGGTGGCACGTGCAAGTAATCCCAGCTACTCAGGAGGCTAAGGCACGAGAATCGCTTGAACTCAGGAGGCGGGGTTGCAGGGAGTCGAGTTCATGCCATTGCACTCCAGCCTGGGCCACAGAGTAAGATTCCATTAAAAAAAAAAAAAAAAAAAAAAAAAAAAAAAAAAAAAAGGCGGGCCGCGGTGGCTTCAAAGCCTATAATCCCAGCCACTTTGGGAGGCCGAGGACGGGCGGATCACGAGGTCAGGGAGATCGAGGACTATCCTGGGCTAGCACGGTGAACCCCGTCTCTACTAAAAAAATACAAAAAACTAGCTACTAGGTGAGTGGTGGGGTTGCCTGTGAGTCCAGTACTCGGGAGCTGAGACAGTGAGGAATGGCGTAAACCCGGGAGGCGGAGCTTGCAGTGAGCTGAGATCCGGCCACTGCAACTCCAGCCTGGGCGGGGGACAGAAGGCGAGGACCTCTCCTCTCAAAAAAAAAAAAAAAAAAATTGGCTGGTGTGGTGGCTTATTGCCTGTAATCCCAGCGGTTTTGGGAGGGCTGAACTGGAGAGGATCGGCCCTGGCCTCAGGGAGTTTGAAAAACCAGCCTGAGTAACATAGTGAGACCCTTTATCTCTAATAAAATAAAGAATAATACATTAAATAATAAAATAAAATAGGCCGAGCCATGGTGGCTTAGGCCTGTAATCCCAGCACTTTGGACGGCAGTGATCACTGAGGGTCAGGATCGTTCGGGACCAGCCTGGGACCAATATGGTGAAATCCCATTCTCTACTAAAAATATAAAAAATTAGCTGGACATGGTGGCATGTTGCCTGTAAATCCCAGGCTACTCAGGAGGGCTGAGACAGAATTGCTTGAAACCGGCAGGAAGTGGAACTTAACAGTGAGTTCAAGGATCGCACCCACTGCCACTCTACCCCTGGGGTGACAGAGCGGAGACTCCTGTCTCAAATAAACGGAATAATAACTCTATGACTCGGTTGCCCCTCGTTGTAAGGCCCAGACTCAGCCCCCTCCTGGCCCAAGCCCACCTTGCGACAATGCTGAGATGCCATTATGCTCCCCCTTGCGCCCCCCAAATTCCGGAACCCACACTCTTTTTGGTTCATAGTAGTCTCCCATTATTCTCTCCTGGGGATCTTCTCTGTTCGACCCTTGCGGATGTCCCAAGACCCACCTCATGGCCAAACTCCAGGGACCCAGAGCCTGAGGCTGCTGGGCGCGTTGCGGCTAAACCTTGATGGGTGGTCGTAGGCACCGGTGGATGAGCGCGATGGAAGAGGCTGAGCACCATGTAGATGAGAGGCTTGATGAGGAGTACAGGTAGAAGGTGGGAGAAGAGCCACACCCAAGGACTGCTGCGCCCTGCTGGAGCCTGCATGGCGGCGAACGTCACGACATATCGTCTCCGTTGATGAGTGAGAACAGGCACTCGACACCATGGAGAGCGATGCGGAGACTGCAGAAGGGCGGCGGGGTCAGAGGGAGGGCCAAGGCATGGCCCAGGAGGCTGGGGGCTTGGGGTCAGGGCTGGGGTCCCACTGTGGGAATGGCGATAGCCCAGCCTGGGGTCACCTTGTGAGTGGCCGGGTCCCAGGCCTGGGGTTCACTATGTGAATGGGCCACGTCCCAAGGCCCGGTCCATGTGAATAGCCAGGTTTTCCCAGGTTCAATGAACCAGGGACCACTGCAGGGTCCGACCTCAGGGTTCGGGGTAGATAAGTTAGAAGGGGAGTAATCCAGTCGAAATAGGGTCATCAGCAACTGTGACCACAGGGTCAGTGTCCAGGGTCCCCACCAAGGGACTACAGGGGACAGTGGACGGGGACACCCAGCAGGTCCACCTGAGGGGTCCATCTGGGGGTCACAGTGTCAATTGGACAAGGTCACGGGGTCAACTGTTCAGAGGACCATTCAGGGGTTTAGACGGTAACCTTCACATCTGAATAGGGTCCCAGCACGGATCCAGCCACAGAAGCAAGTAGCCCAGGAGGATGACGGCGACGCAGCAAGCAGAAGCGCATGGACGCTTTGGGGCAGGGCCACCCGCAGTGTGGCGATGAGGATCTGGGTTGGGGCAGAGGGGAGCCTAGTTGAGGGTGTGATCACCAACTCAGTAGGTCAAGCTGTGGGCACCCAAGGGGGGGAGAGGGGCAGGGCTTTGCCGAGGGCACAGCAGGTGTGGCCATGGGAGCCAGTGGGTGCCTAGAGGGGTTGTGGCCGTGTCTGAGGGGGTCTGAGGGCACCGCATGGCTGGACTCAGCAGGGTGGGCACAAAGGAGCAGGCTCCCAGGGCCTCGCCCAGGTACAGCAACAGATATATCTGGTGTGGGCAGGTAGGAGGAGGTGGCTTGCAAGGGATCATTGGTCAGGGCTGGTGAGTGCTGGGTGCGTAGGGATTTATTTGGAGGGTGTGGGGTAACCATGCGGAAGGCCCAGCCGCGTGCAAAAAGCTCACGTTGTAGTTGTGGAAGAAGGTCAGGTAGCGGATCACGCCCACCCACACCAGCAGCGTCGAGGTGCCCAGGAGGATGCTGCAGACGTCGTAGCTCGCCAAGTTCTGCGGGTGGGAGCTGCATCAACCTACCTGGCCCAGCCCTTCCTTTGGAGGGCCTGGGGGAGGATATAGCCCTGGATAGGCACTGACAGCAGGGATGGGACCTGGGGCCCAGGGTGTGGGCAGGACGTACCTTGGCCTCGATGCCAATCTTCATGATGGTGCCCGAGATGGTGAGCACATCGCTGGTGACCAGCAGGATGTACCAGCCATTGACAAATTCCAGCCGCTCCCACAGGCTGATGACCCGTCCCCGCTGCCGCCACATGAACCCCACAAACTCCTGCAGAAGGCAGGCGGGGTGAGTGCCTGACCAGGCACAGGACCCTCGAAGCCCTGGCTTTTATCGCCCCAGGGCAAGGCGGGGAGGACACCGGCACACGTGACGCAGGAGCCTCACGTTCTGCAGCAGGAAGCCTCGAAGGAGCGAGCGGGCGCAGAGGAGGAAGGACAGGGAGCAAGTGAGGATGACCACCACGTCAAACAGGAGCCGGAAGCTGTTGTCTCCTGTGGGGAGGGCACAGTGGGTAGGGCCAAGGGTGGCATGGAGTCTTGGGAGGCCAGCGCTGGTGCCAGGTCGGGCTGGAGACCTAGGGGGCTGCACGGCTGGTTTTGGTTGGTCAGTGGGGCTCAGGGCTTGCTTGGGGTGAGTTAAGAACCCCGGTCAGCGCTGGTCTGGGGCTTGGAGGATCCCAGGACAGGACAGGGTCCCTGATCTGTGCTGATCCGAGGCTCAGCGGATTCCTAGGGAGGTCAGGGCCCCAGGCAGCGCTGCTCTGGGGCTTGGGGAATCCCAGGACAGGCCAGGGCCCCTGGTCAGCGCTGCTCTGGGGCTCGGGCTCACCGTGCCGGAAGACACTGGGGTGCTTACACTCCTGGATGTGGGCCTGGGTCTCCAGGCTGATGGGGATCCGCCCACTGTGTGCTTTGTTGTCAAACGTGATCTGTGGGGGCCAGTTGGGGACAGAGTAAACCTTGGCAGCCCCAAGCCCCAAGGTCCACATGACAGGTGGCCTGACAGACCCCGGGCTCCCTCCCTCATCACCCGCACGCTTGCCCTTGGCCAATGCTTCCAAGACACTCCCTTATCAGGTCCCTGCCCTGGAACTCAGGACCCCTGTGGGTCCCCGGGGGGGCCTCACCAGGACGCTGAAGGTATAGCAGTCCGGGATCTCATTATTGATGAGGCTCTGGAGGTTAATGGTCTTCAGTCGGAAGTGGATGGTAACATTGACCAGCCTAGGCAGGAGGCTCGGGTGAGGGGCAGGGGCGTCTTCGGGTCCCTTCCGGCCCCAAGTGTCAGTGCCCCTGCCATGTGCTGACTCTGTAGCTGGTAGGGGAAGTGCTCACCCAGCAGGTGCCAGCGCAGGCGGGTGGCCCTTTCCCCACCTTAGGGAAGTAGCTACTGGGGTGAGAGTGCCTAGTGCGCTGCCTCCCCCACCCTGGGCCCCCCTCGAGCGAGCAGGCAGTACTTGTGGAATTTGAGCGTGAGGTTCTTGTAACTGGAGCTGCCTTCCAAGAGGGCGAGATCGTCACTGGGGGACGGAGGGGGCCGCTCGGGGGGATCCACCTGGATGCAGTCTGAGGACAGGGAGTCAGGGAAGGGCCTCAGGGGGCAGGGGAGGCCAGGCTGGTCTCCCCGGAGTCCCCAGTGGCCTTCTTTCCTGTGCTTCCCCAGGGCTGGGTCACTCCTACAGGCCTGGCACTCTCTGGGCCGGCGGATATTTACTGAATGAACCATATTAAGAAATAACACCTGGTGCTTTCTATGTAGCAAGAGTCACATTCACACTAAGCATACTTTTTTTCTCTTTTTTTTTTTTTTTTTTTTTTGAGACAGGGTCTCACTCTGTCACCCAGCGTGGAGTGCAGTGGCATGATCATAGCTTACTGCAGCCTCAATCTCCTGGACTCAAGTGATCCTCCTGCCTCAGCCTCCTGAGTAGCTGGGACCACAGGGGCACGCTACCACGCCCGGCTAATTTTTTTGTACGTAGAGACAAGGCCTTCCTACGTTGCCCAGGCTGGTCTCAAACTCCGGGCCTCAAGCAGTCCTCCCTCCTCAGCCTCCCAAAGTGCTGGTATAGGCGTGAGCCACCGTGCCCAGCCACAGCTGTTGATTTTAATCCCAGCAGCTCAGGCTCCAAACAGCAAAGCCCCGCCCTGCCCACTCACCAGTAACCACCATTGGATCAATGTCAAATGTGTCGTTGGCCGGGTCCACATGGCCTCGGTGGTAGTACCGCTGGCAGATTGCAAGCCCTGAGCCATTGGTCCAAGGGCCCCCCCGCCATGGACATACGCATACCGGCCCAGTGACACGTCAGGCAACGCTAGGTACTGTGGGCAGAGAAGGGGAGGGCCTGTGAGTCCGGCCCACTCTCTGCAGCCTGCGCACCTGCACCTGCTCGCCCACCTGCACCTGCCCGCCCACCTGCATCTGCCAGCCCACCTGCACCTGCCCGCCCACCAGCACCTGCCTGCCCACCAGCACCTGGTCCACAGCATGGAAGATGGCCTGGTACAGCTGCTCCCGCGTGTAGGCTGCAAAGGTGTCATCCGCCCCGTCCGAGTAGCCCAGCAGGAAGAGGTGTCGGAAGGCAATGGTGTTCTCTTCCCGGAATGTCACAGCCAGCTGATTACTGAGCCCAAACAGGATAAGCTGGGGAGAGGGTAGCGGAGGTTGGCATGGCTAGGATGGGGATTGGGGGATATCTTCCTCGGGGCACAGGCAGAGGAAGAGGACAGGGAGGGTCCTAGAGATGTCCACTAGGGTGGGGCAGGGCCCTGCTAACGTGGGCTACAAACACGGATTTCACTTGTGCACTTCTTTGCTTTGATTAATTTCACCCCAACTCCTGGCATAAGCTCCATGCCACGCCGACCCGTGTCCTCCCCCATACAACACAGGATGGGCACTCATATATCTCACTGCAGGGACTAATGTTCATTAAATGTTTACTGGATGTCAGATTCTGTGTTAAACCCAAACTTTCAGGGTAAGTACCATGACTGGGTTCCTTTTCTTTTCTTTTTTTTTTTTTTTTTTGAGACAGTCTCACTCTGTCACCCAGGCTGGAGTGCAGTGGCACGATCTCGGCTCACTGCAAGCTCCGTCTCCCGGGTTCTCACCATTCTCCTGCCTCAGCCTCCTGAGTAGCTGGGACTACAGGCGCCCGCCACCACACCCGGCTAATCTTTTGTATTTTCAGTAGAGACGGGGTTTCACCGTGTTAGCCAGGATGGTCTCGATCTCCTGACCTCGTGATCCGCCCACCTCGGCCTCCCAAAGTGCTAGGATTACAGGCATGAGCCACCGCACCCAGCCTTTTCTTTTTTTTTGAGACAGAGTCTCACTCTGTTGCCTAAGCTGGAGTGTCATGGTATGATCTCAGCTCACTATAACCTCCACCTCCCAGGTTCAAGCAATTCTCCTGTCTCAGCCTCCTGAGTAGCTGAGTTACAGGCACCTGCCATCACACCCAGCTAATTTTTGTATTTTCAGTAGAGACGGGGCTTTGCAATGTTGGCCAGGCTGTCTGAAACTCCTGGCCTCAAATGATCCGTCCACCTCAGCCTCCCAAAGTGCTGGGATTATAGGCATGAGCCACTATGCCTGGCCAATTGGGTCCCTTTCCCGAGGGAAAATTAGAGGCATGGTGACACGCTAAAGTCAGCCCAAGACATGAAGCAAGCACTTAGGGCAGTGGCTGGGTCTGATTCATCTTGGGGCTCCCAGAGTCCAGCACAGGGTCTGGCATGGGGGAGGGAGAACCAACTATCTGTGCAGCCATTGGGTCAACATGATGTCAGACTGCCTGGGTTCAAATCCCAGCTGCCAATGTTCTGCTGCTGTGTGACTCTGGGCAAGTCTCTTAACCTCTCTGAGCCTCAGAGGTAGCTTTTTTTTTTTTTTTGAGACAGAGTCTTGCTCTGTTGCCCAGGCTGGAGTGCAGTGGCACGATTTCAGCTCACGGCAACCTCCACCTCCCAGTTCAAGCGATTCTCCTGCCTTGGCCTCCCAAGTAGCTGGGATTATAGGCACCTGCCACCATGCATGGCTAATTTTTTTGTATTTTTAGTAGAGATGGGGTTTCACCATGCTGGCCAGGCTGGTCTTGAACTCCCAGCCTCAAGTGATCCAGCGGCCTCAGCCTCCCAAAGTGCTGCTTTAAGACTCTTCTTCAAGGAGCACAGCAGCCCCAGGTGGCCTTTGGCTGGGGCCCCTGCTTGACTGTCCTCACCTGCACCGTGACCACCAGGATCTTGACCACCTGCAGCATCAGCTTGCAGGGCTTGCGGCCCTTGGCTCGAAACTTGTCGCAGGGACTCATGAAAAAGTATTTGAGACGACGGCGAAGGTCTTCCTCTTCTGGGGGTGTTGGAGGGGCCGGTGAAGGCCCCGCCTGGGTCCCATACCCGGGGTTGGGGGTCAGAAGCCGCTCAGTCTCTGTGGGAATAGGAGAGGGTGCTGGGGTGAGGCCTGGGCAACTCCGCTTTTCCCCTTTATCCAACCAGGAAGGCAGCACACACTCTATCTTCATGTCCCCATGCTCCTGCCAAGGAAGAGTTCCGAGAGGTCTAAAGAAAACCAGAAAATCTGCAACGTTGTCTGTATCTATGCACCAGTCCTGCTCAAAGGTTATGAGCTGGGGTTCAGGAGGTACAGGGCCTGGGCTGATTCCTGCCCCTCCTGCTCACCAGCTCTCTGAGTCTCAGTTTCCTCATCTGTAAAATGGGGCAGTAATCATGTCTCATGGGAACGCTAAGGACTGGATGCTTAGGAAGCATTGATCACAGGGGCTGGTCCATGGTGAACGTCAGAACGTTTCATCAATGTTCTCATTATTGATCTGTGGGGAGAGAATGAACTGCTCCCACCAGCTTTTCACTGGGCATCCAAGGCTTCTGGGCTCATCCCAGCTCCAGGTTCCGGACATGAGCATAGAACTCAGCCTGTATTCTAGGTTTGTCTGGACAGATACCCAAAAGATGACCTCTGGGTTCATTATAACCTGGCCCATCAGCTGACACTCTTAGAAGCCAAAGGCCTGGAGAAGGGGTAATTGACAATATAAGTAATAATAATGGAACACATTCGCTAAAGACTCATTTTATCTCCCTGAAAAGCACCAGCTCCTGGAAATCGTGCAGCCCTAGCATCAAATCCTAGACCTGTCACTTTCCAGTGGGTGACTCCAGGTACCTCCCTGAGCCTCTATCTCCTCATCCGAAGAGTGGAAATTTTATAAAGGCTACCCCTTGGCTGGGCTCAGTGGCTCATCCTGAGGATAGCCTCAGTGGCTATCCCAACAGCTTTGGGAGGCCAAGGTGGGACGATTGCTTGAGCCCAGAGTTTGAGACCAGCCTAGGTAATACAGCGAGACCTCCCTCTCTACAAAAAAAAAAAAAAAAAAAATTAAATAGTCAGGTGTGGTGACGACTCATGCCCGTAGTTAGTAGCTGGCACTCCTTCTACCTGGGAGGCTGAGTTGGGAGGTCACTTGAACCCAGGAGTTCAATGTTACAATGAGCTAGGATTATGCCACTGCACTACAGCCCCGGTAACAACAACAAAAAAAGTCTCTTAAAAAAAAAAGTCCACCCTCTCCCTGAGCCCTGAGGTTGAGATCCTGAAGCTGCTCTGAGAATTCAGTGAGACACAGCAGATAAAGACCTCTTCAGCAAACACAAGCTGTTCTAATCACTGTTTTATTTTTTTTCCAGCCTAACTGTGAGATCTAAGGTTTCAGCAACTGCTGGAGTCAAAACCGGTCACAGTAGCCCAGAACTGTCCCTGTCACACCCCCATGGGGATGTGCTTTCTAGGGCCTGGCCCCCTGCCTAGCAAAGCTGTCAGGATAAATGTGTGCACTGTCAGAACCTCCCATGCCGAGAGGGACAAGTACCCGGCCCCTCCCTTTGCAATGGGATGCTGCTGTGGCTGTTTACCACAAAGTCGGAGGGCAGGGCCCGTCTACAGAGCTGAGATTACAGCTAACCCACCCGACCCTGCTAGCTGGGACACCGGGACACCTATCAGGTAGGGGTCCCCAGCTAGCTCCAGAAGGGGAAGCTAACACAAAGGGTCTTCCTCTAGCCTCCCCAAGGACAGGTGGCATCAGAATTGGCTGGAAGCCCGAATTTAAGAAGACTGCGCTTCCCCCGGTTTGGAAAGCTAAAACTGAGTTAATCTCCTGGGGGCAATCCCTCCAGCTCTCCCCGCTGGAGTTTAGGTGAGCTGAGCATTTGTCTCCTGGAATCAGGAGGGGAAGCCTGGGAGTCTCACGCGCGGGCTGGAGAAGCTGGTGCCCGCTGTCTGAGTTCCAGCCCAAGTTGAGCAATCGGAACCTAGGCTCCCAGTGGAAATCCCAGGAACCTCGCCGCCCCAAAGGGAGAAGCTGGCGGCCCGGCGCGATCGCTGCCTGAGTTTGGGAACCCAGCAGAGCCTGGCTTCAGGAGGGAGAATCGGAGAGGCTGGTGCCCACCCGCCGCCCAAGTTCTAGGAGCCGTCTGCCCATTTCTCCACCGTGAGGAAGCTGAAAAGTCAGCGCTGGAGCTTAGAAAAAAAGAGACTGAGAGCTCCGCCGCCCCAGGTCGGAGAAGCAGCCCGCCCGCCTGAGTTCCAGGCCCCACGGTGCCGCCCGCGCCCTCACCTGAGCCGCGCGGACCCGCCGGGTCTGTCATGCTGGGGCGGGAGCGCACGACGCAGGCGGGTACCGCGGGGCAGCCTGGGTCCGATCGCCCGCCGCTGTCACTGCGACCTCGCTCCCTCGCGGCGCGGCTTCAAACCCTCCGGCATCAGCTGATCGGTGCCTCGGTCACGTGACCCGGTAGCCCAGAGCCCCTCACGTGACCGCCTCTGGTCCCGCCCCCTGCGCCACGACAACGCTTGCCGGAACAGCGCGCAAGCGTGCTTCAACCGGCGCCCTCTGGGTAGAAGGCAGTCGCCAGGTCCTAGCGCCGACGGGCTCTGGGTGGCGGGGGATGGGCTGACTCTGAGCTTGGCAGCGACGAGCTCCGCCCTGGCTCCCGGCCGTGCCCCGAATCCGGTGCTAGGCTCGTGACTTCCATGTCCAGAGCTTGACCCCTTATCCTCGTTGGTGCCTGGTGATGACCCTGCGTACTATCTCAACGCTGTCTTCCTCTTTCTTCCAGAAACTCCTTTTACCCTTCTCCTGCGGATCTTCAGCAAACACGATTTCCTAATTATGTATCAAATAGAACCACTTATCCCCACCCCTATGGCCCCCAGCCCAGAGTCTTCCAACATTCCTGGCCTGGATCTTTGCAGCAACCTCCTCCCCGATCTCAGCCTCCCTCCACTCCACTCTCTACCCAGCAGCCACAAGCATCTTCAAAGAATACTGCCTATCCGTCCTGCGAGAACCTGCCCTCGGCTTCCCATTGCTCTGGACTGATAGGCAGAGTCCCCACTCTCGTCTCTCAGGGCCCTCTGATTTGGCCCCTACCTCCACCCAAAGCTCATCTTTCTATAGCCCCAGAGCCTTTGCAAACTTTTGCCCTGGAGCGTAATGGTTAAGAATTTGGACACTGGAGGGCAATTGGGATTTAAATCTAGGCACTGACAAATGCCACTTCTACATCTTCCAAAGTCCCTTCAACTCCAAGCTGAGCGCAGTGGGTGGTGGCATGCACCTGCAATCCCAGCTACTCGGGAGGCTAATGTGGGAGGATCGCTTGAGCCCAGAAGGTCGAGTTTGCAGTGACTATGACCACACCACTGCACTCCAGCCTGGGCAACAGAGCAAGACTGTCTAAAACAAAACAAAACAAAACAAAACAAAAAATATATATATGTGCCTCAATTTTCTCATTTGCAAAATGCGGAGATTCAATCAAAGTCATCTACCTCCTGGGGCTGTTGAGAGGATTAAATGAGAGAATGCAAAAGCTATTGCATAAGGCTGGGCAAACAGTACTGATTATTAAATTAGTGATTATTGGGATTATAAAATCCTTCATTGAGAAAACTGCCTACCATTTATATCAGAAGTCTTATGCTTCTCCTAGAATATACCATACCCTGTAATTATTTTTTAAGTATTCTGAATTTAATATCTGTGAGCTCCGTGCAGGTCGAGGCCATACTTATCTTGTTCCCTGCTGAGACCCCAGCAATCCAGAGATGTTTGTTGATTGCATACATGAACAGCCTCTTTTTGTCCACTTGTGTGCCTACTGTGTGGGCTTTGAAGAGCAAGGGGTAAGTGAGGGGAACAAAGAGTGGTGACTAGTGGGATGGACCAGGGTGAGGCATTGTGGGTTAAACTGGAAAGTCTAGCTGGTGGGACTCCAGGGCCTAAGAAGGAAGCCAGGACACTGGAGCTCCAGATTGTGGCTGGCCCTGGCCACACTGTCCCATCTCTGGAGCAAGGGGCTGTGCTCAGAAAGAAAGCACAAAAGGCAAGCCACGACACAGAACCCGGAGGCAGTGGGAGGATTTTACTAACTGCACAACACACAACTTCCCCAGGCCCCCAAGGATGCCCGAGTCCCCTTCAGCCATCAGGCCCCAGCAGTGCCCCTTGCTCCTGTACCCACTGTGGACTCTTGCCAGTAGGGAGGGCTGGGCTGATAGTGTCACCAGTGGGAGAGCAGGGGTCACGGTGGGACACAGGGTTGGGATCAGGGCTGGGCACAGGATCAGGGTCTGGGCTGGGTGCAGGATCAGGGTCTGGGCTGGGCACAAGGTCAGGACCAGCGTCGTGCCCAGCCTTCGGGTCAGAAGATTCCACAGGAGTAGGGCTGGGGGTGGATCTGGAGCCAGGGAGGGGTTTGGAACTGGGATCTGGCAGAGTGCCCGGCCCAGAGCCAGGGTCAGGGCTACGGCCAGAGCTGGTGCCAGAGCTGAGGCCCAAGCCAGAGCCGAGCACAGAAACAGCATCAGAACCCAGGAGGGATACCTGCCTCGGCCTCATCATGGATGCAGGGCTTAGGCCAGGCCCTAGGCCCAGGCCGGCGGCCGCTGCTGCAGCTGCAGCAGCCGCAGCAGCTGCAGCAGCGGCTGCACCCTCATGCACCCGTTTGTGCTTGGTGAGGCTGGAGGCCTGGCCAAAGGCCTTCCCGCAGAGCTGACAGCGATAGGGACGCTCGCCCGAATGCACGTGCAGGTGCTGGAGCAGCGCTGAGCTCTGCCCGAAGGCCTTGGAGCAGTGCGGGCAGGCGTAGGGCCGCTCGCCCGTGTGGATGCGCAGGTGGTGTTGCAAGTTGGAGCTCTGCCCAAAGGCTTTGCCGCAGTGGGGGCAGCGGTAGGGGCGTTCCGCCGTGTGTGTGCGCTGGTGCTGCAGCAGCGCCGAGCTCTGCCCGAAGGCCTTGCCGCACTGCGGACACGGGTAGGGCCGCTCGCCCGTGTGCGTGCGCAGGTGTTTGAGGAGCGCAGAGCCCTGGCCGAAGCCCTTGGCGCACACCGGGCACTTGTGGGGCCTCGGGCCGCCGTGCGTGCGCAGGTGCTGCGCCAGGAGCGAGCCGTGCCCGAAGGCCTTGCCACACACCGGGCAGTGGTGCGGCTTCTCCCCGCTGTGGCTGCTGCGATGTTTCAGCAGCGTGGAGCGCCAGCCGAAGGCCTTGCCGCAGGCGGCGCACTGGTATGGCCGCGCCCCGGTGTGGATGCCACGGTGCTGCGCCAGGGTAGCACCGTGGCTGAAAGACTTCCCGCAGTCGGGGCAGCGGTACGGCTTCTCACCGCTGTGGGTGCGGCGATGCTGGCTCAGCCCGGAGCTGCGGCGGAAGGCTCGCCCGCAATCCGGGCAGGAGAAGGGCCGGGGCGGGCTGGCGGGTGCGGGAAGCACCGCGGGGCTGGTGGCCAAGACCTGGGGGGTGGCAGTAAGGCCAGGGGAGATGGGGTCCACGTTTGGATCGCCGGGGCTGAGGGTGTCGCTGTTAGGATCGAGAATCAGGGGTACGGGGCCAATCACATCTGGATCGAGGTCGAAACTCGAGGACATGGGGTCGGGATCTTGGGGTTCCGAGCCCGGAGCTTCGGCGTCGGGGTCCAGATCCTCCGAGACGGGCTCCAGATCTTCATAGCTGGGGTCCACGTCTTCCGGGACAGTGTTGAGGTCTTCAGGATCAGGCTCTGGGTCTTCAGAAACGGGGTCCAGATCTTCAGGATTGGGGTCTAGGTCCTCGGAATCAGAGTCAAGCTCTTCATAAACGGGTCTCAGGCCTTTGTGGCCTGGGTTCCTGACCAGGACTGAGCGCCGCATTTCAGGCGTGGATGTGCAGGCAGCTTCTGGGGCAGGACCTGCAAGGGCAAGAATAGAGGGTAGAGGGTAGGTGGGTTCTAGGGGAGCGGGGGTGTCTTTTGGAGTCTGGTTAGGGATGAGAAAGTGGACCAAGTGGACCGGTTGTGCCCTCAGAACCCACTTTTTTTGGGGGGGGGGGCTTTTTCTGTCGCTAAGGCTGGAGTGCAATGGCAGGATCTCGGCTCACTGCAACCTCTGCCTCCGGCGGTCAAGTGATTCTCCGCCTCCCGATTAACTGGGATTATGGGTGTGGGCCACCACTCCCGGCTTATTTTTGTATTTTTAGTAGAGACGGGGTTTCACCATGTTGGCCAGGCTGGTCTCAAACTCCTGACCTCAGGTGATCCACCCCCTCAGCCTCCCAAAGTGCTGGGATTACAGGTGTGAGCCACCGCGCCCAGCCCCACTTCTTTATTTTTATTTTTTTGAGATGGGGTCTCACTCTGTCACCCAGGCTAGAGTGCAGTGATGTGATCATAGCTCACTGCAGACTGGAAATCCCGGGCTCAAGCGATCCTCCCATCTGGGCCTCCCAAGTAGCTGGAATTACAGATACACTACACTCAACTAACTTCAATTCTTTCTTTCTTTCTTTCTTTTCTTTTTTCTTTCTTTCTCTCTTTTCTTCCTTCCTTCCTTCCTTCCCTCTCTCCTTCCTTCCTTCCCTCTCTCCTTCCTTCCTTCCTTCCTTCCCTCTCTCCTTCCTTCCTTCCCTCTCTCCTTCCTTCCTTCATTCCTTCC
>NW_016807065.1:2697097-2700062 GCF_001698545.2 Rhinopithecus bieti
CGCCCGCCGCGGCCGTCGCCATCGCTGCCCCCGCCCCCCGGGCAGGCCTTTGTCCCCGGCCGGGCCACCCCGGCCGCGCGGCCGCGCCTTTGTCTGCACCATGCCCCGCCCGCACGCAGCCCTGGCCCCATCCCTAGTCTCCTCCTGGGCCTGTCTCAGACCCTCTGTGGCCCTGGCCCTGTCTCTTTCTCTCCATCTCTATCCCTCTCTCTGTCTCTCTCCGTCCCTATCTCTCTGTCTCTGTTCATTCTCTGTCTGCCTCTGTCCCTGTCTTCCCATCTCTGTTCCTTTCTCTGTGTCTCTGTCCCCATCTCTTTCTCTCTGTGTTCCAATCTCTTTGCCTCTGTTGCTTTCCCTGCCTCTGTCTCTCTCTATGTCTGTCTCTCTCTCTGTCTCTGCCTGCTGCCCATGTCTCTGACTCTATCTTTGTTCATAAAACTCTACACATGTTGTTCTTGTAGACTTGCAATGCACATAGGCACAGCCAAGCTTCTCAGCTCTGCAATCTAAAAATACGTCTAGTTTTGCTTAACCTGGCCTTCCTCCAATTTTTCCTTTATGCATGGTGAAACCCGTCACCCTTTCTGGGTAACACCCGCCAAGGCACAGATTTGGGATATTCCTCCCCTAGTGTTTTCAGCCTCCTACCCAGATGGCGGGTCAGCGCTGTCCCTGGAGGCCTCCAAGTGCTAGATGTGAGTGATGGTTTCCGGAGAACCTTAGGCAGGGCTGGGAAGGGCTGGGGGCAAACTTGCCTTGGAGACACAGATCCCCACTGCCAGCCAGGAGAGAGAGTGGAAATCAGCTCCTGGCGGCTGGGCTGCGATGTTCTCCACTAAATATAAACAGTGGCCACAGAATATAAACAATGATGAGACAACGCCACTCTGTGACCATGTGCCCTCTGCAACCACAAAAATGAGTTCTCATCCCCCTCTCCCAGTGAACACAAATGACTGCCACTTCTTACTGACCACAATTCCAACCCAACTTCCATCCTCCCACTTCCGAGATAAAAATCACCGAAATACCTAGTCAGCAAAGTGCTCCCAGCTTCCCAACAATACCACCCTAGTAATTCTCTTTAAAACCACCCAATATAGGCTGGGTGCGGTGGCTCACACCTGTAATCCCATCACTTTCGGAGGCCAAGGGGGGGCGGATCATGAGGTCAGGAGTTTGAGACCAGCCTGGCCAGCATGGTGAAATCCTGTCTCTACTAAAAATACGAAGATTAGCTGGGCGTGGTGGTGCACACCCGTAATCCCAGCTACTCAGGAGGCTGAGGGAGGAGAATTGCTTGAACCTAGGAGGTGGAGGTTGCAGTGAGCCAAGATTGCACCACTGCACTCCAGCTTGGGCGACAGAGCAAGACTGCATCTCAAAAACAAAACAAAAACCCAAACTAACAAGTACAAGCCCAAATTCTATAAGATGCTCCTCTGCCCCCATGTCCTCCTTATAGAGACACCCTATGGTTCCTTCTTCCTTCCTGAGTCTTCTAGATGTGTGTTGGACTCATAGCCTGAGACCTGCTTTCCATCTTTCCGCACAGTCCACAGCGGATCTGAGAGATTGGAGATAACTTCAATTGGATTATGCCCCTAGTTCCTTATCCTGCTACTTCCTGGATGATCCCATTACAAATACTTGTGATGACATCTGTGGTTTCTTTGGCTCCGAATCTAACAGTACTTTCTTTCCCTTTGTGGAGTCCCCTCCACTACTCCAGATGGACATGTGTCTAACACCCCTTCCCAGTCCCATGTGATCTGGACTCTAATCAAAGCGCCCCATCCCCTGGCCACAATAATTAGGTATGGGATGAGAAGGTGACATTGGAGGTTCTCATTCTACCTCTGGGATTATAAGCCACAAGGAGCTCATTCTGTCTGCAGTCACCTTCCCCAGTTGTTCAAAAGAACAGTCTGCAGACTGAGGCCAATATGCACCAAGATGTACAAGTAAGAGTCAGAGAGATAGCTCTGGCTACATTTGTTGAGCTCCTGGATATAGCTGTACCTGAAGCCAGAGAACTCATTCTTTCCTGTGCCACAAACCAACAAATGTTCTGGCTGTTTGAGCTAGTTTTAGTGGACGTCTGTTCCTTGCATCCATGATAGTCTTGACTAATTTAGGAATTATTACCTGGAAAGGAAAGAGTAATTTAAAAAAATCTTAAAAATAAAACCTTAAAACATGGAACCAACTAAAGGAAGATGGGGTAGAGAGCCAGGATTGCCACACACATGGACTGTAAAGTGAACAGGGCACCTTAGATTATGTAATGCACAACCTGTCTAGATGTACACAGGGGCTATGTAAAAGAGCTTTCCCCCAGAAAACTAGAGTTACGTGGAAGAAAACCAGCTCATTAAATTGTTGCCTGGCCAGGCGCGGTGGCTGACACCTGTAATCCCAGCACTTTGGGAGGCTGAGATGGGCGGATCACTGAAGTCAGGAGTTTGAGACCACTCTGGCCAACATGGTGAAACCCCATCTCTATTAAAAATACAAAAATTAGCCGGGCATGGTGGCAGGTGCCTGTAATCCTATCTACACAGGAGGCTGAGGCAGGGGAATCACTTGAACCTGGGAGGTGGAGATTTCAGTGAGCTGAGATCGCACCACTGTACTCCAGCCTGGGCGACAGAGCAAGACTCCATCTCAAAAATAAAAAATAGCCGGGCGCGGTGGCTCAAGCCTGTAATCCCAGCACTTTGGGAGGCCGAGACGGGTGGATCACGAGGTCAGGAGATCGAGACCATCCTGGCTAACACGGTGAAACCCCATCTCTACTAAAAATACAAAAAACTAGCCGGGCGAGGTGGCGGGCGCCTGTAGTCCCAGCTACTCCGGAGGCTGAGGCAGGAGAATGGCGTAAACCCGGGAGGCGGAGCTTGCAGTGAGCTGAGATCCCGCCACTGCACTCCAGCCCGGGCGACAGAGCGAGACTCCGTCTCAA
>NW_016807065.1:2700118-2714979 GCF_001698545.2 Rhinopithecus bieti
TACTCGGGAGGCTGAGGCAGGAGAATGGCGTAAACCCGGGAGGCGGAGCTTGCAGTGAGCTGAGATCCGGCCACTGCACTCCAGCCCGGGCGACAGAGTAAGACTCCGTCTCAAAAAAAAAAAAATAAATAAATAAATAAAAATAAATAAATAAATAAATAAATAGTAACCTATTTTATCATGGAACTCTAACCATGCATCTCCTAAGGACCAGAATACTGGAATATAGGGAAGCTTTCTTTCTTTTTTAGAGACAGGGTCTCATTGTGTCACCCAGGCTGGAGTGCAGTGGCACAATCGTAGCTCACTGCAGCCTTGAACTCCTGGGTTCAAGCCATCCTCCCACCTTAGCCTCCTGAGTAGCTGGGACTACAGACGAGTAGCTGGGGACTCAGCCTCCTGAGTAACTGGGACTACAGCCACCATGCCTGCCTATTATTGTTATTGTATTTGTAGAGATGGGTCTCACTATGTTGCCCTGGCTGGTCTCCAACTCCTGGCTTCAGCGATCCTTCCAACTTGCTGGGACTACAGGTGTGAGCTACCATGCCTGGCCTGGGGCCTGGAGCAGCTTTCATGCAATCTTCAGCAAAGTCTTACAAGAAAGACAGAAGTTTCTGGAATGTGTTCCTTCTCAAAGCAGAGACTCATCTGCTTCATCTTGTGAGATTGTCAGAGCTGAATTTTCTGTTTCAGGCTAAAAGATGAGGCAGATGATGAGGTGGAAGATAAAACTGGGATTATGGGAGAACATCTGACACCCTAAGCTACTCCCAAACACTGAACATTCCTTGTCTACAAAGCTGATGATCACTCTCACTGGGAAGAGCCTATTAGCTGAGCTAATCCACCCTCCAGATTGCAACCTGGGGCAGGACACAGATCTGTCCTTAGGAGACACAGTCAATTAAGTTTGGGCTCCAGCACCCTGATCCTGACTGGGTTTGGGGAACTAAATAACCTAGGGGTGGGCTCCTGAGCTGGCCAAGCCAATCACAATATTGTTTTCCTCTAGGCACAGTGATTGGTCCACAACTGGGTGTGTGATTCCAATGGGCCAATCAGCCTGTTCCTTAAATTCCAATATGGGTCCCGGTGTGGTGGCTCATGCTTGTAATCCCAGCACTTTGGGAGACTGAGGCCGGTGGATCACTTGAGGTCAGGAGTTCAAGACCAGCCTGGCCAACATGGTGAAATCCCATCTCTAATAAAATACAAAATTAGCCGGGCATGGTGGTGCATGCCTGTAATCCCAGCTACTTGGGAGGCTGATGCAGGAGAATCGCTTGAACCCAGGAGGCGGAGGTTGCAGTGAGCCAAGATTGCAGCACTGCACTCCAGCCTGGGTGACAGAGTGAGACTCTGTCTCAAAAAGAAAAAAAAAAAAAAAAAACTCAATAGAGGGAGCATGGTGCAAAGACCCTGCCCTTCTCTAGGGGCTTTAATCATTAGCATTGGTAAATACTACCAACATCTTCCTTTGCTGTTGCTTGGAGGGACACAGGACTGAGAGATGGCCAGGGAGACAGAGTCCTGATACAAAGTGCCTGATATTAGAGCCAATTCCAGACTCAGACCTTCTTGTTTCTGTGTGTGTGTGTGTCTATGATTTTTGAGACAGGATCTTGCTCAGTTGCCCAGGCTGGAGTGCAGTGATAATAGCTCACTGTAGCCTCAATCTTCTGGGCTCAAACAATCCTCCCACCTCAGCCTCCCAAGTAGCTGAGACTACAGGTGCGTACCACCATGCCCAGCTAATTTTCTAAATTATTTCTAGTGGAGATGAGATCTCACTGTGTTGCCCAGGCTGGTCTTGAACTTCTGAGTTCAAGTGATCTTCCCGCCCCAGCCTCCCAAAGTGTTGGGATTGCAGGCATGAGCCACCATGTCTGGCTTTTTTCTAAATCAATAAAATTCCTTTTTTTTATTTGAGTCAGATAGAGCTTGGTTTCTGTCGCTTGCAACAAAATGATATAAGACATTAACACATTTAGTCACCATTCATTGAGCTGCAGCCAAGTGCCAGGCCCTCTTCTGAGCATGGTACATGCACCTTTTATTTAATTCCTGTATACACTCTTTGAAACGGGAACTATTGGCATTCCCATTTTACAGAGAAAGAAAGTGAGGGTCAGGGTGTATTCCTGCCTAAGGACAGAAAGGCAAGTCTGAATTCTGCTGCTGGGTGATGCTTTCCATTGAGAAAGTTGTTTTCCTTTAAAAATTAATCTTGGTGACCAGGCACGATGGCTCATGCCTGTAATCCCAGCACTTTGGAAGCCGAGGCAGGCAGATCACGAGGTCAGGAGTTCAAGACCAGCCTGAGCAATATGGTAAAGCCCCGTCTCTACTAAAAATATAAAAATTAGCCAGGCATGGTGGCGGGCACCTGTAATTCCAGCTGTTTGGGAGGCTGAGGCAGGAGAATCGCTTGAACTCAGGAGGCGGAGGTTGCAGTGAACTGAGATTGCACCATTGCTTTCCAGGCTGGGTGACAAGAGCGAGACTCCGTTTTGGAAAAAACAAAAACAAAAACAAAAAAACTTAGTTTCTCACATTCAATTCTATATTATTTGTCTTAATCCCTAGGCTTTTTTGGGGAGGAAGGGGGTGAGTGGAATATAGGAGGGTTAGTCATAAATCCATAAAATACATCGAGAATCATCCTGATGTAGTGTCTTTTCCCGAGGATTAAACATTTCCAGTACAGTTTCTGTTCTTCCCTGGCAAGCCATCCTCGGGCTGGCCATTTTCATTGTTAGAAAATGCTTCAAGTTGTGCTGAAATCCAGCTCTTTTCAACAGCTATGGACTGTTTTCATCTAATGCCTAAGGCTGTTTTAAACTATTCCTGGGATAGGCCAGGCACAGTGGCTCATGCCTTTAATCGCAACACTTTGGGAGGCCGAGATGGTTGGATCACTAAGTCAGGAGATCGAGATCATCCTGGCTAACACGGTGAAACTCCATCTCTAAAAAAAAAAAAAAAAAATACAAAAATTAGCCGGGTGTGGTGGTGGGCGCCTGTAGTCCCAGCTACTGGGGAGGCTGAGGCTGGAGAATGGCACGAACCCAGGAGGTAGAGCTTGCAGTGAGCTGAGATCATGCCACTGCACTCCAGCCTGGGTGACAGAGCAAGACTCCGTCTGAAAATAAATAAATAAATAAACTATTTCTGGCATGAGGCAGGAAGATAATCCTACAACTAGTGCTACATGGAACTTAAGACCAAATAAACATTCTGAGCTTCCCAGCAGGCAAGGCAAAAAGGGAAAACCTTTCTGTTCTAGTAGTCTGGTCACTAGGGAGACCAGCTTCATCAGAAGAGGATGAGCTTATCACAGTGATTTCCAACCAGGGCAATTATTTCCCATCCGGAAGATATCTGGCAATATTTGGGACATTTTGTTACAAGTGGGAGGGAGAGGTACTACTGGCATTTAGTGGGTAGAGGACAAGGATGGCACTAAATATCCTACAATGCACAGGAGAGCCTCCAATAAAGAATGACCTAAGACATCAATAAATGACAAGGCCTGGTTTATCCTGAAGTAACTCAGAAGAGCATGATGCCAAATATCTTTAGAGGACATTCTACAGCTGGCAGATTCTTGCACGGTCAATGTGGATACCATGTGTGGTCCAAAGGGTCATCTTGTCCCTACAGGATGCAAAGCTGGATTCCCTCCTGCCTTTCTTGCAGAAATGACAACCTGGCCTAGAAGAACTGATGCCAACCAAGAAAGGGCTCCTGGGCAGGGTTGAGATTGGCTCAACCTCATGGTTCATTGGATTGGGGTCCTTGGTTTTGGAGGTTTCTCGGTTCAGGAAAGCCATATTCACTCCTTGAAACTGGACATTCAACAGCCCACAGAGGCAAGCCCCAGGCATGGTCACTAAAACCCACCTTACCCCAGACAGACCTTACCCCAGACAAACTTTTCTCCTCACCACACCCTGGACCTTCAAGGTCAGGCGCTGTCCAAGGTACTGGTTCTTACTAAGCCCTGCCACTCACTTGTTGCAGAGCCCCATCACATCCTCCTCCTTTTGACCCATTACATTTTGTCTCTGGCTGAACACTTACCCCCTTGGACCTGGTAATGTCTTGATGGCTTTTGTCAGTTTGGCCCTGGACTCTGCTCTGACCTGGGGGCCAGTTTCCCAGACAGTCAGTGCCCCATTCGGTCTCTAGTCTCTGCCCATGATGGAAAAAACTGCTGGGCTATTGTCAGCTGTGTCCACTCCTCCATGTCCTCTACAGGCCACATCCAGTGTCCCCACCGTTGAAAGCTTTTTCCCCACACCCTGGCCTTCCCCACTTTCATCCTCAGAAGGGAAGCTTTCCCTCCACGACCCCAGCCCCATGCACTGAAAAGTGTGTACATTTCTCATGTTTAACAGTCTCATGGGAGAGTTGCTATTTATCCCCATTTAATAGATGAGCAAATTGAGGCTCAGCGGGGTTAGGTGACTTGCCCAAACTACTCTCCAGGACATGGAGGAGTCCAGGTTTGGACTGTGTCCATCCAGCCCCCACAGGGATCTGTGTTCTCAAGCACACACACCAATATCTCTGTTCAGCACTATAACTTTATTCATTTTTTCTTTTTTTGAGACAGAGTTTTTGCTCTGTTGCCCTGACCGGAGTGCAGTGGTGCAATCATATAGCTCACTGTAGCATCAAATTTCTGGGCTTAAGTCATTCTCCCACCTCAGCCTCCTGCGTAGCTGGGACTACAAGCATGTACCACCATGCCTGGCTTTTTAAAATTTTTATTTATTTATTTATTTATTTATTTATTTATTTATTTATTTACTTACTTACTTACTTATTGAGATGTAGTCTCGCTCTGCTGCCCAGGCTAGAGTTCAGTGGTATGATCTCACTGCAACCTCCGCCTTCCAGGTTCAAGTGATTCCATGCTTCAGCCTCCCAAGTAGCTAAGATTACAGACATGTGCCACCACGTCTGGTTAATTTTTGTATTTTAGTAGAGATAGGGTTTCACCGTGTTGGCCAGGTTGGTGTCGAACTCCTGATCTCAGGTGATCCGCTCGCCTTGGCCTCCCAAAATGCTGGGATTATAAGTGTGAGCCACTGCGCCTGGCCAATTATCTTATTTTTTGTAGAAACAGGATCTCCCTATGTTGCCCAGGCTGATCTCAAACTCCTGGGCTCAAGCAATCCTCCCATCTCAGCCTCCCAAAGTGTTGGGGTTACAGGTGTGAGCCACCGCGCCCAGCATTGACTCCATACTCTTCATGGCAACGCAGCAACAATGGAGTCATCCTTTCCCGTTCAGTCCCTTCCACCAGCCCCCACCCACCTAAGCATCCTCTGGACTGGCTGACTGATGGGAAAGAGTGGAATGTTGCCAAGGTGGCATTTATTACTGGCTGGGGCACGGGTACATAGGGGGCTGGGGAGCCCGAGGGTCTGTCTTCTCCCTGCAGCCGTGCTGGTGAGGCGTGCCCAGGGGCACAAAGCCCTCCTGAGGATTTTTCAGTCTCAGGGCTGCTGGACCCTGATACTTGAAAGGAAATTCATCCTTGTATTGGGTTGAGAAGAAGCGCAGTCCACCCAGAGGGGGCTCCATGTGACTGTACTTGCACTGTGGAGTCAGGGTGGACAGCCTGGCAGGGCAGTCTGGGAGGTGGCTGACCCACCCTGTCCACCCCAGGATCTCCAGGCCTAATGAGTCAGGGGGTGGGGCCAGGCAGGGCAGGCTAGTTGGTCAGCGCAGAGCCAGTGTCTGACGAAGGAGGATGGTTAAGACTGGGTAAGAGAGGATAGGGAAAGGGGCAAGGCTATGACCAGAAGGGCGGAGTTATGCAAGGGTAGGACGTGGCCACAAAGGGGCCGAATTGTCCAGGGGTGGAGTTTGGGCTCTGGTCAATTTGGGGTGGGAGTTAGCCCTTCAGGACATGAAGCCAGGGGTAGGGTGGGGCCAGTTAGGGGCAGAGCCAGAGCATCAAAGGCTGGGGAGGTTGAACCCTGGGGAGAGGTGGGTGAAAAGGGCCCGAGGCGAGGCTGAATAAGGAGCTGGATAAGAAGCTGGAGAATAACCAGGGGTGTCCCTGGAAGGACTCCAGGGCTGGGGTGATCCTCGGTGGCTCTGAATTAACCCTTGTCTTGGGTATAACAGTGGTTGTGGTGCAAAGATGCCCCTGAGCTGACCTGGACACGACCCTGGGGAGTGAGCTAGGGATTATCTCTATTTTTTTTTTTTTCCTTTTCTTGAGGCAGAGTCTTGCTCTGTTGCCCAGCCCAAAATGCAGTGACACGATCTTGGCTCACTGCAACCTCCGCCTCCCCGGTTCAAGTAATTCTGTCTCAGCCTCCAGAGTAGCTGGATTACAGGCGTGCGCCACCATGCCTGACTAATTTTTGTATTTTTAGTAGAGACGGGGTTTCACCATGTTGGCCAGGCTGGTCTCGAACTCCTGACTTCAGGTGATCCGCCTGCTTCAGCCTCCCAAAGCGCTGGGATTACAGGCGTGAACCACTGCACCCGGCCAAGCTAGGGATGATCTTGAGGCTAAAGGGATATTAAGATGCCCCCGGCTGGGCGCGGTGGCTCAAACCTGTAAACCCAACACTTTGGGAGGCCGAGACGGGCGGATCACGAGGTCAGGAGATCGAGACCATACTGGCTAACACGGTGAAACCCCGTCACTACTAAAAAATACAAAAAGACTAGCCGGGCAAGGTGGCGGGCGCCTGTAGTCCCAGCTACTCGGGAGGCTGAGGCAGGAGAATGGCGTGAACCCGGGAGGCGGAGCTCGCAGTGAGCTGAGATCCCGCCACTGCACTCCAGCCTGGGCGACAGAGCGAGACTTCGTCTCAAAAAAAAAAAAAAAAAAAGATGCCCCGAGCCTGGATGATCACTAACTCTGAGGCTGGGTGACAGCATAGTTTTCCTGAGACAACTCTACACCCATGTGGGGGTTGTCTAATGATGGGTGGCTCCCCTCCCCCTCCCTCACCCGCTGTAGCATCTCTTCAGTCACCAGGGCCGGAGCTGTTCCGTGTGGCTTCAGCATCTTCTGGTTCATGGTTAAAAAATCGAATTCTGGAGATTCAGGTTGGGGAGACTGAGTGAGGGCTGTGGGCAGAGGCGGGGCTGAGGGTGTGGTGAAGTTCAAGGGAAGGGTTCAAGAGCCAAGCCCAGGCTAGCGCTGATGTTGACCAGGGGAGAATAAAGGATTAGGAGAGGGCAGGAGGGCGGAGCCAAATAAGGAGGGAGGAGCCAGAGGAAGGGGAGGAGCTGGGGAAGAGGGAGGAGCTTGGGAAGAGGGAGGAGCTTGGGAAGAGGGAGGAGCTGAGGAAGAGGGAGGAGGTGGGAGAGAAGGGAGGAGCCAGGGGAGGAGGGAGGAGCTAGAGGAAGGGGGAGGAGCTGGGGAAGAGGGAGGAACTGGGAAACAGGGAGGAGCTAGGAAAGAGGAAGGAGCGGGGAGGAGGGAGGAGCCAGAGGAAGGGGAGGAGCTTGGGAAGAGGGAGGAGCTAGGGGAGGAGGAAAGAGCTAGGGGAAGAGCCAGGAGCTAGGGCACAGGGCTAAGAAGATCAGGGGTGGGGCCTGTCCAGATGAGTCTGGGGGCAGGGCCAGGCAGGGCAGGCTGGCGGGTCAGGGGTGGAGCCAGAGTCTGACAATCGAGGAGGAGTTAAGACTGGATAAGAGAGAATGGAGAAGGGGCGGGGCCATGTCCAGAAGGATGGAGTTATGAAGGGGAGAGGTATGACCATGAAGGGGCGGGATTATCCAGGGGCAGAGTTGGGGTTCTGGTCAATTGGGGGTGGGATTTAGCCTTTCGGGGATGAAGCCAGGGGAGGGGTGGGCTGGTTAGGGGCGGGGCCGAGCAGTGGCAGGGGGCGAGGCTTCCAGGGCTGGGGCTTCCTGGGGCGGGGCTTCCCGGGGCGGGGCTCTATGGGGCGGGGCTTCCCGGGAGCGCTCACCGCCGGTCCCCTGCGGCAGGTTGCTCTGCTGCAAGTGGAGGTTGGGCGCTTTCTGCACCTGCCTCCACTCTGAGGGGCAGTAGTCCGAGCCCATGGTGGTCTTGAAGAAGCGTCTGAGTAGCTTTGGCTCCCCTAGGATCACGTGACTCTGCAGTTTCTCGTGAGGCACGTGGCGGCTGGGTGGCTGTGTCGCGGGAGGCGGCTGTAGGACCACAGGGCATTTGAAAACTCCGGCGTCCGAGAGGTCCCCGGGCCCGGGATCGGGAGGGAGGAGGTGGGCTCTGTGTGACCTTGGACAGTTCCCTCACCCTTTCTGGTCCCCACGTGGTAGCGTTGGGAGTTGGTACTCATCTCATTTTAGAGGAGCCACTGAGGATCGGAGTGGTTAAGTGACTCGCCCTAGATCACTCAAGTACATCCAGGAGATTCCTGCATACCTATCAAGCTCACTCCCACTTTGGGACTTCTGCACCTGCTATTTGCTCTGTCTGGGAAGCCCTTTCGCTGCCGCCTTTTCGCTCTTTCTGCTTACCTGGCCGTAGAAGTACTGCATGAAGGTGTCCAGACTGCTGGGGCCGGGGCACCAATTTCCTTTCAGGATGTGCGACTCCGGAGTCTGATCGTGGTGAAGAACAAAAGGTTCTGCCAGGAGCGGAACAGGTGCAGAGCTGCCCTGGGAGGCTGCGGTGGGAGGCGGGGCGGGGCGGGCCGCAGGCTCTCACCTGGCTCCCGGGCATAGAAGTGCTCGGCCTTGGTGGTTCTGTGGTGAAAGAGGCCGTCACCAGGACGGATATTTACATAGTGGATGTGGGCTGCGGCCTGGGCCTTGTCATACCTGCACGTAATGTATTATTCTATCAAGAATAAGGTAAAGTGAACCGGCGCGGTGGCTCACCCCTGTAATCCCAGCACTTTGGGAGGCTAAGAAGGGGGATCGCCTGAGGTCAGGCGTTTGAGACCAGCCTGGCAAAAATGGTGAAACCCCATCTCTACTAAAAATACCAAATTAACTGGGCATGGTGGCACGTGACTGTAATTCCAGCTACTCAGGAGGCTGAGGCAGGAGAATCGCTTGAACCCGGGAGGCAGAGGTTGCAGTGAGCTGAGATCGTGCCACTGCACTCAAGCCTGGGCAACAGAGCGAGATTCCGTCTCAAAAAAAAAAAAAAAAAAAAAAAAAGAAGAAGAAGGTAAAGTGGATCCATCTGAGGCCTTGTAACCTCCAGAAAGGGGGAGGGGATCAGGGTTTCCTAATGACCAAGCCATGGGGCTGTAATAATGGGAGACCGGGCACAATAGCGCACCTTGGCTACCAGTGACATAGAGCTCAAAGGCAGAGTATTGGCCCCAAAGCCCTAAGGGGCTCAAACCACATGCTACTGAAAGCCAATTGTCCCATCTGGGTGGGAAGCCAGTGCCCTCCCCACTTTATGTTTTTTGAGATGGAGTCTTGCTCTGTCGAACAGGCTGGAGTGCAGTGGTGCAATCTTGGCTCACTGCAGCCTCCGCCTCCCAGGTTCAAGGGAGTCTCTTGCCTCAGCCTCCCGAGTAGCTGGGATTACAGGCGCCCACCATTACACCCGGCTAATTTTTGTATTTTTAGTAGAGACGGGGTTTCACCATATTGGCCAGACTGGTCTCGAACTCCTGACCTCATGATCTGCCTGCCTCAGCCTCCCAAAGTGCTGGGATTACAGGCATGAGCCACCGTGCCCGGCAATGGCCCCTTTATACCTATCTTCAGGCAGACCCTGGGGCCTGTAGGCCTGTTTCTGCTCCGAACACATTGATCCATAGCTGATCTTGCAGTCTCCCAGCTCCACTCTGGAGGAGGCCTGTGGGCAGACAGGGATAGGAAGGCCCAAACCACCCAGCCCCCAATTCTGCCCCCACCTGCAGCCCCAACACAGCCTCAATTTACCCTCTTACACATCAAGGCAGGTGGGCCTGGCAGGGCCTGGAACTGTCTTTGGTAGGAAGTCCCATCTTGTCTCGTGTAGTCCCACTTGAGGGTGTTGGGGCCTCCTTAGGATAGGCAAGAGGGGAGAGAGAAAGGAAGAGAGAGAGAAAAGGAGGGAGGGAGGGAGGGAGGGAGAGAGAGAGAAAGAGAGAGAGAGAGAGAGAGAGAGAGAGAGAGAGAGACTGAGATTCTCTGCCATCTCAAGCCCTCTGGAAGGAATTCTATTTTTTGCCCGGGAAGGGGAGCTGGGCCATTCTGAACAGTGTAGACTGAGAGCTGTCTGGCAAACACCAAAGAATAAAAATAAAATAAGTTATACTAAAAGCCAGGGGCAATGGCCCATGCCTGTAATCCCAGCTATTCAGGCGGCTGAAGTGAGAAGATGGGCTTGAGCCCAGGAGCTGGAGACCAGCGTGGGCAACATAGCAAGACCCTCATCTCTAAAAAATAATGATAAATTAAAAAATACAGCCAGGTGCGGTGGCTCATGCCTGTAATCCCAGCACTTTGGGAGGCCAAGGCAGGTGGATCGCCTGAGGTCAGGAGTTCAAGAGCAACCTGACCAATATGGTGAAATCCCATCTCTACCAAAAATATAAAAATTAGCTGGGTGTGTTGACATATGCCTGTAGTCCCAGCTACTCAGGAGACTGAGACAGAACAGTTTGAACCTGGGAGGCAGAGGCTGCAGTGAGCTGAGATCGCGCCACTGCACTCCAGCCTGGGTCACAGAGTGAGATTCCATCTCAAAACATACACACACACACACACACACACACACACACAAATAAAAAAACAAACAACAAAACCTCGATAATATCCGCCAAGGACTATAGTGAGCCATGCTTAGGCTAAGTGCATTGCATCTTCTTCCAGGACCGAGTATCTCTCTCTCCCTCCCTCTCTCTCTCTCTTTTTTTTTTTTTTTTTTTTTTTTTTGGAGACGGAGTCTCGCTTGAGACGGAGTCTCGCTTTGTGGCCCAGGCTGGAGTGCAGTGGCACAATCTCGACTCATTGCAACCTCCGCCTCCCAGGTTCAAGCGATTCTCCTGCCTCAGCCTCCCAAGTAGCTGGGATTACAGGCACGCATCACCAGCTCAGGCTAATTTTTGTATTTTTAGTAGAGATGGGGTTTCACCACATTGGCCAGGCTGGTCTCCAATTCCTGACCTCAAGTGGTCCACATGCCTCAGCTTCCCAAAGTGCTGGGATCACAGGCGTGAGCCATCATGCCCGGTCCCACCTTCTTGGACCTGGTATCATTTCTCTTATGTTACAGTTTCCTTGAGGCTCAGAGAGGTTAAGCAACTTACCAGAAACCACAGAAACTAGGAACCACAACTAAATGTCAAATCAGGGTTTGACAATCCCTGAGGCCATCTTAGGGACATCTGACCAGTAATGTTCACCAGAAGGGTTCCTGGAGTCACAGAATTGGAAAATCATACGAATGGTGGCTACTCTTTGTTGGGTGCTCTCTGCACCAGACACACCATACACATTCAGCTTTACCAGATCCTGTGAATGGGGCTCTGTGATTGCACCCATTTTGTAGATGGGGAAACTGAGGCTTGGAGAGGTCAACTCATTCAGTCTCACACAGCTACTAAGGTGGTAGGGGAGGAGGGTGTGCAGATGGAAAACTTAGCTGATTTGTCTGACCCCAAACTGGCATTCGTGACTCCTGCCAACCACGCACCACTCTGGACAGATTCAGAAGATATGTCCACCCACCTGATGCTGAAACTGACGCTCAAGGTGGTTCCAGGGTTTCTGAGGCTTGGCGTGATTGACATTTGGGGCTAATTCTCTGCTGTGGGGGCTACCCTGTCTGTGGGAGGATACTTGGCAGCATCTCTGGCCTCTACCCGCTGTCTGCTGGTAGCACCTCTGCCCACCTTTTTAAATTTTATTTTGTAAGGGCTGGGCTCATTGGCTCATGCCTGTAATTCCAGCACTTTGGGAGGTCGAGGCGGGTAGATTGCTTGAGCCCAGGCATTTAAGACCTGCCAGGGCAACGTAGTTAGACTGCATCTCTACAAATAAGTACAAAAAATTAGCTGGGCCTGATGACAAGCATGTCTGCAGTCCCAGCTGCCTGGGAGGCTGAGGTGGGATGATCGCTTGAGATGGGCAGATCCAGTCTGTGTGAACCGAGACTGTGCCACTGCGCTCCAGCCTGGGTGACAGAGAGAGAGACACTTTCTAAAAAAATTATATATATATATAAATATATATAAAATGTATATATATATATGTATTTGTAGACATGGGTCTTGCTATGTTGCCCGGGCAGGTCTCCAATTCTGGCCTCAAGAGATCCTCCTGCCTGGGCCTCCCAAAGCACTGGGACTACAGGTGTGAGCCACTGCGCATGGCCTCCGCCCCCCACCAAGTCTGTCTTCCTTCCTTCCTTCCTTCCTTCCTTCCTTCCTTCCTTCCTTCCTTCCTTCCCTCCTTCCTTCCTTCCTTCCTCCTTCCTTCCTTCCTTCCTCCCTTCATTCCTCCCTCCCTCCTCTCTCTCTCTCTTTCTTTCAGACGGAGCCTTGCTCTGTCTCCCAGGCTGGAGTGCAGCGGCACAATCTCGGTTCACCGCAACCTCTGCCTCCTGGGTTCAAGCAATTCTCCTGCCTCAGCCTCCGAAGTAGCTGGGATTACAGGCACCCACCACCATGCCATACTAATTTTTGTATTTTAGTAGAGACGGGGTTCCTCCATATTGGCCAGGCTGGTCTCGAACTCTTGACTTCAAGTGATCCACCCACCTTGGCCTCCCAAAGTGCTGAGATTACAGGTTTGACCCACCGCGCCCGACCAACCCCCAAGTCTTGACCATCAAAACCGTTTCCAGACATTGCCAAATGTTCCCTGGGGGAAGGGGAATGAAGAGTCCTTGCCCCTCTTTGAGAACCACTGGGTGAAGCAAATCGCCCTCTCAGTCCAGGTGCGCGCTCACCGAGGTGGCGACTGGGCGCACGAGGCTGCGGGCGCGCGTCGTGGGGTGGAAAGAGTGCCTGGTGCGTGGTGGGCGGGATGCGCAACTTGTCGCGGTCGCCGGGCGGCAGGGAGTCGCGGTCGAAGATGAGGCGCGCGCCGCGGATCCGCTCTCGGGCGCGCGCCGGCAGCTCGGGCCAGCCGTAGGCGGCGCGCGCGTTGGAGAGGCCGATCCCGGCGTGCGCGTCCTCGTGCAGGTGCAAGTTGCTGGCCCGCATGGCGAGCGTGCGTTCCCGCGCCTGCGCTTGCAGCAGCTCCCACGGCGGCGTCGACGGCAGCGGGAACGCGCGGCGCGCCTCCGACACGCGCTCTTCCCGGTCCCAGCTCGGGTCCGTTGGGAAAAGCAGCGCGGGCGGCGGCTGCAGGCTTGGCGGCTCCCGGGTGGCAGTCGGGTAGGCGAAGTCCCGGTGCGACGTGGTGTGCATGGTACCCTCGTGCAGCCGCAGGTCGGGCCCCAGCGAGAAGTGTGAGGCCTTGAGGAAGTCCTGCTGGGACATCGGGCACGGGCGCGGGCACGGCAGGAGGGCGCCTGCGGCCATCGCGGGACACCAGCCACCTGCGAGAGGGTGGAGATGAGGGACTGAGCAAGTGGCCAGCGGGGCACTTGCCTTTGACTTCTGCCTTTGACTCCTGCCTTTGACTCCTTTCTGCTCGCCAAGCACTGAGCTGGAGGCTGGGGACATCACGGGAAACTGGCACAGCCTTTGTGCCCTCCTCTAGCAAGAGCAGAGATAGAAATAATCATTCATGGCCGGGCGCGGGGGCTTACACCTGTAATCCCAGCACTTTGGGAGAACCGAGGCGGGTGGATAACCTGAGGTCAGGAGTTCGAGACCAGCCTGGCCAACATGGTGAAACCCCGTCTGTACTAAAAATAAAAAAAATGAGCCCGGAGTGGTGGTGGCACCTGTAGTCCCAGCTACTCGGGAGGCTGAGGCAGGAGAATCGCTTGAACCCGGGAGGCAGAGCCAAGATTGTGCCATTGCACTCCAGCCTGGATGACAGTGTGAGACTCTGTCTCAAAAAAAATAAAGAAGAAAAGAAAAATCATTCATGTGGTGCCTACTGTAGGCCTGGCACACAATAGGCACCACATAAATTGATTATTTCTGTCACAACTCTAGGCCTGGAGGCCAGCAGGGGTGAGGAACTAACATTAGTTCACCAAATAGACCTAGATCCCTGACTTTGTGGAATTGATAATGGGGCGGGAGATGACAGACAATAATGAAAAAATATAACAACAAAAATTGAAGAGTAGGTTAGAAGGTAATAGCCAGGTACTGTGGCTCATGCCTGTAATCCAGGCACATTGAGAGGCCAGAGCGAGAGGATTGCCTGGGCAATATAGTGGGACCCGTCTCCACACACACACACACACAAATTAGACAAGTGTAGTGGGCTTAACCTCTTCGGCTCAAGCAGTCCTTTCACCTCAGTCTTCTAAGCATCTGGGACTATAGGTTTGCACCGCCATGCATGGCTAATTCTTTCTTTCTTCCTTTCCTTTCCCTTTCCCTTTCCCTTTCCTTTGAGACAGGGTTCTCGCTATGTTGCTCAGGCTGGTCTCAAACTCCTGGGCTCAAGCAATCGTTCTGCCTCAGCCTCCCAAAGTGCTGGGATTACAGGTGTGAGCCACCATGCCTGGCCAAGGGTAGGTTTTAACCACTGCTTCACAAAAGACGTTGAGGCTCAGGGAGATCATTTGCTTGAGATTTGAACCCAGGGCAACTGATTCTAGAACTTGGAGAATTAACCACTGCATTCTACTGTATGTCTGATACGAGAACCCCGTCTTCTCACCCTCAGTCAGTTATCAAGGCCACGGTTTTCTCCTTCTTCCCCTCTGCAGACCCTTTTTTGTTCCTCTGCCTGACTCCAGCCCTGCACCCCAGCCGCTGGCCATTTCTGCTTCTGCCACGCTCCCTCCCTCCCTCCCTCCCTCCCTCCCT
>NW_016807065.1:2715234-2763176 GCF_001698545.2 Rhinopithecus bieti
CTCCCTCCCTCCTTCCTTCCTTCCTTCCTTCCTTCCTTCCTTCCCACAGAGTGAGACTCTGTCTCCCAGGCTGGAGTACAGTGGCGCGATCTCAGCTCACTGCATCCTCCACCTCCTGGATTCAACTGACTCTCCTGCCTCAGCCTCCCAAGTAGCTGGGATAACAGGTGCCTGCCACCACGCCCAGCTAAGTTTTGTATTGTTGGTAGAGATGGGGTTTCCAGGTTGGTCTCGAACTCCTGACCTCAAGTGCTCTGTCCGCCTCAGCCTCCCAAAGTGCTGGTATTACAGGTGTGAGCCACCACGCCCAGCCTGCCACACACTTTCTTACTGGTTTTCCCTTCCTCTGCAGTTGTCCTAGGTCCTGCCTATTGTCAATCTCTTCCTGTCTTCACACTTTTTGAGAGCTCTCTCTTCTGACCTTCAGCTTCAGACTCCAAGCCTCCCTTGACCCTCCGCCTCTGCTCAGCCACCTGGGACTTCCTTGCCTTTGCTTAGATCACAAGTGTCTCCCCTGGTCTCCTTTCTGTCTCCCTTGGAGACCAGCATTCCAAGTTCTCAGGCTCACCTCCTGCAGGAAGACCTCCCAGATCACTTCAACCCACAAAACCTGCTTACCTCTACCTATTTAGAAAACATGGACTAGATGGGCACAGTGGCTCAGGCCTGTAATCCCAGCACTTTGGGAGGCCGAGGTGGGTGGATCTCCTGAGGTTGGGAGTTCAAGACCAGCCAGACCAACATGGAGAAACCCCATCTCTACTAAAAATACAAAATTAGTCGGGTGTGGTGGCACATGCCTATAATCCTAGCTACTCCAGAGGCTGAGGCAGGAGAATAGCTTGAATCTGGGAGGCGGAGGTTGTGGTGAGCTGAGATCGCACCATTGTACTCCAGTCTGGGCAACAAGAGTGAAACTCTGTTTCAAAAAAAAAAAGAAAAGAAAAGGAAAGAAAGAGAGAGAGAGAGAAAGAGGAAAGAAAGGAAGGAAGGAAGGAAGGAAGGGAGGGAGGGAGGGAGGGAGGGGAAGGAAAAAGGAAAGAAGGAAGTAAGGAGGGAGGGAAGGAGGGAAGGAGGGAGGGAGGGAAGGAAAGCAATGAAGAAAGAAGGAAGGAAGGAAGAAGGAAGGAAGGAAGGAAGGAAGGAAAGAAGTCGGAAGACTAAAGCTGTGCTTGGTAAGGAACAGCCGTCGCTGGTATTAGCTGGCAGCAGAGGAGGTCCAGTTACTCTGATGGTATGGACAGTGTTCGTGTTTTGCCTGTGTTCAGACATGATTACGGAGCAGGCTTGTTTTGTCTTGCTCTGCCACGGTCACAGAGTGGCCTTGTCTGATGTCGGCGTCATGTGAGATTGTTTATGTCCAGCAGGAGGACACCAGGGCCCTGCTTTGACTGCCAGACCAGCTCCTAGCAACACCAAGGCCAGCTGTGAACACCAGGCCAACTCCTGGTTCTGTTTCAAAGGTCGAGCTCAGACCCAGCCAGAGGGGGGACGCTGGGAGGGCTGGGCTGTGTCTGCAAAGCTCACTGCTGTATCTCTGTTGCCCAGAACAGGACCTGGCACACAGGAAGCACTCGGGCAAATGCATTGCGCTGTTCCAAGGCTGTCAGGCTCGAGAGGAGGGTTCTGCTTATTCATGCAGCAGCAGGCTTTGCAGCCAGAGGCCTCTTTCCTCTGCATGTCTGGACCTTGGCTTTGGATTTTTTTTTTTTTTTTTTTTTTGATTTTTACTTTTTTAGATGAGTCTTGCTGATGCCCAGGCTGGAGTGCATTGGCGTGATCTCAGTTCACTGCAACCTCCACCTCCTGGATTCAATTGATTCTTATGCCTCAACCTCCTGAGTAGCTGGGACCACAGGCACAGGCCACTGCAGATGGCTTGGCTGTGGACCCAGGTCTTCATAGGAGCAGGTGTTGGCTGGATGTAGGAATTAAAGAGTCTCTTGGGGCCAGGTGTGGTGGCACACACCTGTAATCCCAGTGCTGTCGGAGGCTGAGGATGGAGGATCACTTCAGCCCAGGAGTTCAATGCAGCAGTGGTGCTATGATCACGCCACTGTACTCCAGCCTGGGCAAAGAGTGAGATTCTGTTTCAAAAAAAAAAAAAAAAAAAAAGAGAGAGAGAAAGAAAATCATAGGAGTGGACAAGATCTTTCTTGTGTCCCCTTGGGTTCCATGCTCCCTTGGTGCACAAGAAAAGACCTTTGGACAGGGTGCTGAGCCCCGCAGGCAATGAAACTTACAAAACAGGTTCTCTGTTTTCTGCCAGGCTGTGGGGATATAGCCATGAATGAGACAGATCACCAGCAGGTAACACGGGTGGGAAGTGTCCAGAAGGGTGTGATTGGGTGGGTCCCATGAAAGAATGACATTTGAGTAAAGGAAGTTAGGGAAGGAGGGAGCCACGTCGGTATCTGGCGCAAAAACATTTCTGCAGAGGAAGCACAATGTGCAAAAGTCCTGAGGCAGGAATCTGCTGTAATTTTAAACAACAGGAGGAAGGCAATGCAGAAGAGTAACAAGAGTTGAAATCAAGAGGAAATATTTTGTGAAAGAAAAGTGGTTAACATCAAGGCCAGACACGGTGACTCATGCCTATAATCCCAGCACTTTGGGAGGCCAAGGTGGGCAGGTCTCTCGAGGTCAGGAGTTCGAGACCAGCCTGGCCAGCATGGCGAAACCCCATCTCTACTAAAAATATAAAATTAGCCAGGCACAGTGGCAGGTGTGCTGTAATCCCAGCTATTTGGGAGGCACGATAATTGCTTGAACCTGGGAGGTGGAGGTTGCAGTGAGCTGAGATCACCACTGCACTCCAGCCTAGGCAATAGAGTGAGACTCTGTCTAAAAAAAAAAAAAAAAAAAAAAAAATTCAAACAAAAAGTTGGTTAACATCATTAGTCATCAGGAAAAGGCAAAACAATACCACAACGGGATACTACTTCACACCTACTACGATGGTTATCATAATCAAAAAAGGATGTTGCAAGGATGTGGCAAAACTGGAACCCTTGTGTAACGCTGGTGGGGATGGAAAATGGTACCGCTACTGTGGGAAACAGTTGGGCAATTACTCAAAAAGTTCAACATAGAGTTACCAAATGACCCAGCAACCCCACTTCTAGGTATAGACCCAAAGAAACTGAATCCAGGGACTGCAACTACATATTCACGAATGTTTCTAGCTGTACTTATTCACGATCACCAAAAGGCAGAAACAGCCCAAATGACCATCAGCTGATGTGTGCATAAACAAAATGTGGTCCATCCACATGGCGCAGTGTAATACAGCTGCAAGTGGAATGAAATTCTGATACATGCTGGAACTTAGATGAACCTCAACACCATTATGCTCAGCTGGGTGCGATGGCTCACACCTATAATCCCAGCACTTTGGGAGGCCAAGGCAGGAGGATCCCTTGAGTCCAGGAGGTCGAAACCAGCCTGGTGAACATAGCGAGATCCCATCTCTACAAAAGAAAAATTTTAAAAATTGCCCAGATGTGGTGGCGTGCACCTGTAGTCTCAGACAATGTGGAGACCGAGGCAGGAGGATCTCTCAAGCCCAGGAGTTCGAGGCTGCAGTGAGCTATGATCCCACCATTGCACTCCAGCCTCGTGACAGAGCAAGACCCCGTCTCAAAAACAAAAAGCAAATACCAAAACAGCCCATTATGCTTGCTGGAAGAGGCCAACACAAATGGTCACATATCGTATGATTCCATTTGTATGAAATATCAAGAAGACCAGGAATGGTGGCTCACGCCTGTAATCTCAGCACTTTGGGAGGCCGAGGTGGGCAGATCCCTTGAGGTCAAGAGTTCAAGACCAGCTTGGCCAACATGGTGAAATCCGTCTCAACTAAAAATACAAAAATTAGCCGGGTGTGGTGGCACGCACCTGTATGTATTCTCAGCCACTTGGGAGGCTGAGGCAGGAGAATTGCTTGAACCCGGGAGGCAGAGGCTGCAGTAAGCTGAGATCGTGCCACTGTACTCCAGCCTGGGCAACAGAGTGAGATTCTGTCTCAAAAAAAAAAAAAGAAAAAGAAAAGAAAAAAAAATCAAGAAGAGGTAAAAATAAAGAGAGACAGCAGAGAATGCAGATTAGTGGTTGCAGGGGCTGGGAGGAGGGAGGAATTGAGTGATTGCTTTATGGGAACAGGGTGTAGAGGAGGAAAAATACTTTTTCCTTTATTCTTACTTCTTAGCTGTGATGGATCCTTGCAATGAAAGAATTAACAAGGGCGGGCGCGGTGGTTCACGCCTGTAGTTCCAGCACTTTGGAAGGTCGAGGTGGGAAGATTGCTTAAGCCCAGGGCTCAAGGCCAGCCTTGGTAACACGGTGAGACTCCATTTCTACAAAAAATAAAAAGAAGTTAGTCACTGGTGGTGGTGGGCACCTGTGGTCCCCGCTACTCAGGAGGCTGAGGTGGGAGGATCGCTTGATCCCAGGAGTTCAAGGCTGCAGTGAGTTAAGATCATGCCACTGCACTCTACCCTTTTTTGTGGGTAGTTGATCATGCTACCATGGGGCAGAATGTAGCAAGCTCTGGGGATCAACCTGGGTCCTCAGGCCCAGAGAGCACACATCTGGTGGCCTCACATCTGCACATTTGGTTCCTCCCACAGTGAGACCCTGTCTCAAAAGAAAAAAAAAAAAAAGAATTAACAAGGAAAAAAACACTTATTATACCTTATGTATACATGGGAGATGCCAAGAGAAATGAGGTGGCTTATATAGCTTATATAACTCCTGCTTATATAGCACTTTTTTTTTTTTTTTTTCTTGCAAAGAATATTTTATTTTATACATCACTAGCCATGAATTTTTGCCATTAGTTACTATACAAATGCTGCCTAGTGCCATTATCCAAATGGCATAACCATTTTACATCCACAATTCACTTCTATGGTTATAAGTAGAATTTTCATGATTTACGTAAGTACATCTATCAGTGAAGATTTAACACTGAGATGCAATCTAACATCCGTAATATCTGATGTTATGTAGAAGGCAATGTAGGAAAGATGTATTTTAATTACTTTTCATTTAAGTGACCTTATGTAAAAAATAAGATAATTTAACAGTTCCAAGTATCCAAAGGGTATTTTCAAATGTACACAAAAGAAATGGTTACAGAGATTTTTAAGGAGCATCTTCCATGTCCACATCCTCTTGTAACTGCTGTACCATTTTCTCTTCCAACTGCTTCCCTTTGCCTACAAGAGGGGCTCGGATAAGATGGATGTTTTGCTTGACTTCTTTGATATCCTGAACTTTCTGTAGCTCTTTATTTTTCTTCAATCTGTTTATTATAAATTTAGCTTGGCGTTTCTGTTTGATCTCTTCAACTCTCTTCATTGCATCAATAGTTTTATTCCATAGCTCTCGCTGGTATTTGATAGGTTCATTTCTACGTTTTTCAAATTCAAATGAATTATCCACTGTAAGCTCTTTACCAGCTGCTTTCCGGAATGCTTTGGTCCACCTAACTTTGCGAGGATTGCGCTTCTTTTTAAAGTTTTTATGACATTTAGATTTGCAAAATCTGAACACCTTGCAATCGTTGCGGACGAACATCATGCCGTGTCCAGGGTAGATGGGCCCCGAACAGAAATAACACTTCTCGATACGCATGTTGAACCCGCGTGGGACCCCACCAAACAAACGCCAAGCTTGAGAGGAAGTGACACATCCCCATCACCGGAAGTGACCTCTATATAGCACTTTCAACATAGAGCAGCAAATGTTTGGAGAAGTGACAAGATGAAGGAAAAGGACATTGAGGCCGGGTGCAGTGACTCACACCTGTAATCCCAGCACTTTGGGAGGCTGAGGCGGGCGGATCACTTGAGGCCAGGAATTTGAGACCAGCCTGGCCAAGGTGGTGAAACCCTGACTCTACCAAAAATACAAAAATTAGCCAGGCAGTGATGCACACCTGTGATCCCAGCTACTCGGGAAGCTGAGGCAGGAGAATTGCTTGACCCAGGGAAGCAGAGGATGCAGTGAGCAGAGATGGCGCTACTGCACTCTAGTTTGGGAACAGAGCAAGACTCAGACAAGAGTCTAAAGGTGTCCCTGGTGATAAATCAACCTTTGTCCTTCCTGGTAGAGAGGGGAGGAGGGCACCTTTGTACATTTAGGTCCTGCTTTGAGGCAAATCAGGGAAGAGCAAAGAGCTTTTCCGGGATCAGCTCCATTGATCTCAGCTCAAAATAATCCTATACCAAGGTCGCGTATTTCAGAGTGGCATATGCTGGTCTCCTACGGGGGTGTCTTTTCGGGGTGATAAAAATACTCTGAAACTAGCAAAGGGTGATGGTTGTACAACATGTGCATGTACTAAATGTCATTGAATTGTGCATTTTTATTTATATTTATTTATTTTGAGGTGGAGTCTCGCTCTGTCGCCCAGGCAGGAGTGCAGTGGCCCTATCTTGGCTTACTCCAAGCTCCGCCTCCCGAGTTCACGCCATTCTCCTGCCTCAGCCTCCCAAGTAGCTGAGACTACAGGCGCCCGCCACCATGCCTACTTATTTTTTGTATTTTTAGTAGAGACGGGGTTTCACCGTCTTAGCCAGGATGGTCTAGATCTCCTGACTTCGTGATCCACCCACCTTGGCCTCCCAAAGTGCTGGGGTTACAGGCGTGAGCCACGGCACCCGGTCTTATTTTTTATTTATTTTATTTTTTTGAGACGGAGTCTCTCTCTCTCTCTCTTCCAGGCTGGAGTGCAATGGCCTGATCTTGGCTCACTGCAACCCCCGCCTCCAGAGTTCAAGCGATTCTTCCGCCTCAGCCTCCCAAGTAGCTGGGATTACAGGCGCCGGCCATCATGCCTGGCTAATTTTTTTTTTTTTTTGGTATATTTGTAGAGATGGGGTTTCACCATCTTGGCCAGGCTGGTCTCGAACTCCTGACCTCAGGTGATCCTCCCAAAGTGCTGGGATTACAGGAGTGACCCAACGCGTTTGGCCAAAAATCGTGCATTTTTAAATGGTTAATTTCATCTTGTGCGAATTTTACCTCAATAACAAACAAAAACGGGTGAAAATGGTATTTGACTTTTTTTCCCCACGAGATGATACAAGCATATTGCACAAAATTTAACAGCTACAAAATGGCATAAAGGTGAAAATGTAATATTTTCCCCAATCACACGGTTACCTTTTCTGGAGAAAGTCCAGTTACAATTCTTGTGTATTCTAGAACAATTCTATGCGTTTCCTTAACGTCGAAAGATGCCTTGTTATATTACAGCAGTCATTCCTGCTCACTACAGGCAAGCAGACAGTGCAGAAAAGGGGAAGCACAAAAATTAAAAAGGAAAATCTCTCCTTGAGCCATTGCTAACAAGTTGGTGGTTTTGCTTGGAATATTTTGGGAGCGTGTGGGTAGTTGGTTAAACTTGGAAATATATTTTTTTGTGCGTGGGTAGTTGGCCAAACCGCCGTGGGGCAGAATGCAGCAAGTTCCGAGGATCATCCGGGGTCTGGAGGCTTGGAAAGCACACACGTGTCGGCCCCACCTCTGCAAACTCTGTCCCTCCCCTACAGCGGACAAGAAGCCGGTCCGGGGACAAAGGCCTGCAACCGCGCCTGCGCGCAGGCCTTCTGGGCGCTCCCGGGACCCCGGCCTGGCCCCGCCCTCTGGTGCGGCGCGCCGACGTCGCGGTGACGTCACGGAGTTGCCATGGCGTCGCTGAGCTGCCTGGCGTCGGCGCTGGAGTCTTACAGGGGCCGGGACCGCCTGGTGAGGCAGGGGCGGACCGGGGCCGGAGGGCCAAGAGTTTGGCCCAAGCTCAGAGACGGGGAAACAAGCCAGAGAGGGGAAAGAGTCGCCCAGGATACTCCGTCGCAGAGGCCCCGTCCGAGCTAGGCTCAAACGCGGTGCCCTAGCATTGGACATTTATTTGTTTAGGCTGGAGTGCAGTGGTGTGATCTCTGCTCACTGCAGCCTCCGCCTCCCGGGTTCAAGCGATTCTCCTGCCTCAGCCCCCCCAAGTAGCTGGGACTGCAGGCGCCCTCCACCACGCCCTGCTAATTTTTTGTAATTTTAGTAGAGACAGGGTTTCACCGTGTTAGCCAGGATGGTCTCGATCTCCTGGCCTCAAGTGATCCTCCTGCCTCGGCCTCCCAAAGTGCTGGGATTACAGGCGTGAGCCACCGTGCCCGGCCAACGTTGGACATTTAGATCATTTCTGTCAACCCAACCTGGCGGGACATTGACACACTGGCCAGATTCCTGTGTTTGGACGTTTTGGATCTGACCAGGCCACTGAAGTCAGTCCCTGCCTCGTCCTGAACAATCTCATGTCGGGATTTGGGATGTTGCAGGGCTCCCCTGTGGCTGGACATTCATTTCCAACCAGGTCACCTATAGGTGGGCATTTAGGTTTTTTCAGCCAGCATAGACCAAAGAACCCACCGTGGCCTGGGCCCTGCCATGCCTAAGCAGTGATGGGTTCCAGCAAAACCCCAGTTGGTCATTTAGATCGTTTCCGCCAACCCAGCCTGGCTGGACGTTTACATACCAAACAGATTCCCATGTCTGGACATTTAGGATCTGACCAGGCCACTGTAGTTGGTCCCTGGATTGTCCCCAACAATCTCATGTGGGGATTTAGGATATTGTAAGACTCTCCCTATGGCTAGACAGTTTTAAGTTCCAATCAAGTCCCATAGGATTTAGGATATTGTAAGACTCTCCCTATGGCTAGACAGTTTTAAGTTCCAATCAAGTCCCATATGGTTGAGCATTTAGGTTATGCCATCCATGCCCCTGAGTCTGGACTCTTAGCTTGTCTCCACCAGTCTCTTATAGGTAGACATTTAGGTTGTACTAGGGGATGTACTGGTGGCTAGGCATTTAGATTCCATTCACATCTCTTATGACTCGGTGTGGGGGGTGGTTAACAAATCCCCCCGAGTTAGACATTCAAATTGCAGTGTTTTGCCGTTATAATGGGCTGGAAAGGAATTACAAGTAGAAATAAATAAAGCAGGAACAAGCAATTTCTGAAAAGCAGGTAAAATAAAGATATAAGGGAGGCCGGGCATGGTGGCTCACGCCTGTAATCCTAACACTTTGGGAGGCTGAGGTGGGTGGATTGCCTGAGCTCAGGAATTTGAGACCAGGCTGGACAACGTGATGAAATCCCGTCTCTAGTAAAATACAAAAATTAGCCTGTTGTAGGCCGGGCGCAGTGGCTTATGCCTGTAATCCCAGCACTTTGGGAAGCCGAGGCGGGCAGATCACGAGGTCAGGAGATCGAGACCATCTTGGCTAACACGGCGAAACCCTGTCTCTACCAAAAATACAAAAAATTAGCCGGGCGTGGTGGCGGGCACCGTAGTCCCAGCTACTCGGGAGGCTGAGGCAGGAGAATGGCATGAACCTGGGAGGTGGAGCTTGCAGTGAGCCGAGATGGCACCACCGCACTCTCGCCTGGGTGACAGAGCTAAACTCCGTCTCAAAAAAAAAAAAGAAAAGAAAAAAGCCAGGTGCGGTGGTGGGTACCTGTAGTCCTAGCTACTCGGGAGGCTGAGGCAGGAGAATTGCTTGAACCTGGGAGGCAGAGTTTGCAGTGAGCTCACACCTTTGCACTCTAGCCTGGGGAACAGAGCGAGACTCTGTCTCCAAAAAAAAAAAAAAAAAGAAAGATATAAGAATAGTGAAGATGACTTCTTTCACACGGCTCCAAATCACCTACTGAGTAGGTTCTTTCTAAAGTAATTCAACCAAATTATCCTATTGTTCACTGGGTTGAAACCTTTTCACCTGCACCCAGCGTTCAGCACAGCCAAAGGCTTTGGTCCAGGCAGGTAAATGTAAATATACACTTTAGCTGCGGCTTCCTGCCACCTGGGAAAAGAAGGACCTGGGAGGTGGGAAGTAAGGAGTTTTGTTTTCTTTGTTACTGTCACATCTGTCCCCAAAGTCTGTGCCCTTCAGTTACATGAGCAGGCACTCTCCACAGTACCTTTGGACAATGATGTTATGTTTCTTCATTTGTCCCACCTACAAGTATGTTTTTAAACTTTCAGCTTTTTTTTTTTTTTTTTTTGAGATCGGGTCTCGCTCTGTCACCCTAGCTGGAGTATAGTAGCACGATTATAGCTCGCTGCAGTCTGGAACTCCTGGGTTCAAGTGATCCTCCAGCGTCAGCCTCCCAAGTAGCCACCATGCCCTGTTAACTTAAAAAAATTTTGATAGAGACAAGGCCTTGCTATGTTGCCCAGGCTGGTCTCAAACTCCTGGTCTGAAGGCATCCTCTCACCTTGGTCTCTTAAAGTACTGGGGTTACAGGCGTGAGCCACTGTCCCCGACCTACACTTTCAGCTTTTACTGTCACTTTGTAGATTTAGAATCTTCCAGACCCTTGGGTCAGGCACCGTGTCTCATGCCTGTAATTCCCACACTTTGGGAGGCTAAGGCAGGTGGATCACTCGAGGTCATGGGTTTGAGACCAGCCTAGCCAACATGGTGAAACCCTGTCTCTACAAAAAATACAAAAATTAGCGGGGTGTGGTGGTGGGTGCCTGTAATCCCAGCTACTTAGGAGGCCAAGGCACAAGACTCGCTTGAACATGGGAGGTGGAGACGGCAGTGAGCCAAGATGGCACCATTGCACTCCGGTCTGAACGTCAGAGTGAGACTCTGTTTCAAAAAAAAAAAAAGAATCTTCCACACTCTCAATCCAGTGGGGCCCAGGCCAGGTCGGGGGAGATGCAGCTCAGTTCTGCAGAACAGGAGGGCCACGCTGACTACTTCTGGTTTCCCACAGATCCGAGTGCTGGGGTACTGCTGCCAGCTGGTTGGTGGGGTCCTGGTTGAACAATGTCCCACCAGGTCCGAAGTGGGGACACGTCTGTTGGTGGTGTCCACCCAACTCAGCCACTGCAGGACCATCTTGCGACTCTTTGATGACCTGTCCATGTTTGTCTACACTAAGCAATACGGCCTGGGGGCACAGGTAACATGGTTTGTGGGGCTCTAGGGAGTAGGGCGGATCTGAGTGGACATTTAAAAAAACTTTTTTTGGCCCCTCACAGTGGCTCATGCCTACAATCCCAACACTTTGGGAGGCCAAGGCGGGTGGATCACGAGGTCAGGAGTTTGAGACCAGCCAGGCCAACACGGTAAAACCCTGTCTCTACTAATAATACAAAAATTAGCCGGGCGTGGTGGCACATGCCTGTAGTTCCAGCTACTTGGGAGGCTGAAGCAGGAGAATCGCTTGAATCTGGGAGGTGGAGGTTGCCGTGAGCCAAGATTGTACCACTGCACTCCAGCCTGGGCAATGGAGTGACTCCATCTCAAACAAACAAACAAAAAAATTTTTTTTTTAGAAACAGGGTCTTGCTGTGTCGTCCAGGCTGGAGTGCAGTGGCGAGATCATAGCTCACTGCAGCCTTGAACTCCTAGGCTCAAGTGGTCCTCCTGCCTCAGCCTCCCTGAGTGCTGGGATGACAGGCGTAAGCCACCATGAGCGTTCTATAGTCTTGTCCCAAAGTGCTCCCTGCGTGGGTAAGTTTATTACTTTTAAAAATTTCACTTTCTTCTTTGAGAGGATCAGATGTTCTCATTATGATTTCAATTTTTAAAAATAGCGAACATGTTCACACGTTCCAAAGGGGATATAATTTTAAAATCCTCCCTCCTTCCTGATCTTCCAGGCCTCCAATTTTCCCCACAGAGGCAGCCACCGTGGTCAGCTTCTTTTTTTTTTTTTTGAGACAAGGTCTCACTCTGTCACCCAGGCTGGAGTGCAGTGGCATGATCTCGGCCCACTGCAACCTCTACCTCTGGGATTCAAATGATTTTTCTGCCTCAGCCCCTCGCGTAGCTAGGATTACAGGCACCCCCACCACGCCTGGCTAATTTTTGTATTTTTAGTAGAGATGGGGTTTTGCCATGTTGGCCAGGCTGGTCTCGAACCTGTGACCTCAAGTGATCCACCTGCCTTGGCCTCCCAAACTGCTGGGATTACAAGTGTGAGCCACCGTGCCTGGTCCTGTGGTCAGCTTCTTGTGTCTCCTTTGTGAGATTTCCTGTACTTGCATAGGCAGATACATATGGTTTACATAAATAGTGCTTTTTTCACTTAGCAGTACAGCTTGGGCATCATTTCTTTATCTTTCTTTTTTTTTTTTTGGAGACAGGGTCTCACTCTGTCACCCAGGCTGGAGTACAGTGGCGTGATCATGGCTCACTGCAGCCTTGACTTCCCGGGCTCAGGTGGCCCTCCTACCTCAGCCTCCCAAATAGCTGGGACTACAGGTGCACCACCACACCTGGTTAATTTTTTGCGTCTTTTGTAGAGACAGGGTTTTGCCGTGTTGCCCAGGCTGGCCTTGAACTCCTGGCCCCAAGTAATCCACCTGCCTCGACCTCCCAAAGTGCTGGGATGACAGGCATGAGCCACCGTGCCTGGCCACAGATCATTTCTTATCAGTCTAGAAAGAGCTCCGTTCTCGGGACCACATAGTGTTCTGCTCTGCAGATTCAGATTTGTTTAACCGGCCTCCGGCTGACGCACAGGGCAATGATTTCTAAGGTTTTGCTATTGCGACAGTGTGCAGAGAGTAGCCTTGTCCCTGCGGTGTCCCACAGGCGTGCCAGCCTATCTAGAGGGCCATCTTGTCCCCCAGGGGATGATCTCAAGCGGGTGCGTGGGCCAGCCTCTCAGGGTCATGCCCCTCCCTGGGCTGCCCTGTCTGTTCTCTCTGTCCTCCCAGGGATCACCCCTCAGAGCCACTTGCTACTGAGATGCTCCCCGCCTCGAACCCCCAAGCCCACCCCATTCAGCTCCACGTGTCCTTGGCCCTATCATCCCACATCACCAGTGTTGCTCTGGGCCACCTTCCTGTTTTGACACCTGTGGCATCCTCCTCCTCCGTGTCTGATTAGGACAACGCTCTGGTGCATCCCTGATACCCCTCCCTCCTCTATCTCCTCTGTGGAAGAGCCCTCAGGCAAGGGGTGGGGGCCCTTGCACCTCAAGTGTCCCTGGGCCAGAACAAGAGCCTCTTTTGTTGGGTTCCCAGTTTATACGTCTGTGTTCCTTCCTGCCCTGGTGAGCCTCTGCCCCTCCCCAGAGTCTAGCCTGGATCCTGCCGCTTCTCAGGAAACCCGGGTGGAATGACCACATTGGGGCGGGGTCTGCCATCCTCAGGGAGGTGGGAAATGTACCAGGACACGCCAGGCAGATGAGGGAAGCTGGAGTGAGGTTCAGAGCCCAGAGGGAGGCAGGATCGTGTCTGGCCAGAAAGGAGAGCAGCATCAGCAATCAGCGGTGGGGGCGGGGAGGAGCTTCCTGGGAAGTCAGAGAGGAGGGGAAGGGTGTGGCAGGCAACAAGGAAGGTGAAGGTAGAGGGGGCGAGGTCCCCAGGGGCGGGGCCCCCAGTTGGCTGCGGGGCTCCAATCCCAGAAACCAGGCTTCAGCGCTGTGCTCCTACAGCCTCCGCTGGTCCTGCCTCGCTGGCTGTAGGCGGTGGTTAAGAACTTGGGGCAGGCCGGGCGCGGTGGCTCAAGCCTGTAATCCCAGCACTTTGGGAGGCCGAGGCGGGCGGATCACAAGGTCAGGAGGTCGAGACCATCCTGGCTAACACAGTGAAACCCCGTCTCCACTTAAAAAAATACAAAAAATTAGCCGGGCGAGATGGCAGCGCCTGTAGTCCCAGCTACTCGGGAGGCTGAGGCAGGAGAATGGCGTGGACCCGGGAGACGGAGCTTGCAGTGAGCTGAGATCCGGCCACTGCACTCCAGCCTGGGCGACAGAGCGAGACTCCGTCTCAAAAAAAAAAAAAAAAAAAAAAAAAGAACTTGGGGCAGAGGGTGTGGGCAGCGTGCAGCACCGAGAGCCCGCATGTGCATTGCAGTTTGAGGGCCTGGAGGACCATCCCTGCTGGAACTGGGACAGCAGCTTTCCCTGAGAGCCTCGGCATGGCTGTCTGCAACGCGGGACAGTAACTTGCTCGGAGCTGGGGGAGGCGATGAGCCTACAGCACTGTGCCTGGCGCGTGCTCAGCACTAGGCGTGCGGTGGCCCACGGGTTGGCACACCACCTCAGCCTGGTCAGGGTTCCCTGTGGGCCACCTCTCATGCTCCCTGCATAGAGTCTGGCATCAGAGGTCCTTGCCTGTGCAGGAACTGGAAGCCTTTGGGAAGGAAGGTTCTGACACAGGGGTCCCACTTGGCCGTACCTGGGAATCCCCTGGGAATGTGAAAATTGCTTGTGAAAATTCCTGGTACTGGGGCCTGCCCCAGGCTAAGTGAGGCAGAATCCTCACGGCTGGCACTGGGCATGGGGTTTCTTAAGCTCCGCAGAGGATTGCACTGCACAGATGCGTCGGGACCCTCCCTTCAGGGGGCCCTGAACACCGTGCTGCCGAGACACGGAAATCAGGCCTGTGCGGAGACCCGAGCCCCAGAGCCTTTCTCCTGCAGGGCCTGCCGGGCCTGGACATGGCCCAGGGACTGGGGTCAGGAAATAGCTCACTGCTTCCTGGCATGGCTACAGTGCTAAAATGGGCAGTGGGTAAGTCTGACCCTAGGCCCCCTCTGCTCCTGGTCCTGCAGGAGGAGGACACCTTTGTCCGCTGGGTGTCCGTCCTAGGGAACCTGGCCGACCAGCTCTACTACCCATGTGAGCACGTCGCCTGGGCGGCTGATGCCCGGGTCCTCCACGTGGACTCTTCCCGGTGGTGGACGCTGAGTACAGCCTTGTGGGCCCTCTCTCTGCTCCTGGGGGTTGCCAGGTAAGTGGCATGGGCCAGAAGGCAGCACCCAAGGTCCCCGGGCGGAACCTCCTTAGCAAAGCAGCAGCGGCCCCAGCAACAGCACAGGCTTCAGACTGAGGCATGTGGGTCTTTGCCTCTTAGAGTTTTCCTTAGAGGTTTTATTGTTCCTTTTGTGGATGTATTTGTTTAGAATAACTGCTGAAACAAATTACCACAACGTTATAGCGCTGGGCAACAGAAACTTACTATCTTAGGATTCTGAGGCTGGAAGTCGGAACACTCCCTGGGCTAGTGTCAGCAGGCGCTGATGCCTTCTGGAGGCCCCAGGGGGAGGTCCGTTTCCTTGGATTTTCCAGCTTCTAGAGGCCACTCACATTCCTTGGCTCATGGTCCCTTCCTTCATCTTCCAAGCATGACCTCTGCTTTCAGGGTCACACCTCCTTCGCTGACCCTCATCCTCCTTCCTCCCTCCTGTAAGGACCCCTGTGATGACATGGGGACCACCTGGATGATCCAGGGTAATACCCCATCTCAAGATCCTTAGCTTAGGTTGGGCATGGTGGCTCATGCCTCTAATCCCAGCACTTTGGGAGGCCAAGGTGGGCGAGGAGCCCAGGAGTTCTAGACCAGCCTGGCCAACATGGTGAAACCCGGTCTCTACTAAAAATACAAAAAATTAGCTGGGCTTGGTGGCATACACTTGTAATCCCAGCTACTTGGGAGGCTGAGGCGGGAGGATTGCTTGAATTTGGGGAGGCAGAGGTTGCAGTGAGCCGACATCACACCCCTGCACTCCAGCCTGGCAACAGAGCAAGATTCTGTGTCAAAAAAAGAAAAAAATCCTTAGCTTAATCCATCAGCAAAGCCTCCTTTGCCTTGGAGGTAAACATGTTCGCAGGTTCAGGGCATGGCCATTTTTGGAGGGGCCATGACTCTGCTGACTATACCCAGAAAGAAGAAGTAACTCCAGGGCCTGTGAGAAGCAGCCAGCGGAGTGACCTTTACCCGGGTCCCTGAGTCCTGCCACCCCGGAGAAGACAGTCAGCAGTTTCCTGACTAGCTCTGTGCCTCCAAAAACTGTACAGTTTCTAGAACTTTCCAGTAATGGTTTCCTCCCAAACATTTTCCTCTTTGCAAATGTGCTGAGTCAGAATCCCCGGCCCCTGAAAACACCAGGAGGAGCCGGGCGCCCTGGTCTCCATGTTTCAGTGGCTGTGAAGGGCTCTTAGATCACTGGGCTGAGGTGCGGCTGTCCCCGGCCTTGGGGTAGGCTGTGTCCTTGGTTCTGGGGGAAGCGTTTGCTTTTCCCCGGGCGAGGTTCTGACTCTCAGTAGTTCTTGTTTCCCCCCACACAGATGTCCTAATTACATGCTTACTGTAGACAATCTGGAAAATGGATAAACCTCAGAGTAGAAGATTTGAATCACCCACAATCCAACCCAGAGACTCCCACTGTTCAAGCTTCGGTGGTTCTTTTCCAGCCTTTGACCTAACACCCTGTCTACGCATTTCGACCGTCTCAAAAGGGTCATGTTTCATGGCCGTGGACCCCGGAGGCCGCAGTGTCTGTGGTGCTGGCCTTCCCCATGTGCTGGCAGACCCGGGGAAGGGTGCCTGGGCCCAGCCCGGATGCTCCCGGGGCTCAGGTCAGAGCAGGGCTTTGGCTCACAGCCCCTCTTCCTCCACCTTCCTCTGGGTGCCTCGTGACCTCTGGTTTGTATTTTAGGGGCAGCCTTGGTTCCTTTCTTTTTTGCTTAAATAAACTTTTTTTTTTTTTTTTGAGACAGGCTGGAGAGCAGTGGCTGAATCTTGACCCACTGCAACCTCCGCCTCTTGGGCTCAAACAATCCTCCCACCTCAGCCTCCTGAGTGGCTGGGACCACAGGCATGTGCCACCACACCTGGCTAACTTTTATAATTTTGTTTTTAGAGATGCGGTTTTGCCATGTCGCCCAGTCTGGTCTCCAACTCCTGGGCTCAGGTGATCCACCTGCCTCAGCCTTCCAAAGTGCTTGGATTACAGGTGTGAGCCACCACACCCGGCCCAGACCTTATTTTTTTAGAGCAATTTTAGGCTCACAGCAGAATTGAGTATAACATTCAGAAAGCTCCCATATACCCCCAACCCCTCCCCCAGACAGCCTCCCCAACTACTGGCACCATCCCCATGGTGCATTTGTTACAACTGATGCCCCTCCATGGATCCACCATCACCCTGAGTGCATAGCTCACATTAGGGTTCACGCTAGGTTTTGGGCATCCTGTGGGTTTGGACGCTGACACATGTCCCCCCTTGCAGTATCCAATGGAATTGTTGCATGGCCATCAAAGTCCTCTGTGCCCTGCCTGCTGCGGCATTATTGTTTCGGGCATGTGGTTTTCCATCATTTCTCTGGGTTTGGGGTGAGCAGGGGGAGTGGGTGGAGAGCATTCTGTGTGTGCTCATCATGACCAGACATCTGCCCTAAGGCCCAGGGCTGCCAGAGCATCAGCCAGGAGGTTGCTAAATGGAGATGCCTGGGTCCGGTGCCCAGGGCTTCTGATTCTTTTTCTTGAGACACAGTCTTCCTCTGTTGCCCAGGCCAGAGTCCAGTGGTGTGATCTTGGCTCACTGCAACCTCCGCCTCCCAGGTTCAAGTGATTCTCCTGCCTCAGCCTCCCGAGTAGCTGGTATTTCAGGCACCTGCCACCACCCCCGGCTAATTTTTGTATTTTTAGTAGAGACGGGGGTTCACCATGTTGGCCAGGCTAGTCTTGAACTCCTGACCTCAGGTGATCCGCCTGCCTTGGCCTCCCAAAGTGCCAGGATTACAGGTGTGAGCCACCGCGCCTGTGCTAGAACTTCTGATTCTGTGGGTCTAGGGAGCCCAGGAATCAGTGTTTTGCCCTAGCCCCCCAGGAGGCTCCCACCTGCTGTACCACTGGTGCTACCCTGCATCCTGCACCCTGGGTACCCGGTGGCCAAAGAAGATGTGACCAGGCCCTGCCCATTCTGGTCAGGAGGTCACAGTCACAACCTGGCACACCCCACTGCCGAGGCTGGAGAGTGCAGGTGCCTGGTGGACTGGCCTGGGTGGGTGCCATGCACGGCTGCAGAGTCCCCTGGGAGCACAGAGGCTGCCCACTGGGTAGCCCCTTTCTCAGCCTGCAGATGCCAGCCCTGGGGACCCAAGGGGTCATCCAGATAGATCCAGCCAATGTCCGGGGTGTGTGTGCAGGGGACGCTGGCATGGCACTGGTTTGGGCCTTTCCATACAGAGCAGGCGAGGCAGCTGAGGCCCGGAGGGGAAGTGGCGTCCCCAGGCCTGTCCAACTGCAGGCCCCTTGGCATCCTCTTCTGTCTAGGACTCCCTGCCAGGCTGTGAACACCTCACGGGGCTTGATGTTCCTTTGAGCACTTGCCAGTGGTTTGCAGAGGCTGGGCCAGGCCCTGGATGGCCGTGTCAGAAGCGCAGGACGATGTCCAGGGTGGGACGGGGCCGTGTTAGGGATGAGTCCCCGGGAGTTTGAGGCACAGCGGGAGGGCGTGGGACTGTGGGGGCAGGGAGAGGGCAGGCCATTTATTCGAGATGCAGCACCTGTCCCAGACTGTCTGTCTGGGGCCAGCGTTGCGGAGCTAACCCTCCTGCTCCCCCGCCCCCCCGGGGCATCCTCCCTCGGGCTCTGGTGCCGCAGGTCCCTGTGGATGCTGCTGAAACTGAGACAGAGGCTGCGGAGCCCCACGGCGCCCTTCACCAGGTAGGAGCCCGCGATTACGCAGCAGGAAGGCCCACTCCCTCCAGCAGGCGTGGGATCCTGGCTCAGAGCTACCCCTGTGCAGGCCCGTGCTGGGGTCTGTTGTGCTCAGGTCATGGGGGTCTCACTGCAGCCTCTGGTGGGTGGTGGTACCTTTGACAGATGGGGAAACTGAGGCTTGCTTGAGCGAGGACTCCAGGGCTGAGCCTTCATGGCTGTGCCCCCAGCAGGAGAGAATGATCAGTTTCCCGAGGGCCATGGCCATTGTTACTGTTGCTTTTTCTTTTCTGAGACAGGGTCTTGCTCTGTCGCTCGGGCTGGAGCACAGTGGCGCCATCTCGGCTCACTGCAACCTCCACCTCCTGGGCTCAACTGATCCTCCTGCCTCAGCCTCCCGAGTAGCTGGGACTACAGGCACGTGGCACCATGCCTGGCTGATTTTGGTATTGATTTTTTGGTGGGGATGGGGTCTCGCCACATTGGCCAGGCTTGTCGTCACTGTGTCTTCCTGAAAAAGAAAGCCTGGGCAGGCACAGGCCACGCTCCTGGGGTTCCCCTTTGCCTCCATAGCACTCCCAAAGTGCATTTGTGCTTTCTGTGTTTTACAAGGACCCCCCCATCTCCGGGTGTTCAGGAGGAGTGAGGTGTGGATTTGAGGACTTAGACCCAGGTCCCTGCCCTGTTTGTGCTTGGGCCGTGGGGGTGATGGGGACTCCTCGGCCCTGCCAGCTCCCCCAACTCACAGGCAGGGGCTCAGGGCTGCCAGGTCACACAGGGCCTTCGGGAGCTCGGGAAGGGCAGGCAGGCAGGTGTGAGCGTGAGTGTGAGTGGCTCCTCTCTGCCCCACAGCCCGCTGCCCCGGGGCAAGCGTAGGGCCATGGAGGCGCAGATGCAGTCGGAAGCACTGTCACTTCTCAGCAACCTGGCTGACCTGGCCAACGCCGTGCACTGGCTGCCCCGGGGCGTGCTGTGGGCCGGCCGCTTCCCGCCATGGCTGGTGGGCCTCATGGGCACCATCTCCTCGATCCTCAGCATGTACCAGGCGGCCCGGGCCGGCGGCCAGGCCTAGGCCACTACACCCTGGCACTGCCAGAAGAGCACAGGGACGCAGCCGGAGCCCATGGAGGGCCCTTCCTGCAAAGCAGAAGCCACTAGGGCAGGGGCTGGGGCTCTCATGGAGCTGCCTTTGGCAAAACCCATAGGTTTTTGGGTTTTGGGTTTTTTTGGGTGGAGGGACTGATGGGAGGTCTCCCAGGCCTCAGCCCTGAGCTCCTGAGCCGGAGTTTTCAGGGGCTGCGAGGGCTTCAGCAGCACCTCCTGCCTGCCAGCTGGAGTCTTGTATCCAAATCAGGATGAGGAGGAGGGAGCCTGTCGTGCCTTGGGAAAGCTGGAACGGGAATCTCAATTAAACATTGTGGTGCTGGTGCCTGGCTCAGGGTGAAGGTTATTATACTGGTGGCTCCTGGCCCCTTACCCTCCATGGGATGGAGCCACAGTTGGAAACCACACTTCCCCAGCCCACCTTCAGGAATGCCCTCAGCCCTTTGGGTCCTCTCCATCTTTGAGCAAGCATTGCCTACGGACCCCAAGTGGCCTCCAGCCATTGAGGGCTGTTCTCTACTCCCCAGAGTCCTGGGCACACGGGCCAGAGGTACCACCTCCGGTCAGGCCACCTGAGGGCATGGCCTCATGCCACTGTGATGCAGACGCAGGGCCACTGTGAGCGTTTTGAGGGCTCCAGGCTGAGACTGGGCAACACACACTGGCATCGCTGAAGACACTTGGGGCCTCCACGTCAGCAGTGTGTGGTGGGACGGGATGAGGGTACTTAGTCTGCTGGCTGAGAACGACACTTCAGAGTCTGTGCACATGTGGCTTCTGGCAGACACTGGGGCACAGCCGGGCCCAGGAATACAATCGTCAGTATGGTGTCCTTGGGCCTCGAGATATCAATTGCACTGCCTTGATTTTTGTCTTTTTGACACAGGATCTCACTCTGTCACCCAGGCTGGAGTGCAGTGGTGCGATCATAACCTCACTGCAGCCTCAAACTTCTGGGCTCAAGGGATCCTCCTACCTCAGCCTCCTGAATAGCAGGAATTATAGGCATTTATCACCACACCCAGCTAATTTTTAATTTTTTTGTAAAGACGGGGTCTCACCATATTGCCCAGGTTAGTCTTGAACTGGCCTCAAGCCATCTGCCTGCCTCGGCTTCCCAGAGTACATTTGTGGTTTGTTTTGTTTTGTTTTTACAAGGAAGACACCAGGTGGCTCTGAGCCGCTGGGAGGCCCGGGACTGCTCAGGATCAAATGGGTGCAGGAGATCCCATCTCTGGGGGCTCATTCTGCCCAGGACTCACGAGTGGGCCAGGCTTGGTGGGTTTCCCCCTTCTCTCCCTTGTCGGGGGTGCAGGCCTGTCCGGGCCCTCAGCAAAGGCCACCTTCCCAGCCCCTTGCGGCACCTGCATGATTAGGACATCTCATTATCTACCTGGAGACCCAATTACTTACCAGCTCATACCTGTGGGGCCCTTGGAGCGGCGCCTCTGTGGGGAAGCCACACGACCACCTGGTCACAGGAGCCAGGAGGAAAAGTAAGCCACCTTCAGGGATACAGCCTGGGCTGGGAAGGCCTTGGACACTGACCATGTGGAGCCCAGGCACAGACAGGTCAGATGCTTCCAGAAAGGGAGGCTGCTCTCCCACTCTGTCAGCTGGTCCAGTGGCTGTGTGTGTGTGTTTAAACAGTTTTATTGAAATATAATTCACATATAAAATTTATCCACGGAAGGGGGACAGTTCAGTGACTTTTAGTACATTTTCAGTCGTGCAAGCAGAGCCACAGTCAACCTCAGAACATTTCCATCACCCCAAAGAGAAACCTCATACCCCTCAGCCGTTATCCACCCGCAGCCACCAGGCTTGGTGACCACTGCCCTGTCTCTGAGTTGCCCATTCTGGTCCAGTGGTTCTCAACCTTTTAGGGTCTGGGAACAGACCCCTTTGTGAACCTTAGACGGCGGGCCCTCGTTTTTGAGGCAGAGTCTCTCTGTCGCCCAGGCTGGAGTGCAGTGGCGCGATCTCAGCTCACTACAACCTCCGCCTCCTGGATTCAAGCAATTCTCTGTCTCAGCCTCCAGAGTAGCTAGGACTACAGGTGTGCGCAACCATGCCCGGCTAATTTTATGCTTTTAGATGGGGTTTCACCATGTTGCCCAGGCTGGTCTTGAACTCCTGGGCTCAAGTGATTCACCCGCCTTGGCCTCCCAAAGTGCTGGGATTACAGGTGTGGGCCAGCCACCGTGCCCGGCCCCTACAGGCCCTCTTTGCAGAACATCTCTAAGCCCCCCCCCCCCCCAAGGGCCCATAAGGTGTGCTGAGGAAGGCTGGGGGCTTCCCAGGGGAGGGGTCAGCTAGGCAGAGGTCAGAGGATGGCTGGGGCTGGGGTGGAGCAAATCAGAGGGTGGGGAGACACACACACACACACACACACACACACACACACACACACACCAATGTTCACCATCAGGAGAATAGCTACTGGTCAGTTTTGTGTTGTGTGCATTTGACCACAATGAAGAAATAATAGGCTGGGCACAGTGGCTCATGCCTGTAATCCTAGCACTTTGGGAGGCTGAGACAGGCGGATCACCTGAGGTCAGGAGTTCAAGACCAGCCTGGTCAACATGGTGAAACCCCATCTCTACAAAAATACAAAAATTAGCCAGGCATGATGGTGGGCACCTGTGATCCCAGCTACTCGGGAGGCTATGGCAGGATCATCACTTGAACCCAGGAGGCAGAGGCTGCAGTGAGTCAAGATAGCATGCCACTGCACTCCAGCCTGGGTGACTGAGCAAGACTCCATCTCAAAAATAAGTAAAAATGAAATAGTAAATTAATTTCATCCTTTTCTTTTTTCTTTTTTTTTGAGACAAAGTCTTACTCTTGCCCCCCAGGCTAGAGTGCAGTGGCGCAATCTCGGCTCACTGCAACCTCTGCCTCCGGGTTCAAGCGATTCTCTTGCCTCAGCCTCCAGAGTAGCTGGGATTACAGGCGTTTGCCACCACACCCAGCTGATTTTTGTGTTTTTAGTAGAGATGGGGTTTCACCACATTGGCTAGGCTGGTCTCGAACTCCTGACCTCAAGTGATCCTCCCGCCTCGGCCTCCCAAAGTGCTGGGATTATAGGCATGGGCCACCGTACTCGGCCCTTTTTCTTTTTTGAAAAAATTTCATTTCTTTTTTCGATCCCCAAAATTTCCTTTTTTTTTTTTTTGTTTTTTTTTAAGCTCTTTAGAGACAGCGTCTCACCATGTTGCCCAGGCCGGAGTGCAGTGGCACGATCATAGCTCACTGCAACTTCGAACCCCTAGGCTCAAGCAATCCTCCTGCCTCAGCCTCCTGTGTAGCTGGGACTACAGGTGCATGCCACCATACCTGGCTAATTTTTTAATTTTGTGGAGAAGGGGTTTCACTATGTTGCCCAGGCTGGTCTCGAACTCCTGGGCTCAAGTGATCTTCCTGCCTCAGCCCCCGCCCCCACAAAATGCTGGGATTACAAGGATGAACCATTGTGCCCGGCCCTCCTTTTACTTTTTTAATATGGCTACTAAAAATGAAAAATTCCACACGTGGCCTGCATCATCTTCCTGGTGGAGAGTGCTGCCTGAGAGTTCCCTTTTTGCACTTCCTAGTGACTTGGTGATTGACTTCACACCTAGTCACCTCGTGACGGGAAACCCTCTGTTGAAACAGCACTGTCCTTGCCTCACTGGGACTCAGACCAGGTGGAAATGATGATTTCACACTCATAGCCAAGCTGCCTCTCACACCAGATGGAGGAACTGAAAGTTACACTCTTGGGGGTTATTTTGGATTAAAAGCAAGAAGATTTTTGTGGAGGCACCACAAAAGCCTGAAGTGTACCCGGTGGGCAGGACCCTCCACAGGCACCTCCACGCCCCACTCCTGCCTCTTGGCCGTAATCCCAGCACTTTGGGAGGCTGAGGCGGGCAGATCACTTGAGGTCAGGAGTTCGAGACCAGCCTGGCCAATATGGTGAAACCCCATGTCTACTAAAAATAATACAAAAATTAGCTGGGTGTGGTGACGTGTACCTGTAATCCCAGCTACCCGGGAGGCAGAGGTTGCAGTGAGCTGAGATCCTGTCACTGGTCTCCAGCCTGGGCGACAGAGCGAGACTCCATCTCAAAAAAAAAAAAAAAAAAGCAGAAACAAAAAAAAGAACCCCCAACAACTTCTGGGGACTGTACCTGAAGGGGTCTTCAGAGTGTTAAGCAGGACACGGAGGGCAGGGGGGCGAGCTGAGGTGCAGGAGCCATGGGAAGCCCTCACCAGAACCCGCTACTCCTGCAGCGACGTTTGGGCAGAAGAAAATCCTAAAACAAAACCCCCAAGAACGTGCACGCCAGTCACTGCTCACCTTGGACACGTTTATTGCTAGAATCAGGTCTTAAGTTCTAAAGCAGGTCAGAAATATCCCGCGGTGAGGAAATGTTGTAATCATTGTAAAAATAATTAGCAGGTGACTAAGATCACGATCACGACTGACAAAGACGTGTGCAGATCCCACGAAAATATGAACATGTGCTCGACTGTCAACTTTACAAACAAAATCGGGCTCCAACCCAGGAGTGGCCGAGGGGCACTGGCGAGGGAAAGGCTGTCAATGCCGCCGCCCCATGCCTAGCACGACTGAGACCCCTCGGCCATGTGGCGGGGACGCAGGGTTCCCACTGAGTGGCCGAGCAGAAATTCCTTGAACTACTTCTCCCCCATCCAAGGAATTGTGGCATCTTGGAGGGCTGGACCGGCACATGCCGGCTCGGGAGGGTGCGAGGGTCTGGGAATGCTCTCTTCACAACAGAACAGGAATGTACAGTCAGCTTTTGTAAAGTGCTCCGATACTCAGTACAAAAATACAAAACACTGATGATAAACATGGCACACATGGGATGTGACGGGGGGCGGAGAGCGTCACTGATGGCCAACGACTGGGCTGGGCGGAGTCGAGGTCGTCGGAGGGGCCAGGAGTCTTGGGACGCCTGGCCACTCACTGTGTTCTCAGGACCTTGTCACCGATGGGCTGTATGGCTGTGGGGCTCTGGTCCTGGTTGGCACCAGCTCCTGCCCCATCCCCTCCTGAGCCCACAGCACCCAGTGGGTGCCTCTGCCCAGGGGAGCACTTCCTGATGGAGTTTCCCATCCCCTGTGCCCGTCTGTCCCCGAGTGGCGGGAATGTCCCTGTTCGCTGTATTCAGGGTCACAGGAACGCCTCTGCCAGCACAGTGGGAGAAGGGCTGAATCCCCCCAGGATATGCGGTTCCCAGGACCTGGGTTCAGGAGAAGGACTTGGCCCTGGCAGGGGCTCACGTGTACCCCACTGGGAACAAGGATGACCAGCCAGGACCCAGTCCTGCCACTAATGCTTGGGGTGCAGAACAGGCTTGAAACGTGCCTCCTTCTCCACCGGAGCTGGATCATGGATGGATCTCACCATCCCGGGATCACCACCATGGGACGTCCCAGCACCTTCGACACTGCCCAACACTCCTTTCTCCACTCCTCCAGGGAAGGGGCCATGAGCTGCAACAGCTCACTACAAGCGAGGGGCCCACACAGCAGCCACTTGGCCACTCGCTGCAACGTCTCTAGGTGCTTCCTCCACACGCCCCGGGACGTGGCGCTCTCGACAGTCCATGATGTGCCAGCCCTGCCTGGAAGGTGGGATGCCAGCTCCAGGAGCTCATTTCCCGGGGGCTGAGGACCCTGCGTCCGGGGTGTGTATGCGCCCTGGCTGAAGCTAGAGACCCAGCTGCCCAGACAGACCTCGCGTGTGAACAGCAGTGGGTGACCTCGGGAAGCAGAGTTTGGGAAACAGCTGGTTTCAAAACCAATGCCAAGTAAAAAGGGGCAAAGGTCAGCCCCTTTCACAGTGGGCTTCCAAACCCACAGAACTGCCTGGAGGGCCACTGATGTCCCCTCAGTGGGCCCTGCCCTGTGGCCTTCTCTGCCCATGCCCCCGTGCCTGGCTCATTCCCTGGCCCTGAGGTTCACAGTGAACCTGCGTGAGTCTCTGCTTGGGAAGTGGATTCTGCCTGATTCTGGGGACAGATGCTGCTGACGCCACCTGGCTCCTCCTGGTGCCCTAACCCCTGACTCCAGTGTTGCGTGGTGGCCGTGGAGCGTGGCCCCAGCCGGCAGCTCCTCCTCAGAGTGAGGTCTGTCCTGTCCTCAGCTCCGTGCAGAGCCGGCACCGTTCCTCACTGCCTCAGAAAAACAGCTTGGAGTTGATCTCCCCGCCACCAGCATGGGGCGCTATGATTTCAGACAGCTCCCTGGTTTAGTTCTGGCTCAACTTTCCATTAAAAACTTTCCTTTTTGGAAAAAAAAAAAAAGAGGTTCAGAAAGTGACCCAGGCCACCACCACTGCTAATCCTACAGAAAGAACTGCGAGGCCCAGAGCACCGACAGGCCAGCCCCTGCCAGGCGGTCATCGGTGGTTTGCTGGGGAAGAGGAGGGGACAGCTGGGTGGGCATGGTGACCCCATGGGGGTCCCCAGAGAGCAGGAAGGTTGGGCGGGGCAGGGAGGGGCCTTGCACCTTGAGTCACGGCCCTTTTAGAAGAAGATGACGTCTTCCTTGCTGGCGTCCTCCTTGGCGCTGAGTGGTGTGGCCGGCAGTGGCGAGGGAGCTGGGGGCCCGGGCAGGAGGGCTGTGCCCCCGGCCTTGAGAGAGAAGCCATCAGAGGGGCTGTCAGCTGGCGGTGGGCTTGGGGCGGGGAAGCCAGGGTCTGGAACAGAGAGGGGGTCCAGACTGAGCAGTCGCCGGGTGGTGCCGCAGCTGCCCAGTGGGACTGGGCTCCTGTCGGGGTGGGGGCTCACCTGGCGGCAGCGCGGGGCTGTGTCTGCTGGGCAGGATGGGGCTCAGCGAGCGGCGGTTCCGTGAGGTGCTCTCATCTTTCCCCACGAACTTGTTGAGCAGCAGCTGCTGCTTCAGGTCGAAGGACGCTGTAAGAGGGAAGGTGCTCGGGCCAGCTCCAGGCTGCGTAGCTGTCCCCACTCCCTAGGGCAGCCTCCGAGAGCAGAGGGGCCTGGCCACCCCCACCTGACACTTCCCACTGGCAGCCTGGATCCCATGACCTGAGCTGCTCAGACGCTAAGCCCCAAATTCAGGGAGAACGGCCCCAACCTCACTGTGGAAGGACCTGCAGAGTCACCTGGCATCTGGAGAGGGGGTTGAGCCTCCTGTGGAAACAGCACAGGCCCCAGTGGCCACGGGACACACCCTAGTCTTCAGGCAATGTCTCAGAACATCCCTGGTTGTCCCCCAGAGAGGTGTCCCCCAGAGGAGCAGGGCTGGCTCTCGTGCCAGAGGAGCCCCTGGGCACCCTCCATGGAAACACTGGGGCTGCTCTGGGCTCTGTGTCCCCCTCTGTGGAACAGGGACGATGAGCAGAGGCACCTGCACCTGTCCCCGCCCCGGCTGTGCTGATCCCAGGTGGCCAGGGCTCTCTACCTTCTTGTCCGTGTCCCTAAGGCTCCTGGTCCCCATCCCACTGTTTGAGGGTTGAGGTGGGGAAGACACACAGTGGATCATCTCAGTTTTGGGCCTGGAGACCAAACATGGCCCTGTGTGGGGTGGCCTCAGCCATGATGCCAGCTCTGCCTTCTGGTTTTCCTCTCCGGAGGACGGCACAGGCGTCCTGAATTTCCTGGCTCCTAGCGAGCCCCTAGAGCCTGACCAGTTGCCCATGGCTGCAGCTTCCGGGCCCAGGCGAAGGGGCGGGGCCGGCTCACCTGAGCTCTCCCAGCGCTGAGAGCCCCTGCTCTTGCCGCCCTTGTCCTTGCCACCCTTGGTGGAGGCTGCCAGCTTGGTGGGGATCTGCTGCTGCACGGCCGCCTGCCTCTGGAACTGGTTGGTGGCGCTGAGCAGCTGGATGGGCACATCGCTCTTGGCCAGCCGGCTCTCAGTGGGGGCGCTGTCCCGGCGAGCCACCTCAGGACGCTCTGTGTACTCTGGCCCCACACCGGACAGCAGCGTGCTCACCCGAGGCCCCTCCAGCCCTTCCCCGTTGAAGCTGGGAGGGTGGCTTGGGGGCTGGGCCTGGGGGGACAACAGCACATACATCCCAATGCCAGGTTCCTGCTGTGCGGCCTCTGGAGAGCCCCCGAGGGTCGTGCACAGGAGACCCTCGACCTCTCCTGTTCTGGACAGAGCCAGGTGCAGCCTGAAGGAGCTGCTGGTCATTGCCTGTCCCCAACCCCTGTTAAATGTGCATACTTGTGACATTCAGTGGCACCCATACTGTCACATACGCATATACAAACATCTCACACATTCGTGTCCACACCCATTCACACAACCCATGGTTTATAGGTTTGTTTTCAGAGACACAGTCTTGCTCTGTCACCCAGGCTAGAGTGCAGTGGCACAGTCACAGCCCTTAAGCCTCTTGGGCTCAAATGATCACCCTGCCTCAGCCTCTCAAGTAGCTGGGATTACAGGTATGTGCCACCATGCCCTGCTAATTTTTGTTATTTTTTTTTTAGCACTGAGGTCTCACTCCATGGCCCAGGCTGGTCTCAAATACCTGGCCTCAAGCAATCCTCTGGCCTCAGCCTCCAGAGTAGCTAGGGCACACACCATGGCACCCAATTTTTTTCTTGTTTTTGTCCAGGCTGGAGTGCGGTGGCGTGATCACGGCTCATGGCAGCCTCAACCTCCCGGGCTCAAGGGATCCTCCCACCTCAGCATTCCAAGTAGCGGGGACCACAGGTGCATGCCACCATGCCTGCTCATTTTTGTATTTTTTTGTAGAGATGGAGTTTCGCCATATTGCCCAGGCTGGCCTGGAACTCCTGTGCTCAAGCAATCCGCCCGCCTCCACCACCCAAAGTGCTGGGATTACAGGAGTGCATTTTTTTGTTTGTTTGTTTGTTTTTTGAGACGGAGTCTCGCTCTGTCGCCCAGGCTGGAGTGCAGTGGCCGGATCTCAGCTCACTGCAAGCTCCGCCTCCCGGGTTTACGCCATTCTCCTGCCTCAGCCTCCCGAGTAGCTGGGACTACAGGCGCCCGCCACCTCGCCCGGCTAGTTTTTTGTATTTTTTAGTAGAGACGGGGTTTCACCGTGTTAGCCCGGATGGTCTCGATCTCCTGACCTCGTGATCCGCCCGTCTCGGCCTCCCAAAGTGCTGGGATTACAGGCTTGAGCCATCGTGCCCAGCCTCTTTTTTTTTTTTTTTTTTTAAAGAAGTTTCTAACATTTATGGAATGTTTTGAGCAACAGCGTTGTTAGGCATTTAGCCAGCTCTGAGAAAGGTTCTACATTGTGGCATGAACTGTTAATGCAAGGGTATCTTGTGCCGTTTGCTCTTACACTCCTGCACGCATGCACCTGCGAACCCTGTCATCTTCATGCACTCGTGCAAATAAATGCACGCGCAAACCGGTCACCCCCACCTGCGCACACTGGCTGCTGAGCGCTCACCTCGGTCAGTGTGTCGGGTGGCAGTGCGCCCGGCGCGGTGTTCTGCTTCTTGAGGCGGCGCAGCAGCTCCAGGCGCTCCCGCTCGCGCTCCACCGCGCGCTGGGCCTCGCGCAGCCGCTCCAGGTCGTGCTGGTAGGCCTGGCGCTGGCGCTCCAGCTCGGCGCGCTCCTGCTCCAGCCGCTCGCGTAGCTGCCGCGCCTCGCCCTCGCGCTCCTGCAGCAGGGCGCCCGCACGCTCCAGCTCCTGTTGCTGCCGCTGCCGCTCGCGCTCCCAACGCTGCTGCTCCTGCCGCAGCTGGCTCTGCAGCTTCTCCACAGCCGCGCGCTCCTCCCGCTGCTTCTCGAAGTTGCGCTGCCGCTCCTGCTCCAGCAGCAGGTTCCCACGCGTCGACTGCAGCCGGAACTGCTTCTCGCGCTCCAGGATGGCTGCCCGCTGCGTCTCTACATAGCTGTCCTGGTGGGCGATGACCGCCTGCGGAGGGCCAGGGCCGGGTGGGTGAGAGCCACACCCGCGCCCCAGCCAACCAGGAAAGGGCACGTGTGGCCGGCCCCAACCCACCCCTGTACCTGGAGGTTCAGGAGCAGCTGGGACAGTGTCTGGATCCGCTGGACAAGCTGCGGGGAGGAGAGGGAGATTGATGCTAGTTCTCGGGCCTGAGGCCACAGGCGCATGTACATGGCCCTGGGGAGATGGCCAGCGGGCGCCTACCTCCAACTCCAGGACGGTGGGTAGACGGGGATCAGATTCCGTGCCTGGCGCCTCCACCTGGGAAGAGGACACCGTCAAATCACAGAGAGCGCTCAAGACCCTTCCGACTAGACCCAAGCCTGCTGCTGCTGCTGCTTTTTTTTTTTTTTTTNTCTCCACAGCCGCGCGCTCCTCCCGCTGCTTCTCGAAGTTGCGCTGCCGCTCCTGCTCCAGCAGCAGGTTCCCACGCGTCGACTGCAGCCGGAACTGCTTCTCGCGCTCCAGGATGGCTGCCCGCTGCGTCTCTACATAGCTGTCCTGGTGGGCGATGACCGCCTGCGGAGGGCCAGGGCCGGGTGGGTGAGAGCCACACCCGCGCCCCAGCCAACCAGGAAAGGGCACGTGTGGCCGGCCCCAACCCACCCCTGTACCTGGAGGTTCAGGAGCAGCTGGGACAGTGTCTGGATCCGCTGGACAAGCTGCGGGGAGGAGAGGGAGATTGATGCTAGTTCTCGGGCCTGAGGCCACAGGCGCATGTACATGGCCCTGGGGAGATGGCCAGCGGGCGCCTACCTCCAACTCCAGGACGGTGGGTAGACGGGGATCAGATTCCGTGCCTGGCGCCTCCACCTGGGAAGAGGACACCGTCAAATCACAGAGAGCGCTCAAGACCCTTCCGACTAGACCCAAGCCTGCTGCTGCTGCTGCTTTTTTTTTTTTTTTTTACTTTTTTTTTGAGACGGAGTTCTCTTCTTGTTGCTCCAGCTGGAGTGCAATGGCGCGATCTCCTCTCACTGCACCCTCCTGCTGCTGGGTTCAAGTGATTCTCCTGCCTCAGCCACCCAAGTAATTGGGATTATAGGCACACACCTTCACGCCTGGCTAATTTTGTGTTTTTTAGTAGAAACAGAGTTTCACCATGTTGGCCAGGCTGGTCTCAAACTCCTGACCTCAGGTGATCTGCCCGCCTCGGCCTCCCAAAGTGCTGGGATTACAGGCGTGAGCCACCATGCCCGGCTTCTGTTTTTTTTTTTTTTTTTTTTTTTTTTTTTTTTTTCTTGAGGCAGGGTCTTGCTCTAGAGTGTAGTGGCCTGATCCTCCCCTCTCAGTCTCCTGAGTAGCTGGGACTACAGGTGTGCACCACCCGGATCAGCTTTTTAAAAATTTTTTTTTGAGATGGAGTTTTGCTCGTTGCCGAGGCTGGGGTGCAATGGCACGATCTCAGCTCACTGCAACCACCACCTTCCTGGTTCAAGTGAGTCTCCTGCCTCCGCCTCCCAAAGAGCTGAGACTGCTCGCATGCGCCACCACGCCCGGCTAATGTTGTATTTTTAGTAGAGGCAGGGTTTCACCATGTTGATCAGGCTAGTCTTGAATTCCTGACCTCAGGTGATCCACCTGCCTTGGCTTCCCACAGTGCTGGGATTACAGGCGTGAGCCAACATGCCCAGCAGCTACTTTTAACTTTTTTGAAACAAAGTCTTGCTCTATCGCCCAGGCTAGACTGCAGTGGCACAATCTCGGCTCACTGCAACCTCCACCTCCTGGGTTCAAGCGATTCTCCCATCTAAGCCTCCTGAGTCGCTGGGATTACAGGTGTCCACCACCACGCCCAGCTAATTTTTGTATTTTTAGTAGAGACAGGGTTTCACCATGTTGGCCGGCTGGTCTCAAACCCTGGACTCAAGTGATCCACCCGAGTTGGCCTTCTGAAGTGCTGGGAATATAGGCATGAACCACCACGCCCGGCCAAAGGATCAGCTATTTTAAAAATATTTTGTCGACATGTGGTCTTGCTATGTTGCCCAGGCTGGTCTCAAACGCACGGCCTCAAGTGATCCTCCCAAGGCCAGGTACGACAACCTTGCCTGTAATCCCAACACTTTGGGAGGTCGACAGGAGGATTGCTTGAGCTCAGGAGTTGGAAACCAGCCTGGGCAACATAGTGAGAGCCAGTATCTACAAAAATTTAAAAAATTAGGCAGGTGTGGGGGCACACACCTGTGGTCCCAGCTACTTGGGAGGCTGAGGTGGGAGGATTGCTTGAGCCCAAGAGTTAGAGGTTGCATGAGCTGTGATCGTGCTACTGCCCTCCGGCCTGGGTGACAGAGTGAGACCTTGTCTCCAAAAAAAAAAAAAAAAAAGTGATCCTCTCACCCCGGTCTCCCAAAACACCGGGGTTATGGGTGAGGCACTGCACCTGGCCCCTGCTTATTACTGAAAATACATTCCTTAGTTTGGATAACAGGAAGGACCCAGGACCGGGTCATGACTGGGAACACTGGCCCTGCCGGTCACCTGACTTGTGCAAATCTAGGTGTTTGGAAAACGAGGGGCTGGGGCCGCCTGGGAGGTAGAGTGGGCTTGGCTATAAGGCCTGCGTGCCAGCTCTGGCCACAGCGGCAAGTCCAAGCCTCAGAGCTGACCAGAGGCAGCTGGCCTTGGCCTCTGCCCCCTAACCTGGGCAGGGTCGGGTAGGCACCTGGCCTTCTGATTCAAAGGCAAAGGAACAGCCAGGGAGATCTGGCATCTGGCAGGCGCCACCTCACCTGCCCTGGCTGAAACCTGGTGGTCCCTGTAGGGGGTTTCTCACCTGTTGATGAAGCCACGGTGAGTGCCCTGAGCCTGTCCCCTCCCCAGCCTTCCTCCTGGGGACCTCTTGCTTTTCCCGGGAGGCTGCAGGAAGAACTCAGCTGCCAGCGTGTTAATCTGGGCTGAGATACTGTTATTCACCACAAAACGAACTACGCTTGTCGATGCTGATAAGACTAAAACTAGACAACCCCAGCAGAAGCTGCTCACACGTGTGAATCCTTATGACGACTCAGACTGTACCGAGCAAACGGATATCCACGTACCACCTGTAGCGATTCCTCGGAGCCCCCAGGAATGTCACTGTGACTGAGCTTCAAGTCCGGGCTGTTTGGGGGGCCTCGCCAGTCTCGGGGCCTGGGGTCGGTGCTGCTGACTTTCTTCTTGAAACTGCCATCTGAGAACCCCAAGCCAGAGGCGTGAGGATGCTGCCATCCCATGGGGAGGGGAAACCTTCCCAGTCCACCCCCAGCCACTGCCCAGGTAGGAAACCCAGGCTGGGCCCGAATGGAGGCGTCTGCAGCACAGACACCTGCCGGAGAGGGGCGGGCTGGTCTGGGTGCTGCTGTCACAACACAACCGACAATGTCTGCAGGGTTTCAGAAGGTTCCAGAAAACTGGCCGGGAGCGCTGGCTCACGCCTACAATCTCAGCACTTTGGGAGGCCGAAGCGGGTGGATCACCTGAAGTCAGGAGTTCGAGACCAGCCTGGCCAACATGGTGAAACCCTGTCTCTACTAAAAACACAAAAAGTAGCCGGGGCGTGGTGGTGTGTGCTTGTTGTCCCAGCTACTTGGGAGGCTGAGGCGGGAGAATCACTTGAACCCGGGAGGCAGAGGTTGCAGAGAGCCAAGATTGCGCCATTGCACTCCAGCCTGGGCGACAGAGCGAGACCCTGTCTCAACAACAACAACAACAACAACAAAGAAGCTTCCAGGAAACCCCATACAAGCTAATGTGCATCCTGAGGGGTGGCCCTGGGGCCAGGAGGGGCGATGGCCCCACTCTTACTCTTGGTGGGGCTGTTTGTGCAGTCGTAGCCCCCGAAGGTCTCGGCCCTCCTGGGCGGGCCTGTGGAGCTGCCTCCGTCTTCTGCCTGGCCGTTGGCGCTGCCCAGCCGCCTGCAGATCAGGCTCTGGATGCCCTCAACTGTGGAATGAAGGGGACAGGAGGCACGGGTCGCCCTGCGGAAGTGTGCCGGGGGAATATGGAGTGCTGGGGCAGTGAGACCGGGGTGGATGGAGGGACTCATTAGGGTGGTGATGGCCTGCCCCGCACTGTCTGCAATGGGATTTCGGCCCCACTGTCCCTGTGCACACCCCTACTTCAGGTATGGCCACCAGGACAGGCCAATCCGCGTCTAAGTGAGAGGACAGGGCTGTAGGGCAGCCATGGGGAGGGCGGGTACAGGTTCCAGCCGCACCTTCCACCAGGCCGCCCTGGGCCAGGGGCTGGCAAATGCCGGATGTGGCCCTGCCCAGGGCCAGCAGGACACACTTGGTGTGCACAGAGGTGGGGACAAGAACATTCCAGGCCAAGGTGCGGGATATGAGAGTGTCCTCAGGGGGCCAAGAACAACGGCCACTGGAGGCGGGTGGAAGGATGTCAGTGGGGCTGGAGGGGGAAAGACGGACCCCGGTCTCTGCCTTCTTGTTCTGCGGAAAGGCTCTGGAAGGCAGGGGCTGTGTCGGCCTCCCTCACTGTTGAAAGAGCCGATTGGGGCAGGGCACGGTGGCTCACGCCTATTATCCCAGCACTTTGGGAGGCAGAGGGGGGTGGATCATCTGAGGTCAGGAGTTCAAGACCAGCCTGGCCAACATGGTGAAACCCAATCTCTACTAAAATACAAAATTAGCTGGGCGTGGTGGCAGGTGCCTATAATCCCAGCTACCCAGGAGGCTGAGGCAGGAGAATCGCTTGAACCCAGGAGGTGGAGGTTGCAGTGAGCCGAGATCACGCCACTGTATTCCAGCTTGCGTGACAGAAGGAGACTCCATCTCAAAAAAAAAAAGAAAAGAAAAGAAAAGAAAAAAGAAAGAGCAGACTGGGCACTGACTTCCTGCCCAAGCGGCCAGCTCAGGGGCCTGGCGGCTGTGTTGGAGTGGCTGTGTTGGAGCTGTGCGTGGGGAACCCCTGAGGGAGCATGCGTGTGTTTTTCTGGGGATATCACCAAAGACCCACCTCCCAGGGAGAAGAGGAACCTCTGATGGGTAGGGAACCAGTGTCAGTCAACTTCAGATCCTCCCCAGCCCGGCTTAGCGCCTCTGCATGCAGGGAGCATCAGAGCGGTTGTTAAATTGCGGGGGGGGAAGTGCTTTATGTCTGCAAGGAGGGGCTGGCCCAGATTGTATCTAAGGCCCTTCTGGCTCTAGCAGGCACCAGTTGAGGGGTCAGTGCTGCTCCTGGCCCCCCCCCAGATAGAAGCCTGTCCTGGACAGAGTGCCGTGTTGGCCACACTGAGCCGTGAGCCTGTCCTGGGGTCCCCTGGGCCCACCCAGGCAGGACTGCACCCTTGAGGTGTGGGCAGCCAACTTACTCTCGCTCATGGCTGACTTGAGAATTAGCTCCCCCTGCAGGGTCTCGGATGGGTCCCCTCCACGGAATAGGCCTCGGGGCTGGGGCAGGTCTTCGAGGCCGCTCATCTCTGCCATCTCCAGGTAGATCTGCTGCTTTTCTAGGAGGCTCTGTGCAATCAGCTGGTCTTTCATGCTTAACCGCTCTGCAGAGTGATGGTGGAGGTGGCAGTCAGCCTGGTCGGCCTTCCCTGGAATCGTCTGAGCCCCAGGGACTGGCCTCAGGATGAGGACCCCCGCTGACCCTGCCCTGAGATAGGCTGCCCCGTGTCCTGCATTCCTGGGAGGTGGCGGAGGGCATGGCCTTGTCCTCTGATTATTTTCGCCCTCGTTATAAAAATCAGGTTAGATAGGTCGGGCGCGGTGGCTCAAGCCTGTAATCCCAGCACTTTGGGAGGCCGAGACGGGCGGATCACGAGGTCAGGAGATTGAGACCATCCTGGCTAACATGGTGAAACCCCGTCTCTACTAAAAAATACAAAAAAACTAGCCAGGCGAGGTGGCGGGCGCCTGTAGTCTCAGCTACTCCAGAGGCTGAGGCAGGAGAATGGCGTGAACCTGGGAGGCGGAGCTTGCAGTGAGCTGAGATCTGGCCACTGCACTCCAGCCTGAGCGACAGAGCAAGACTCCGTCTCAAAAAAAAAAATCAGGTTAGCTGTGGTGGCTCAGGCCTGCAATCCCAGCACTTAGGGAGGCCAAGGTAGGAGGATTCCTGCAGCCTGGAGTTCGAGACCAGCCTAGGCAACATAATGAGACTCTGTCTCTACAAAGAAATAAAACATTAGCTGGTTGTGGTGGTGCATGTCTGGGAAATGAGGCAGGAGGATCACTTGAGCCCAGAAGTTCAAGGCTGCAGTGAGCTATGACTGCACTACTGTACTCCAGCCTGGCCAACAAAGCGAGACCCTGTCTCTAAAAGAAAGAAAATCAAACACAGTAGCATGTGAGTGAGGATTGTATCAGCCCTGTTTATTAGTCTGGGATCAACTTAGAGCCTTAGAAAATTGATTTTTCCCTCCTCCCTTTCTTTCTTTCTTTTTTGGAGGAGTCTGGCTCTGTTGCCCAGGCTGGAGTGCAGTAGCACGATCTTGGCTCACTGCAACCTCCACCTCCCAGATTCAAGTGATTCTCCTGCCTCAGCCTCCCGAGTAGCTGGGACTACAGGCATGCACCACCATGCCTGGCTAATTTTTTTGCATTTTTAGTAGAAATGGGGTTTGCCATCTTGACCAGGCTGGTCTCAAACTCCTGACCTCAGGTGATCCACCTGCTTCGGCCTCCCAAAGTGCTGGAATTACAAGCATGAGCCACCGCACCCAGCCTAATGTTTAAATTTTTTGTAGAGGCAGGGTTTCGCCATGCTGTCCAGGCTGGTCTCAAACTCCTGGCTTCCAGTGATCCATTTGCTTCAGCCTCGCAAAATGCTGGGATTACAGGTATGAGCCACCATAGCAGGCCACTTATTGTTTTAGTCTCATCCAATTTAAAAATGAATAATACAGAGCTGGGAGCAGTGGCTCACGCCTGTAATCCCAGCACTTTGGGAGGCCGAGGCAGGCCGATCACAAGGTCAAGAGATCAAGACCATCCTGGCCAACATGGTGAAACCCTAAAAACTCTAAAATTCTCTACTAAAAACACAAAAATTAGTGGGGCGTGTGGCATGCGCCTGTAGTCCCAGCTACTCAGGAGGCTGAGGCAGGAGAATCCCTTGGACCCGAGAGGTGGAGCTTGCAGTGAGCTGAGATCGCGCCACTGCACTGCAGCCTGGTGACAGAGTGAGACTCCGTCTCAAAAAAAAAAAAAAAGTACAGACAGTGAAAGGGAAGAAGGGAGCTTGCTATAGGCTACAGGGTACCAGGAATTGTTCTTGACAATGTGCTCACTGAACGCAGATGAACCTTGACAACATCACACCCAGCGAGAGAAGTCAGACCCAAAAGGCCGCGCAGCGTGTGACTCCATTTATGTGGAATATCCAGGACAGGCCAATCCACAGGGACAGGAAGTAGATTCCTGTTGCCAGGGTTGGGGCACGGGGTGGGGAGTGACTGTTAAGGGGGAAGGGGCTTCTTTCTGGGGTGGTGGAATGTTCTAAAGTTAACGTGATTTTGGCTGCATAACTGGAAATGCACTAAAATGCCACTGAACCCAGCGCTTGGGAGGGTGAGTGGCATGGTGTGTGAATTACATCTCAATAACGTAATTAAACAAACAGGGAGGAGGAAGCTCTGGAAGGAGGCTGTGGGGGCCCTATGCTATTCCTTCCTAGGGGACTGTGATGCCCTGTCAAGCTCCTGGCTGCACGAGGACAGGGTGGCGGCGGCATTTTGTGGCTGCGTGGTCGGCTCTGGAAGGGGCTTAGGGCTCCTGAGCTCTCCTCCCTCCCTCTCCTACATACCCCTGCAGGGCTAAGTGACCTCTGGAGATCGCTATGTCATGGCACAGCCCAGTTCTAATGCTTCACAGAGCTGCAGGACACGGCACAGCCCACAGGAAAACGCCGGGTCACTTTGGGGGTTTCACACGGGTCACTTGGGGGACAGTTTGCCCTCTGTGGCCAACTCTGATGGGGGGCCCAGGGCTCACCACACACGGGGTGTGCCCAAAACCCCGTCTCCCCCTCACCTTGAAAGTCCCGGAGTCTTGTGGCGCGGGCCTCGACCACCTTCCTTTCCTCTTCGGGCAGGCTGAAGGGTCCCTCCTCCTCGTCAGGGCAGCTGCAGGGAGAGGAGTCAGGTGTGTAACTGCCTCCCAGGCAGGCCAGGCTCTGGCACAGACGCTGGTTCTGCAGAACCAGCCGCCATGACCGTCTCTGACTTTGGGAGTGATTTAGCTTGTTCATGGTGCAGGAGGACGAGGAGGGGAAGAGAGAGAGCCACTGACATTCATCCGGCCCCAAAGCACCAGGGCATAACCAGGAAGAGACTTTACGTGCCTGTCTGTGACTTGGAGGAGGAGTCCAGGGGACGGCAGGCTTGCAAGGGATCTGCCAGGTGCAGATGGGTGGCTGCAAGCCCCACAGAGCTACAGCTACTGTGGATGGGGGAGTCTGAACCAGGCTAAGGCACCAGGAAGCCTCCAGGTATCAACAGAGGGAGTGGCCGGGCATGGTGGCTCATGCCTGTAATCCCAACACTTTGGGAGGCCAAGGCAGGGGGATGGCTTGAGGCCAGGAGTTCAAGACCAGCCACAGTGGCAACACAGTGAGGCTCCATCTCTATGAAAATAAAAAATCTAGCTGGGTGTGGTGGTGTGTGCCTGTAGTTCCAGCTACTTGGGAGGCTGAGGGGGAGGATGGCTTGAGCCCGGGAGTTTGGGATGCAGGAAGCTATGACTGTACCAGTGCACTTCAGCCTGGGTGACAGAGCAAGGCCCGACTCTAAAAAACAAAACAAAACAAAACAAAATAGGCTGGGTGCAGTGGCTCACGCCTGTAATCCCAGCTACTCAGGAGGCTGAGGCAGGAGAATCGCTTGAACCTGGGAGGCGGAGGCTGCAGTGAGCTGAGATTGCACCACTGCACTCCAGCCTGGGGGACAGAGCAAGACTGTCTCAAAAAAAAAAAAAAAGAGAGAGGGGAAGCCAGCTGGTCCCAGGCCCCTGAGGGGTGCTCGGCCCAAGAAGCAAGGACAAGATACCATGCCCTGCTCCAACAACTCTGGCCCTAGAATGCAAACAGCCCGCCATGTCAGGTGCAGTGGCCCACGAATGCAGAGAGGCCCGGGTTACAGCTGCCTTTCCAGGCCCGTTAGCCTCAACATCCAACAGGCTGAGTCATCAGAAGGAGCTGGCATAGCATCATGGGTCCCAAGGTGGGATGAGCAAATTCAAGGTCACAGCCGATGGCCAACCATCAAAGCCAAGGGTGGACCAGTCAGCGGAAGGAATACAGGGAGTGGGGAGACCCTCCAGGCCCTCCTCACCTCTCCACAGCCCTTCGGATGTGGGCCATCCAGGCATTCCTGTCCTCTTTGGAGCTCGTGTAGATTTCATACATCTCTGGCCCTTGCAAGGAAGCGCTGATCAGAAACATCGCTTTCTCCTCGTTGGCCACTTCCCTCACGATGAGCTTTTGTAATGAGATGACGGGTGGCTTTGAGTCCTGCATGGGTAAAGGGCATTGGGAGATCACCCTTTACCCCACCGCACCCAAACAGCAGCGAGGTCAAGGGCCTGGTAAGGGGAACGAAGAGAGTGGGGGTCACGCTCCTCGTTTCTTTTCAAACAATTCAAAGCAGAAATATTTTGCCATCTGGGGAAAAAAGACGCCCCATTGCAATGAAATCCTAGAATCCTTTATATTTTTTTTTTTTTTGAGCGGAGGTCTCGCTCTACCGCCCAGGCTGGAGTGCAGTGGCCGGATCTCAGCCTCACTGCAAGCTCTGCCTACTGGGTTTACACCATTCTCTGCCTCAGCCTCCCGAGTAGCTGGGACTACAGGCGCCCGCCACCTCGCCCGGCTAGTTTTTTTGGTATTTTTTGGTAGAGACGGGGCTTCACAGTGTTAGCCAGGATGGTTCAATCCCCTGACCCTCGTGATCCACCCGTCTCGGCTCCAAATGGCATAGGGATTACAGGCTTGAGCCACCGCGCCCTCGCGCCCTTTTTTTTTTTTTTTTTTTTTTTAAACTATCTTGGGAGGCCAGGTCTTACTCCGTAACCCAAGCTGGAGTGCAGTGGTGCAATCATTGCTCCCTGCAGCCTTGACCTCCTGGGCTCAAGTGATCCTCCCACCTCAGCCTCCTGAGTAGCTGGGATTACAGGCATGTGCTGCCAGGCCCAGCTAATTTTTGTATTTTTTGTAAAGATGGGATCTCACTATGTTGCCCAGGCTGGTCTTGAACTCCTAAGCTCAAGTGATCCTCCTACCTCGGCCTTCCAAAGTGCTGCATTTACAGGAGTGAGCCATCTTGCCCCTTAGTATCCCGATAATGTGTCAATTTCATCAGCTTAAAAATTTTTTTAAAAATAGCAATGCACATACACACTTCAAAGCTCAAAAGATACAACAGTGTGTAGTATAAAACAACAAATAAGCCTCTGTCTTGTGCCTCAGGCCACCCAGTCTGTCACGCATCCTTCAAGAGACAATGCTTCCACAGACCAGCAAAATGTACATTTTAACTGGTTAGAGTGGGCTACACTGTGTTCTCCACAAATTCATATGAGGTCCTGACCCCCAGTACTTCAGAATGTGGCTGTCTTTGGAGATGAGGCCTTTAAAGAGGAGATTAAGGTCTGGGGGCGGTGGCTCACTCCTGTAATCCCAGCACTTTGGGAGGCTGAGGCGGGTGGATCACTTAAGGTCAGGAGTTCGAGACCAGTCTGGCGAACATGGTGAAACTCTGTCTCTACTAAAAACACAAAAAGTAGCCGGGCGTCGTGGCGGACGCCTATAATCCCAGCTACTCAGGAGGCTGAGTCAGGAGAATCACTTGAACTCGGGAGGTGAAGGTTGCAATGAGTCGAGATTGTGCCACTGCACTCCAGCCTGGGTAACAGAGCGAGACTGTCTCAAAAAAAAAAAAAAAGAGAGAGAGATGATTATGGCAAAATGAAGTCATATGGGTGGGCCCAAATCCAATCTGACTGGCATCCTTCTAACAAGAGGAGATTAGCACAGAGACACACACAGAGGGATGGCCACGCGAGGACACAGAGAACAGACGAGCAGATGGCTGTCTACAAGCCAAGGGGTCTCAGAAGAAACCAACCCTGCCGACACCTTGATCTTGGACTTTCAGCCTGCAAAAACGTGAGATGATAAATTTATGTGGTCCAAACCACCCAGTCCATGGTACTTTGTTTACAGCAGCCTTAGCAAACAAATACACTGGTTAACAACACACCAGCAGCTGGGCGTGGTGGCTCACGACTGTAATCCCATCACTTTGGGAGGCCAAGGTGGGCGGATCACTTGAGGTTAGGAGTTGGAGACCAGCCTGGCCAACATGGTGAAACCCCATCTCTACTAAAACTACAAAAAAATTAGCCAGGCGTGGTGGCGGGCACCTGTAGTCCCACCTACGTGGGCCTGGGAAACTCACAGGGGCACCTTCCATGGGCAGTTTCAGCCAACCTCCCAACAAGGTCCCAGCAAGCAGGGCCCTTCATCTGTTTTTTTGTTTTTTTGTGTGTTTTTGTTTTGAGATAGAGTCTCACTCTGTTGCCCAGGCTGGAGAGCAGTGACACAATCTTGCTGGAGTGCAGTGGCACAATCTCAGCTCACTGCAACCTTCGCCTCCTGGGTTCAGGTGATTATCCTGCCTCAGCCTCCTGAGTAGCTGGGACTACAGACATGGGCCACCATGCCTGGCTAATTTTTGTATTTTTAGGAGAGGTGAGGTTTCACCATGTTGGCCAGGCTGGACCTGAGCTCCTGAGTTCAAGTGATCCGCCCACCTCGGCCTCCCAAAGTGCTGGGATGATAGGCGTGAGCCACTGCACCCGGCCGACCCTTTGTCTGAAGAGACAGGATACATACCACAGAAGCAAAGACGTATTTCTGATCTTTTTCTTGTAGCAGCAAAAGTACGTCGGTCAGCAGGACAGCCAGGACATCTGGGAAAATAGTATGGAAGGAGGCATCTTAAAAGTCCCATGGCCAGGAGGTCTTGCTGGGCACCCCCGTGGATGCAACCTCCCAGAAATGTGTAAGCAGCATGATGCTTCTGCCTGGGCCTAGAAGTTTCCTTTCTGCCTTGCCTGCATGCCGCCCCCCTCCCCATCACCTTTCCAGGTCTCAACCTTCAGCATCAACGAGCAGCTGGAGCCTCCTCTAAGTCCCTTCTGTGTCCAGTGCTCCAACCAGAGCCCCTGCCCATGTCAGGCCACTGTGCCCCACAGTTCTCTTTGCTGTAACAACATCTCCTGGATCTGACCTTTGAGAGTCGATATGGTTTGGCTGCATCCCCATCCACATCTCATCTTGAATTCCCATGTGCTGTAAGAGGGACCCAGTGAGAGGTAACTGAATCATGGGGGCAGATCTTTTCCGTGCTGTTCTCGTGATAGTGAATGAGTCTCACAAGATCTGACGGTTTTATAAGGGGGAGTTTCCCTGCACAAGCTCCCTCTCTCTTTGCCTGCTGCCATCCATGTAAGACGTGACTTGCTCCTCCTGCCTTCTGCCATGATTGTAAGACCTTCCCCACCAGGTGGAACTGTAAGTCTATTAAACCTCTTCCTTTGGTAAGTTGCCCAGTCTCGGGTATGTCTTTATTAGCAGCGTGAACATGGACTAACACAGCATCTCTCCCTCTGATTTATCAGATGTGAATGGAGCTCTCTGTTCTCCCTGCTCCTGGTTCACCAGGACCCAAGTCACTGCAGCGATGCAGGCCAGGGGTGGTCTCAGTCCCCTCGTGCCCCTCAGTCCCCCTCGCTGCCTTGTCCCTGTATGAATGTCTCGTGCTGTAAGGCTTGCTGCACATAGATGCAAATCATGAGCTGCGTTTCAAGGGCAACACCACTTTTGGGGAGCTGCTTCACCTGTCTAAGTCAGACACGCCTTCGCTAATTCTCTCGCATTGCAGTCTGCTGGCTTCCTTAAAGCATTTGCTGGGCTTATAACTAGTTTTTCTGTTTGTTTGCTTGTTTCTCTCTTTCAGCCTGAGGGACTGATGCCCTAAAAGGCTGGGCACCAGGTCTTGCCCGGTGGGGTGTATTCCTACCATCCAACTCGGCACCTGGCAGGCAGAAGGCGCTAAACCTGTCTGCGAAATACATGCCTGCTCAAATGATGAGTGGGCAAATGCTGTCATTTGGCCACCTCAGTGACTCCCTCAAGATCCTTAAAGATGCTGATGCAAATAGATAGCTTGGGATGTTTCTAGAGGCTCCAAAAATGAAGAGGAAACCCAGGGATGAATCCTGAGTGCTCTCTGGTCTGAACTGCAACAGGTCTCGAAAGCAGGGCTCGGAGCACACCCTGGGCAGCGAGTGGGATGCCTGGGGACACTGATCAGCAGTCCTGGGGCTATTCTCTATCCACATGGGGGCCTCTCAGTGGCCCATGGCAGGCTGGCCCATGACTGCCCAAATGGGCAGCTGAACGTGTTTGGAATTCTGGACCCAAACCTGGGGTGTCACGATGTGTCACCAATGCCCTGGGTTTCCACTTGGAAGTCAACAACTCAGCGTGGCCTCCTGGTTTGTACTGCATCCTTCCAAAGACCAGAGGAGGAGGACGGTGATACAACCACCTCTTTTATGCTACACCCCAGCTGTCTCGCTCATCCTGACTCAGCTCATAACCTCCCTTCAGCTATGAAGTAGCCAGACTTCAGTGGTTCTGTGTCAGTTGACACCCAGCAAACCAAGATGGTGCCCACCGTCGTAAGAGGGCACCCACTGATCCGAGATGATGCCACCAGTCTGAGATGGCACCCACCAATCAAAGATGGTACCCTCACTCCCAAGACCATGTCACTGATCTGAGATGGCACCCACCAATCAAAATGGAGCCCACTGATCCAAGAGGGAGCCCACTGATCAAGATGATGCCACCATTCCAAGATGGTGCCCACTGATCCAAGATGGTGCCATCATTCCCAAAACCGTGCCACCAATCCAAGATGGCACCCACCAACCCAAATGGTGCCCACTGATTCAAGAGGGCACCCCCCAAGATGGTGCCACTGATCCAAGATGGTACTACCATTCCCAAGACCGTACGACCAAGATGGCACCCACCACTCTAAGAGGGTGCCCACAACTCCCAAGATAGTGCTACTGATCCAAGATGGCACCCACCAATCCAATATGGTGCCACCACTCCAAGATGGCGCTGCTAATCCAATATGGCACCCACCAATCCAAGATGATGTCTGCTGATCCAACATGGCACCCAGTTCTAAGATGGCACCCACAACTCCCAAGATGGTGCTACCAACCCAAGACAGCACCCACCAATCCAATTTAGTGCCACCAATCCAACATGGCACCCACCAATAAAAAATGGCAACCAACACTCCAAAACGGTACCCACTGATAACAGGATAGTGCCACCAATCAAGAGAGTACCCACCACTTCCAGATGGTTACCACCTCTCCAAGATGGTACCCACTGATCCAAGATGGCACCCACTGGAGGTGGCCAGGGGCAGGCCTTTACCTTTCAAGCGCCCTGATGTGGTCTTCCAGCAGAGCATGCCCTCCAGGTGAAGCTGCCGCTGAAGCATGTCTTCCTTGCGGAAGGTGAGCCCGTTCTTGAGTTTGCCGGAGGACTTCAGGTCCATCTTCCCTGCGATCTCCCTGAGGCGCTGGCCCTTCTCAAACTCGCTGACCTTGGCGTCCACTTGTGAGATGATATCTTTAATGAGGTTCAGGGCCTGGGTCAGGTCTTCGTAGTCCTCAGTGCCAGCTGCCACACAGAGCAGAGTTAGCGTCTTTCTTTTCCACTTTAACACAACAGAAGTGGACACACTCACTATGTATGGGCGTGTGGGATCTATGAGGTGTGTGGACACAGTATATATGGCAGTGTGGGATCTATGAGGTGTGTGGACACACTCACTATGTATGGGTGTGTGCGATCTATGAGGTGTGTGGACTCACTACGTATGGGCGTGTGGGATCTATGAGGTGTGTGGACTCACTATGTATGGGCGTGTGGGATCTATGAGGTGTGTGGACTCACTATGTATGGGCGTGTGGGATCTATGAGGTGTGTGGACTCACTATGTATGGGCGTGTGGGATCTATGAGGTGTGTGGACTCACTATGTATGGGCGTGTGGGATCTATGAGGTGTGTGGACTCACTACGTATGGGCGTGTGGGATCTATGAGGTGTGTGGACTCACTATGTATGGGCGTGTGGGATCTATGAGGCGTGTGGACTCACTATGTATGGGTGTGTGGGATCTATGAGGTGTGTGGACTCACTATGTATGAGAGTATGGGATCTAAGAGGTGTGTGGACACAGTATGGGCGTGTGCGATCTATGAGGTGTGTGGACTCACTATGTATGGGAGTATGGGATCTAAGAGGTGTGTGGACGCACTATCTATGTATGGGTGTGTGCGATCTATGAGGTGTGTGGACTCACTACGTATGGGCGTGTGGGATCTATGAGGTGTGTGGACTCACTATGTATGGGCGTGTGGGATCTATGAGGTGTGTGGACTCACTATGTATGGGCGTGTGGGATCTATGAGGTGTGTGGACTCACTATGTATGGGCGTGTGGGATCTATGAGGTGTGTGGACTCACTATGTATGGGCGTGTGGGATCTATGAGGTGTGTGGACTCACTATGTATGGGCGTGTGGGATCTATGAGGTGTGTGGACTCACTACGTATGGGCGTGTGGGATCTATGAGGTGTGTGGACTCACTATGTATGGGCGTGTGGGATCTATGAGGTGTGTGGACACAGTATATATGGCAGTGTGGGATCTATGAGGTGTGTGGACACACTCACTATGTATGGGTGTGTGCGATCTATGAGGTGTGTGGACTCACTACGTATGGGCGTGTGGGATCTATGAGGTGTGTGGACTCACTATGTATGGGCGTGTGGGATCTATGAGGTGTGTGGACGCACTATGTATGGGTGTGTGGGATCTATGAGGTGTGTGGACGCACTATGTATGGGTGTGTGGGATCTATGAGGTGTGTGGACGCACTATGTATGGGTGTGTGGGATCTATGAGGTGTGTGGACGCACTATGGGTGTGTGGGATCTATGAGGTGTGTGGACGCACTATGGGTGTGTGGGATCTATGAGGTGTGGGGATGCACTATGTATGGGTGTGTGGGATCTATGAGGTGTGTGGACGCACTATGGGTGTGTGGGATCTATGAGGTGTGGGGACGCACTATGTATGGGTGTGTGGAATCTATGAGGTGTGTTCTCCAAGGCCACCACTCAGAAGACCCTCAAGATCACTTCCCAACTATAATCTCCCGAGATGCAAATACTTCTTCAAAATAAATGCAACACCTCAGAGTTTAGTTTTTTGGTTTTGGTGGAGGGGAGCGGGACGGAGTCTGGCTCTGTCATCCAGGCTGGAGTACAATCTCAGCTCACTGCAACCTGTCTCCCAGGTTCAAGCGATTCTCCTGCCTCAGTCTCCCGAGTAGTTGGGATTACAGGCACCCATCACCACCCCCAACTACTTTTTTTGGTATTTTTAGTAGAGACAGGGTTTCACTGTGTTGGCCAGGCTGGTCTCAAACTCGTGACCTCAAGTGCTCTGCCTGCCTCAGCCTCCCAAAGTGCTGGGATTACAAGTATGAGCCACCATGCCTGGCTCAGAGTTTAGTTTTTATCCAGGTATAGGTTCTATCAAATGCAGAAGCTAAGGTGCAATTCAAGTGGCAAAACTGCCACGACTAGCTCTGCCATCTACTGCTTGGTAAACACACTCTCCTCTGTCCCAATCCCTTCATAAAAGACTCCCAGCTGGGTGTGGTGGCTCATACCTGTAACCCCAGCACTCTGGGAGGCTGAGGTGGGAGGATCACCTGAGGTCGGGAGTTCAAGACCAGCCTGACCAACATGGAGAAACCTCGTCTCTACCAAAAATACAAAAATTAGCCGGGTGTGGTGGTGCGTGCCTGTAATCCCAGCTACTCGGGAGGCTGAGGCAGGAGAACCACTTGAACCCGGGAGGTGGAGGTTGTGGTAAGCCGAGATTGTGCCACTGCACTCTAGCCTGGGCAATAAGAGTGAAACTCTGTCTTAAAATAAATAAATAAATAAATTAATTAATTAATTTAAAAAAATGAAAAGACCCCCTCCACCTCCTGTTGTGACTGGGATCTGGCTCCTCCCACTCCAAGGATGTAGCTTTTATAGCGGGGAAACTTGTTCATCCTCTCACGGCCTGAATTCACTGGTGAAGCGAGAGCTATGGTCAGCATGGCCCTGGCTCCCAGAACTCCTGGCTGGACTGCCCGCCCTTCTCTGCCTCCCTGGCTCCAGGCACATTCCTTGCTCAGCCCTGGGCATGTGACACAGAGGCCATGTCTGGGTCTGTCGGAACCACCAGGGCACCATCTCCATCCATTCATCCTTTCCACAGACACTGACACTGAGGGCCTGCGCTGGCCCAGCCTGTGCTAGGGGCTGGGGGACACAGTTGGCAAATAAAACCTGGCTCCTGCTTTCATGGTGTTGACCATCCCATCTTTCTTGCATCAAAAACCCCAGGCCAAGCCAGGCTGGGTACGGTATGGTGGCTCACACCTGTAATCCCAGCACTTTGGGAGGCCAAGGTGGGCGGATCATTTGAGGTCAGAAGTTTAAGACCAGCCTGACCAACATGGTGAATCCCCATCTCTACTACAAATACCAAAATTAGCTAGATGTGGTGGCTGGCGCCTGTAACCCCAGCTACTCAGGAGGCTGAGGCAGGAGAATCGCTTGAACCTGGGAAGCGGAGATGGCAGTGAGCCGAGATGGTGCCACTGCACTGCAGCCTGGGGGACAGACTGAGACTCTGTCTCAAAACAAAACAAAACAAAACAAAACAAAACCCAGGCCAGATGTGATGGCTCATGTCTGTAATCCCAGCACTTTGGAGAGACCGAGGCAGGAGGACCACTTGAACCCAGGAGTTCCAGAATAGCCCGGGCAATACAGCGAGACCCCATCTCTAAAGAAAAAAAAAAATTTTTTTTTTTAATTAACTGGGTGTAGTGGCGTGTACCTGTAGTCCCAGGTGCTTGGGAGGCTGAGGTAGGAGGATCACTTGAGCCCCGGAGTTGGAGGCTGCAATGAACTATGATTTCACCACTACACTCCAGCCTGGGCAACAGAGTGAGACTTTGTCTCTCTAAAAAAAAAAAAAGGCCGGGCGTGGTGGCTCAAGCCTGTAATCCCAGCACTTTGGGAGGCCGAGACGGGTGGATCACGAGGTCAGGAGATCGAGACCATCCTGGCTAACATGGTGAAACCCCGTCTCTACTCAAAAATACAAAAAACTAGCCAGGAGCAGTGGTGGGCGCCTATAGTCCCAGCTACTCGGGAGGCTGAGGCAGAAGAATGGCGTAAACCTGGGAGGCGGAGCTTGCAGTGAGCTGAGATCCGGCCACTGCACTCCAGCCTGGGTGACAGAGCAAGATTCCGTCTCAAAAAAA
>NW_016807065.1:2763852-2778244 GCF_001698545.2 Rhinopithecus bieti
AAAAAAAAAAAAAAAAAAAAAAAAAAGGAACCCCAGCACCCAGCAAAGTGGATTCCCAAGGGCATTTATCCAGTCTGCTGCTAAATAGGGAGTGGGTGCACAGTGAGAGCCCTGTGCTGCAACAGCACGGGCGGGCGGGGCAGTGGGGAGAAGGCCTACCTTCTGTGTTCTGGATGATGCGCTCCACCAGCACTGGGTATTTGGTTATGCGCTGTGTTACCAGGAGAATGCACTCCTGCACACCAAGCCGCCGCACGATGGAGAAGTTGCCAATTTTCTAGGAAACAGAAATCAAGATCCCGCATTAACATCTCGGAAATGGAAAGCCAGATCCCGCATTAACATCTCGGAAATGGAACGCAACATCCCATATTAACATCTCGGAAACGGATAGCCAGATCCTGCATTAACATCTCAGAAACGGACAGCCAGATCTCACATTAACATCTCGGAAATGGAAAGCCAGATCCCGCATTAACATCTCGGAAATGGACAGCCAGATCCCGCATTAACATCTCGGAAACAGACAGCAAGAGCCCGCATTAACGTCTCGGAAATGGAAAGCCAGATCCCGCATTAACGTCTCGGAAAGGGACAGCCAGATCCCCACATTAACATCTCGGAAATGGACAGCAAGGGCCTGCATTAATATCTCGGAAATGGACAGCAAGATCCTGCATTAACATCTCGGAAACGGACAGCCAGATCCCACATTAACATCTCGGCTCCTGCCCAATTAGTCAACAATTGGCTGCCAAGGCTGGGGACTCCTTCCTTTCTCAGCTCACCAGGACCCTTCTTTTGCCACTCTGGAGGAGACAGACACCAGATATCTGAAAGCAGGGATCACCTGCTGTATACACAAAGGCCACCAAAGGCCAGATGTGGTGGTTCATGCCTGTAATCCCAGCACTTTTGGAGGCCAAGGCAGGAGGAATGCTGGAGACCAGGAGTTTGAGACCAGCCTGGGCAACACAGCAAGACCTCATCTCTACAAAAAATTAAAATATGAGGTGGGCATGGTAGCACACTCCTGTAGTCCCAACTACTCATGAAGCAGAGACAGGAGGGTTTGCTGGAGCCCAGGAGTTTGAGGCTTTATTGAGCCACTGCACTCCAGTCTGGGCGACAGAGCAAGACCTGACTCTAAAAAAAGAAATGAGAATCAGCCAGGGGGTCGACATGGAAATCATCTGTCAAGCTGTCCACAAACACGATGTACAAATGAACACACACCCCCTAACCCATGACTGCTGGAACCCTCCAGAACTAGAGTGGGCATGTGCCTTCTGATTGGGTCCCTGGGTGCGATATTGGCTCACTGCAACCTCCGCCTCCTGAGTTTAAGCGATTCTCCTGTCTCAGCCTCCGAGTAGCTGGGATTACAGGCGTGTGCCACCACACCTGGCTAATTTTTGTAGTTTTAGTAGAGATGAGGTTTCGCCATATTCCTCAGGCTGGTCTCAAACTCCTGGGCTCAAGTGATCCGCCCGCCTTGGCCTCCCCAAAAAGTGCTGGGATTCCAAGCGTGAGCCACTGCACCCGGCCTGGGTGCTTTCTGATGCTCACCTCTGGCTAAGAACCAAAAGCAGTCACCTGACGCCCTCTCGGGAGCACAGCACATTTTCTGCTTGTTTGCTCCCGCTGCTCTTGGATACATTTTAGGGATGCCAGCACTTGCAAAGAGCCACTGAAGAGGCCCAGAGCCGCTGGGATTTGCAAGAGTCCATCACAGAGGCTTCACTGGAATCCCCCTCCTGGCTTCAAGGAACTGCGGCTCCAAAACGATCCTCTCCCTTTCCCAACTATCCTGTAACACAATGAAGTTTAAATGCATGTCACTCCTAACTTTGGACCACTGGGTGTAGAATGCCACTGCAGAATCAAGTCCTGGCCAGGCCACAGGTGATGCAGCTCTTGTGGAATCAGCAGTGTTAGGGCCTCTAAAGAGGTGAATGTTGATAGAACCAACTAGCCATCATCCAAGTGCAGTTTCTAGGATGCGGGAGGTGGGGTCTCCCTTGACTTGGCTGACTCTGGCTGGGCTTCGAGCACCTACCCACACTCACACAAAGGAGGCAGGAAGATCCATCTACAGGCTCCGGGGGCGAACACAGACCAGCAAGGGGACAAAGGCTTGGAGTAACCCTCCTTTTTTTCTTTTGTATTTTTTTGAGACAGAATTTCACTCTTGTTCCCCAGGCTGGAGTGCAGTGGTGCGATCTCGGCTCACTGCAACCTCTGCCTCCTGGGTTCAAGTGATTCTCCTGCTTCAGCCTCCCAAGGGGGTGGGATTACAGGCGCGCGTTACCACGCCTGGCTAATTTTTTATATTTTTAGTAAAGACGGGATTTTGTCATATTGGGTAGACTGGTATCAAACTCCTGACTTCAGGTGATCTGCCCGCCTTGGCCTCCCAAAGTTACAGGGATTACAGGTGTGAGCCACCGCACCCAGCTGGAATAACCCTCCTTCAGACAGACAGCATCCCCAAGGCAAAACAGGCCGGCTTTGGAGGGCCAGTTCCTGGGGCAGGGCAGCCCCTTCAAACAATCCTTTGTGTCATCCAAACAGTGATGACACAGCGATGGTCAGCAGGAACCATGCTGAGGGCTGCAGGAATCTCTTAGGGCCCACTGTGGCCTGGCAAGGAACAAAGTCTAGATATGCTTTCTTTGATTGATTTTGTTAATATGTGTATGTGTATATTTATGTATTTTATATAATAGAGATGGGACCTTGCTATGTTGCCCAGGCTGGTTTTAAACTCCTGAGCTCAACTGATTTTCCCTCCTTAGCTGCTGGAGTAGCTAGGGTTACAGGTGTGCACCAACATGCCTGGCTAATTTTTAAATTTTTTGTAGAGACAGGATCTTGCTATGTTGCCCAGGCTGGTCTCAAACTCCTGGCCTCAAGCAATCCTCCCGCCTTGGCCTCCAGAAGTGCTGGATTTACAGGCATGAGGCATTGCATCTGGCCTGCTTTATTTTACATCTCAGGATTCTACGTACGATTTCACTGATGTGTTCTGAATGGAGTTGTGGTTAAAACCCAAACCAAACCTTGAAAATCACTGCTACATAACAAATGCCTTATAATTCCCAAGTCCCAAGACTCTACAATTCTGTGGAAAAACTCGACAGTGAAGAATATAAGTTTTTTGTTTTTTGTTTTTGAGACGGAGTCTTGCTCTGTCACCAGGCTGGAATGCAGTGGCATGATCTCGGCTCACTGCAACCTTCACTTCCTAGGTTTAAGCGATTCCTCTGCCTCAGCCTCCCAAGTAGCTGGGATTACAGATGCATGCCACCACACCCGGCTAATTTTTTGTATTTTAATAGAGATGGGGTTTCACCATGTTGGCCAGGACGGTCTCGATCTCCTGACCTCGTGATCGGCCCGCCTTGGTCTCCCAAAGTGCTGGGATTACAGGCGTAAGCCCCTGAGCCCAGCCAGAATATAAGTTTTTGATTTAAAAAAAAAAATTGTTTTTACCTTGATCAAGTTTTGAAATTTCTTGTTTTGCTGAAGCAGCAACTTGTAATGACTAACAGCTTCATTGTGGCCACTACAAAACACACCATACTTTTCTTTCATTCTCTCCCCATTTTCACCTGAAAACTAATAGACAAAAGAACAGAAATGTTAATTAAACACGAAAACTGCCAAAGTATATTTTCATCTAATTCGTCTGACTCTGCTAAAATAAATATCGATTTATTTGCAATTCCATTTTCTTTATTATCATTTTTTTTTTTAGAGACAGCATCTTGCTCTGTGGCTCAGGCTGAAGTGCAGTGGCACGATCTCAGCTCACTGCAACCTCTACCTCCTGGGTTCAAGCGATGCTCCTGCTGTAGCCTACTGAGTAGCTGGGATTACAGGTGCCACCACCACACCCGGCTAATTTGTTTTTAGACGGAGTCTCGCTCTGTTGCCCAGGCTGGGGTACAGTGGCGTGATCTTGGCTCACTGCAACCTCCACCTTCTGGGGTCAAGTGATTCTCTTGCCTCAGCCTCCTGAGTAGCTGAGATTACAGGTGTGCACCACCATGCCCGGCTAATTTTTATATTTTTAGTAGAGACCATGTTGGTCAGGCTGGTCTCGAACTCCTGACCTCTTGATCTGCCCACCTCGGCTTCCCAAAGTGCTGGGATTATAGGCGTGAGCCACCGTGCCTGGCCAGCCAAAGCATATTTTCATCTAATTCATCTGACTCTGCTAAAATAAATATTAGATTTATTTACAATTCCATTTTCGTGCGATCTCAGCTCACTGCAACCTTCGCCTCACGGGTTTGAGCAATTCTCCTGCCACAGCCTCCTAAGTAGTTGGGGATTACAGGTACTGCCACCACATCCAGCAAATTTTTAAATTTTTTTTTTTTAGTAGAGATAGTGTTTCACCATGTTGGTCAGGCTAGCCTTGAACTCATAACCTCAAGCGATCCACCTCCCTCAGCCTCCCAAAGTTTTGGGGTTACAGGTGTGAGCCACAGAGCCCGGCTGCAGCTCCACTTTCTAATACGTCCTCAAACAGAGAAATGCTTCAGTTTGGGGCGTCTAATCACAAGGTGTCAAAAAGGTAAAATAAAAAAACCTGCTTCGGGGCTTTGCTACATCACAGATGCTGTAAAACTTCCTGAGAGCCGAGAAAAAAAGTAAATGTCAGCCAAAGGACGTTAGAAACATAAAAAGTAGGCTGGGCGCAGTGGCTCACACACGTAATCCCAGCAGTTTGGGAGACTGAGGCAGCCGGATCACTTGAGGTCAAGAGTTCGAGACCAGCCTGGCCAACATGGTGAAACCCTGTCTTTACTAAAAATACAAAAAAATTAGCCAGGTGTGGTGGTGGGCACCTGTAATCCCAGCTACTCGGGAGGCTGAGGCATGAGAATTGCTTGAACCTGGGAGGTGGAGGTTGCAGTGAGCCGACATCACACCACTGCACTCCAGCCTGGACAACAGGGCGAGACTTCATCTCAAAAAAAAAACCTTAAAAAGCAAAAGGAGTGTTCTTCTAATTAGTTGGCCCAGGATGCTTTGAGCAAATAGTTTGAGGTCACACGAGGGCCACAGCTCCCCTGGGTAAATCTTGGCCTAGGGTGATCGTTTGGGGTTAATACCACTACCATGGATGGTGCTGGTCCACAGGTATGCTTCCCTGCTTCCCCCCTCCCCCCTGATATGGGGTCTTGCTCTGTTGCCCAGGCTGGAGGGCAGTGGCATGATCACAGCTCACTGCAGCCTTGACCTCCCATGCTCAAGCAATCCTCCCACCTCAGCCTCCTGAGTAGCTGGGACTACAGCTATACGCCACCACAGCTGGCTAATTTATTTTCATGTTTTGTAGACATGGGGTCTTGCTATGTTGCCCAGGCTGGTCTGGAACTCCTAGGCTTGAGCAATTCACCTGCTTGGCCTCCCAAAGCGCTGGGATTACAGGTGTGGGCCACTGCACTCAGTCAACAGGCATACTTTGAACGGTTGAAAGCATAAGTGATTTGAACCAAAAAACAAAAACCAACCAGCCAAACGAGCATAGAATAGAAGAATGTAACACCGAATAGTGTTCAGCCAGGGACGCCGGCTAATTAAGGCCTCTGTGTTTCTAGAATATGAACTGCAGGCATCGCTATCAGGGGCCCAGAGCTGTGTGTCCTCAGGGGAGCAGGTACTCAACAAACAGGAGCCACTCTCGTTTTATTATTCAAAGGAACAGACCGGCACAATGGCTCATGCCTGTGATCTCTGCACTTTGGGAGGCCGAGGAGGGAGGATCGCTTGAGGCCAGTAATTTGAGACCAGCCTGGGCAACAAAGCGAGACCCCATCTCTACAAAAAATAAAAAATTAGCCAGGCGTGGTGTTCCCTGGAGTCCTGGCTACTTGGAAGGCTGAGGCAGGAGGATCACTTGAGCTCAGGAGTTCAAGACCAGCCTGGGCCATATAGTGAGACCCCATCTCTACAAAAAATAAAAAATTAGCTGAGCATGGTGGTGCACAGCTGTAGTCCCTGCAACTTGGGAGGCTGAGGTGGGAGGATCACCTGAGCCTGGGAGGTTGAGGCTGCATTGAGCTGTAACTGCACCACTGCACTCCAGCCTGGGTGACACAGCAAGACGCTATCTCAGAAAAAAAGAAGAAAGGAACAGAGACAGGGCAGAGGCTTTGAAGACTGTTGAGATGAACATGGCTGCACCCACCTGCTGAACCAGGAGGTCGCCGATTTTCTGGATGACATAATTCCGGTCGCTGCCCTCCTCCAGGGACTCCTGGCGGCGCTCCTTGAGCCGAGCGAGGAAATGGCTGTGCGTCTCCAGCAGGTCGTCAGCACATGGGAAGAGGCGGCCAATGGCCTTGCTGCTGAACTGCAGCTCCTCCTGCAGGGCCCTGGAGTACACCTTCAGCATGATCTTGAGAGTCCGCACGTGGTGCACCTCCGTCTGCATTAGCTCTGCAGGGACACGGACGGCAGGACTTAGCCACGCTGGCTCCACGGCCCCGCTGGACAGTCGTGGGTGCTGCCTGCCCTTCACGTGCTGAACTGGCTTCTGAGAGTTCTCTGCCTAAGACCTTGTGCCTTTGGGGTCTTTCTTACTTCCAGGGCGTCCAGGGTTTAGCGTGCTGCAGGGGGTCCCAGACTAAAGGAGCAGGGCAAGGAGACGGCCCTGGGACCTCCCCATCACAGGAGGGTTTTGGGCCCAGTGTCAACCCAACGGACAACATTTTAAGTCCGTGTGATTTTTGTTTTTTTGTTTTTTGTTTTTTTTTTTGAGATGGAGTCTTGCTCTGTCACCCAGGCTGGAGTGTAGTGGCACAGTCTCAGCTCACTGCAACCTCTGCCTCCTGGGTTCAAGCGATTCTCCTGCCTCAGCCTCCCAAGTAGCTGGGATTACAGGTGCGCACCACCAGGTCCAGCTATCAAGTCTGTTTTTAGAAAGAAGAGTGTTCTGAGGAACACTCCTGTGGCTGTCAAAACTCACACATCACATCTGTGTGTGTCCCTGACCAGACCTAGACTGCAATGAACAAGATGTTTGTGTCCGCCAAAATTCGTATGTTGAAATTCGAACCCCCAAGGTGATAGTATCAGGAGGTGTGGCCCTTGGAAGGTGATGAGGTCAGAAGGGGAGAGAACCTCATGGGGGGACTAGTGCCCTTAGGAAAAGGACCTGAAGACTGGGGGTGATGGCTTACGCCTGTAATCCCAGCACTCTGGGAGGCCGAGGTGAGCAGATCACTTGAGGTCAGGAGTTGGAGACCAGCCTGGCCAACACAGCGAAACCCTGTCTCTACCAAAAAATAAAAAAATTAGCTGGGCATGGCCAGGCATGGTGGCTGATGCCTGTAATCCTAGCATTTTGGGAGGTTGAGGTGGGCAGATCATGAGGTCAGGAGTTTGAGACCAGACTGGCCAACATGGTGAAACACTGTCTCTACTAAAAATACAAAAATTAGCCGGGCACGGCAGTGGGCACCTATAATCCCAGCTACTCAGGAGGCTGAGGCAGGAGAATTGCTTGAACCTGGGAGGTGGAGGTTGCAGTGAGCCGAAATGGGACCACTGCACTCCGGCCTGGGCGACAGAGTGAGACTCCATCTCAAAAAAAAAGAAATTAGCCGGGCATGGTAGCAGGCACTGTCATCCCAGCTACTCAGGAGGCTGAGGCAGGACAATCGCTTAAACCTGGGAGGTGAGGCTGCAGTGAGCTGAGATGGCATCACTGCATCCAGCCTGGGTGACAGAGTGAGACCCTGTCTCAAAAAAAAAAAAAAAAAAAAAAGGACCTGAGAAAGACCAGGAAGACCTTGTGAGGACACAGCCAGATGTCACCATCAGGAAGCCAGGAAATGGGGCCTCCATGGACACTAAGTCTGCCGCTGCCTTGATCTTAGACGCCCCAGTCTCAAGAACTGTGAGCAAACTTCTGTGGCTTCTAAGCTACCCTGTGTATGGTGTTCTATGAGAGCTGCCTATACAGGCTAAGACAGCACAAAACAAGGGAAGAAGAAGATGGATCCGGGCTTTCAGCCAGATGCGTCCACAGGGACGTATTCTAACAAAATCCTCTCCGACTGTCTCTACCTTGGCATGGGAGGAAGGGCTGCACCAAGGGGGGAGAGAGAAAGAGGGAGGCCAGGCACCGTGGCTCACGCTTATAATCCCAATACTTTGGAAGGCCCAGGCGGGCGGGTCACTTGAACTCAGGAGATTGAGACCAGCCTGGGCAACATGGTGAGACCCCCGTCTCTACAGAAAATAAAAAAATTCGCCAGGTGCAGTGTCGTCCCAGCTACTGCAGAGGCTGAGGTGGGAGGATTGCTTGAGCCCAGGTCGAGGCTGCAGTGAGCTCTGATTGTCCCACTGTACTCCAGCCTGGGCAACAGAGAGAGAGACTCTGTCTCAAAAAAGAAAAAAAAAAATAAAGAGAGAAAGAACAAAAGAGGGAAAGAGAGAAAGACAAAGACAAGGAAGGAAGGAAGGAAGGAAGGGAGGAGGGAAGGAGCAGAGAAGAGAGTGGAGGGCCGGCGTGGTGCCACAGGGCTGTGGACTCCTCACCGTAAAGGACATCTTGTCTCTTCACCACCTCCCTCTTTTGCTTCCTGGCATAGGCCGGGTCCACGGCGAGGCTCCAGGACTCAGCTTCAAACTCGTGGCCATCTGACTCAATCTCACTCCTCAGAGAGGCGGCGTAGGGATCTGAGGGAAGAGCAAGGGGCGGCTGCTGGGGGCCCAGAGCCATGTCACCCGGATTCCCTCCGGTGGATGTGCTGACACGGGCTCCAGCTCTTCCCAGGAGGGACAGGGACTGTGTGGCAGCCGCGAGAGAGCGGAGATGACCATACCTTCTACAAAAATGGACTCGGCGTTCGAAGTTGTGAGGGACAGAGAGTCATCAGCTGTCTGCTTAAGTTTTAAAAACACAGAATCGGCTTCATCCATCTCTCCTGTGATTGGTCTGAGTGCAAACAATAAAAACAATTGTTTTAGAAAAGTGAATTAAACACACACGCACATCCGATTCCATACTCTCTGAGAACTCTCCAGATTTTCACAGAAGTCTCAACTTTGTCTACAGGTCATTTTTTTAACATTGGGAGATTTGCCAGGTGCGGTGTCTCATGCCTGTAATCCCAGACTTTGGGAGGCCGAAGTCAGGCAGATCACCTGAGGTTAGGAGTTCGAGACCAGCTCGCCCAACATGGCAAAACCCCGTCTCTACTAAAAATACAAAAATTAGCCGGGTGTGGTGGCAGGTGCCTGTAATCCCAGCTACTTGGGAGGCTGAGGCAAGCAAATCACTTGAATCCTGGAGGTGGAGCCTGCAGTGAGCTGAGATTGCGCCACTGAACTCCAGCCTAGGCGACAGAGTGAGACTCTGTCTATAGAAAAAAAAAAAGCCGGAGGCGGGGGCGATTATCTGTCAATGTCACATCAGGATTTCTCCCATAGTAACTTCCTTCAATGTTTAGTTACATTCTAATGGGGTGTGGATTGCAGCGTCCTTGACAGACCACTGGAGCCCACTTGGGGCCCCTAGGATCCTGTCTACCAGGAGTTAAGTGGAGATGGCTTCATGGTCAAGGGTGGGAGCGCAGTCCTTACTCAGAGGAAAAAGGTAATCTATTCCCTTTCCCATGAACTCATGGAATAGCCAGCACAAACATATCAGCTTCTAGCACCACTTTGTACTCGGACACCGCTGCAGGCGTTATCAAGGGAACCACTTTGAAGTCCTATAAAACGAGGTAAGGCACAGAAAAGGGGCCGCCGCCGCCACACACACCCAGCAGGACTTTGAGCATCACCTTGAGTAAGGAGCCTGGCCTAAGGAGCAAGTCCAAGGATCCCTTGAGGCCACTAGGCAAACTGGCTCCACCAGGGGTCGAACACACCCCGGGACACATCGAATACACCCCGGGTCACATCGAATACACCCCGGGACACATCGTTTTTGCAAAAAGGCGTGGATCCCGGAAGCAAGCGTTAATGGGAATTTCTCTGCTTGGCACAGGGGCTGCCCTGTGGATTCACACAGATCTAAGTCGGGGTCTCCCTCTGGAGAGGCTGTCAACAGCTCCCCGGGGAACGCCACCCACCCGAGGGCAGAGCAGAGAGGGGACTCTGGCTTACCCGAGTTGCGTCCCAGGGCCAGCCGGGCTCGGTGTTGGCTGGGGACCCCCTTTCTGAGAGACCGTCATACCGACATTCCTGGACAGGGCCGGGCTGCCATCGGACAGGAGGGTGCCCCGGGGGTTCTCCTTGAGCGAGGCTGTGACAGAGGCAAGGACAGAGTTGGTGCTGAGAAAGTGGGTCGGGTAGCGGAGGTCGCCCGCGCGGAAGCCCCGCTCCGACTGCGGCCGCAGCACGGACAGGATCTTGGAGGTCAGCAGCTCGTTATCCAAGAAGACGTTCTCGCTCCATTTCCTGGGGAAAGAGCCGTAAAAAGACAGCTCGGGGCGGCCGGGGAGCGTGCCGTGCCTGTCCCCGCTTTTGGAGTGAGCATTCCCCATGTTCGCGCCCGGGGCTCCGGGACCCGGCGCGGTGCCAGGCTGGGCTGCGCCGATTTTATGCCTCGGTGGGATCCTTCTAGAAAACAGAGCTGCGTCTTCCCTTGCTGTATTGGCTGAAGCAGCGGGTCTGGAGGGCAGGATATTGGTCCCCACTGTGACCATTTACTGTGGAAATTGCACAGTATTTGCTGCTTTGATAGAATAAAACAGGAAAAAAAAAAAACCCTCTAGGCTCTCCCTTGGTCTTTGCAGGGTGTAAAAACCAAGTGAGCTGTTTCAGTTTGCTGTAAATAGTCTAAGATCATGAAACTGTGAGCCTGGTGCGCTTCATGCCAAAACCTCGCACATGATGATAATTAATCTGAGATCAGATGTTAGGGTGACTCTAAGACCCAGAGATGGCAGGACACGGTGTTTAGCCGCTCCTGGTCATCAGGACTCGAATAGAATTCTACCGTCGAAGCGGACCTAAGGCTCTGCTTCTGTTCCATACTGTGATTATAAACCAATCCAACATCAACAGGGGCTGCAAACAGTTGTCTACACCCACCTGTTCATTAATTTAAGGATTCAGATCATAGGATACATGTGCCCGCAGATAAGCTCACCTACTCACGGAAAGACGCAACTCTTTTAATTAATTATTATTATTTTTAGAGACAGTCTGACTCTAGCTCAGGCTGGAGTGCAGTGGCCGACCACAGCTTACTGCAGCCTTAAACTCCTAGGCTCAAGCAATCCTTCTGCCTCAGTCTCCTGAGTAGCTGGGATTATAGGTGTGCTGTATAATTTAAAAATATTTTCTTGTAGAGAGATGGGGGGTCTCACTATGTTGCCCAGGCTGGTCTTGAACTCCTGGCTTCAAGTGGTCCTTCTGCTTTGGGCCTCCCAAGATGCAACTCTTAATAAAGCTCAACTATGGCCAGGCACGGTGGCTCACGCCTGTAATCCCAGCACTTTGGGAGGTCAAGGTGGGTGGATCACAAGGTCAGGAGTTTAAGACCAGCCTGACCAAGATGGTGAAACCCTGTCTCTACTAAATGATAATAATAATAATACAAAAATTAGAAGGGCGTGGTGGCAGATGCCTGCAATCCCAGCTACTCAGGAGGCTGAGGCAGAGAATTGCTTGAACCCGAGAGGCAGAGGTTGCAGTGAGTGGAGATCGTTTCACTGCACTCCAGCCTGGGCGACAGAGTGAGACTCTGCCTCAAAAATAAAATAAAATAAAACAAAATAAAATAAATAAAGCTCAATTATCATTCATTAGGTTCAGTTTTCCCCTCCTATTTGACAAGTGTAGTTGAGATGGGCTACTTGGCTAGTTTATTCCTACATTTTATAAAATTGTATCTTCAAGCTCTGCCCAGGTAAAGAGTAGCATTAAAAAGAAATCTGGGCTGGGCGTGGTGGCTCATGCCTGTAATCCTAGCGCTTTGGAAGGTAGAGGTGGAAGGATCGTTTGAAGCCAGGAGTTCAAAACCAGCCTGGGAAACATAGCAAGACCCCGTTTCTACACAAAATAAAAAATTAGCTGGGCACAGTGGCGCACACCTGTAGTCCCAGCTACTCGGGAGGCTGAGGCAGTAGGATCGCTTGAGCCCAGGAGTTCAAGGCTGCAGTGAGCTATGATCGCGCCACTGCATTCTAGCCTGGGCGACAGAGCGAGACTGTCTCAAAAAGAAGAGAAGAAGGGAGGGGAGGGGAGGAGAAGGGAGGGGAAAAAAGAGAAGAGAAGAGAATAGAGAAGAAAAATAGAAATCTGATCTGTCAGGCCGGGTGCAGTGGCTCATGCCTATAATCCCAGCACTTTGGAAGGCCGAGGCAGGTGGATCACCTGAGGTCAGGAGTTTGAGACCAGCCTGGCCAACATGATGAAACCCCATCTCTACTAAAAATACAAAATTAGCTGTGCATGGCGGGGAACAACGGTAATTCTAGCTACTCGGGAAGCTGAGGCAGGAGAATCACTTAAACCCGGGAGGCAGAGGTTGCAGTGAGCTGACATCATGCCACTGCATTCCAGCCTGGACACCACCAGTGAGACTCCATCTGAGAAAAGAAAAAAAAAAGAAATCTAATCTGTCCAGTGGCCTCCTGGCTCCTAGGTACTGACATACCACTGGTTTGTCCATGTTACAGGAAGAGAGCAGCTGGAAGTCTCTTTCTTGGGAACATGGAGTTATAAACCAGGGGGTGGGCAGAGCTTGCCCTAGTGGAAAATGTACTCACAGCAGCTCTCCTGGGAGAGGATTCAGCATTCTGAGCAACTTCTTTGTATTTTTGTTTTTTTTTTTTTTTTTTGAGACAGATTTCCGCTCTTGTTGCCCAGGCTGGAGTGCAGTGGCGCCATCTCGGCTCACCGCAACCTCTGCCTCCCGGGTTCAAGTGATTCTCCTGCCTCAGCCTCCCGAGTGGCTGGGATTACAGGCTCCCCACCACCACACCAGGCTAATGTATTTTTAGTAGAGACGGAGTTTCTCCATGTTGGTCAGGCTGGTCTCGAACTCCCGACTTCAGGTGATCCGCCCGCCTCGGCCTCCCAAAGTGCTGGGATTACAGGCTTAAGCCACCGCACCCGGCCTCTGAGCAACTTTTAATTTAGCTGTAAATTGAAAATGATTGTTAATGTGCAAGTGGGTGTGTGTTAGAGATTTTCTGGCAGAGGAGCGAAGAATTCTCGCCGATTAAGACATCAGTCACTGGCCGGGCGCGGTGGCTCAAGCCTGTAATCCCAGCACTTTGGGAGGCTGAGACGGGTGGATCACGAGGTCAGGAGATCGAGACCATCTTGGCTAACATGGTGAAACTCCGTCTCTACTAAAAAATACAAAAAACTAGCCAGGTGAGGTGGCGGGCGCCTGTAGTCCCAGCTACTCGGGAGGCTAAGGCAGGAGAATGGCGTGAATCCAGGAGGCAGAGCTTGCAGTGAGCTGAGATCTGGCCACTGCATTCCAGCCTGGGGGACAGAGTGAGACTCCGTCTCAAAAAAAAAAAAAAAAAAAAAAAAACATAAGACATCAGTCACTAAGCTGTGTAACAGCACATTGCACGCATACTCAGTCGCTGTTCATTCTTTCCACGGCCCAGCACAGCGAGGATGACATTTGTTCAGTGGCCAGAAACATTCTGACGTCATGATAATACATGACTAACAATTCCTATTATTATAGGAGACAAAGCAGTTGACGACGTAACTCACAAGGCAACACCTATGTAAAAAAACAGGAATCCTGAACCAAAGGCGACACGGTCCAGGACAGGCATTTCCTGCCATTTCTGTCCAACAACTCCACCCAGACGATTATGACCTAAACGTACAAATACGGTGCAAACCCCGAGATGTATCCTTTGCCCAGCAGCATCTTGGCACGGCTGACACATGGTTGCTTGTGGACTGAGGTCCTGACTGAAATCAGATGAATTCTGCTCTAGCACAATAGTCCATAGAAGAAAAAGTCACTAAAAACAGCATCTGGCCAGGCACGGTGGCTCACACCTGTAATCCCAGCACTTTGGGAGGCCAAGGGGAGTGGATCATTTGAGGTCAGGAGTTCAAGACCAGCCTGGCCAACATGGTGAAATCCTGTCTCTACTAAAAATACAAAAATTAGCTTGGCGGTGGTGGTGCACACCTGTAATCCCAGCTACTCAGGAGGCTGAGGCAGGAGAATCGCTTGAGCCTAGGAGGCACAGGTTGTGGTAAGCCGAGATCATGCCACTGCATTCCAGCCTGGGTAACAGAGTAAGATCCTGTCTCAAAAAAAAACAAAAAACCAAACCAAAACAAAACAAAAAAACAGCATGTAAAGCAATGTCAATTCCCAAAATCAAGTTGATGGCAAAAAAAAAAAAAAAAAAAAAAAAAAAAAAAA
>NW_016807065.1:2778749-2837736 GCF_001698545.2 Rhinopithecus bieti
AAAAAAAAAAAAAAAAAAAAAAAAAAGAAAGAATGAAAGAAAGAAAGAAATGCTGATTCCAAAGAATTTTAATAAACTATTGGTAATGCTAAATCTATGGGAACAGATGTAAATCTTCCTTGCATGATTTAGAAGACACTGAAGTTTTCACATGTTGGGGTCATGACCAGGGCACACCAGGTTAGAGACCAGCCTGGGCAACATAGTGAGATCTCGTCTCTTAAAAAACAGCAACAACAAATGAGGCAGGCATGTTGGTGTGTGCCAGGAGTCCCAGCTACCTGGGAGGCTGAGGTGGGAAAATCGCTTGAGCCCTGGGGTTCAAGGCTGTGGTGAGCCATGATTGCCCCACTGCACTCCAGCCTGGGTGACAGAGCAAGACTCTGAAAAAAATGAAATAAAATGAAATAGAATGTAAGAGGTGGACAGTCATAAATAGAGTCTTCCTGGAACACGTGCGGCCGCTGAAATAGCTGACGGGTCAAGACATGAGTCACTGGCCCTGCCACAGACCTGCTGCATTGATTATGTCCTTTTATTCCGTATTTGTGATGCTTTGACCTCTTGGGGCTCTGCTGAGCATGGACGCACAGCCCCTCCCAGGGCTGGCCAGTTTCTAGAGATAGTAAACGGTCTGCAGCCAATGCAGAGCTCAGACCCCCAGTTGCCTCCTTTATGGGGCTGTCACACTCCTGGCCGTGGTCCCACTGCCCTCATCACCTCGGGGTCCCGTCCTGAGCCTGCTCACCCTGCCTGGTCCATTTGTTCCCCAGGAAACCACAATGAAGACTCCTGTCCATATTTTCCCCTGTCCCCCAACCGACCCTGGTGCTTCCCCGTGTAGCCCCTGTGTGGTGTGCCCTGCCTCCTGCTTCCAGAGGACTGTGAATATAAACTTCTTCCTTCCTGATGGTCATTTCTGGGTCTGCGAGTCTCATCATACTGGGTTCAGACAAATCCCAGGTATCCTAAAACGACAGCTGCCCAGGGACCAGAGGTCTGCTTGCCAGGGATGGGAGAGCCTCAGATCTTCTGCCACCTTTTTTTTTTTTTTTTTTTTTGAGATGGAGTCTTGCTCTGTCACCCAGGCTGGAAAGCAGTGGGGGTGATCTCGGCTCACTGCAACCTCCACCTCCGGGGTTCAAGTGATTCTCCTGCCTCAGCCTCCTGAGTAGCTGGGATTACAGGTGCCTGCCACCTTGCCCAGCTAATTTTTTTATTTTTAGTAGAGACAGGGTTTCAACATGTTGGCCAGGCTGGTCTCGAACTCTTGACCTCAAGTGATCTGCCTGCCTTGGCCTCCCAAAGTGCTGGTATTACAGGCGTAACCCCCGCACCTGGCCTACGGTGTTTCTTTTTGGGGTTCTACGATCCATTGTGGTGACTCTGTGAATACACTAAAAGCCCCTGGGTTGTACTCTTTAATGGGTGCATTGTATGGTCTGTGAATTACATCTCAATAAACCTGCTCAACCAACAAATTCACACCTGTGACGGACAGGCTTCCTTCTGCGGGGGGGAGAGCAAGATATCTGATTTGCAGTTCAACATACGGTGGGAATTAGTCACTCTGCTCTTGGCTCCGAGAGAGACAGGGATACATATTTATCTCCTGCTATGGTTTTTCCTACAGCAGACAGCCATGGCGCTTGGGGTTCAGCTTGTGCTGTCCAGCACTTTCTGTGCAGCTGCAAAAGCTACTCAGAGTCTAATTAGCGCCTCCTGCCCACTGCTGAGAGGTGCGATCGATTGGCGAGCACCTGGCCCGCCGTGGCCACTGTATGCAGCAGAGCTCTTTCTGTAAGGGGACCTGGAGGATGGATGGAAATAAGTGAACGGTGAAAATCAAAACAGTTCTGACCTGAGGGGGAAAAAATATACCCTATTCTCAGCAACAAACACAGACAGTGGTCTATCCTCAGGGTGATTTTTAAAAGCTGGTTTTGTCTTGATTTCATAAATTCAAGAGTAGTCTCTGGCCAGGCACAGTGGCTCACGCCTGTAATGCCAGAATTTTGGGAGGCTGAGGTGGGAGGATCGCTTGAGGCTAGGTGTTCAAGACCAGCCTGGGCAACATAGTGAGACCCTGTCTCTATAATTTTTTTTTTTAAAAAAAACACTAAAACAAGAGCAATCTCTGAGCAAGTTAGATGACAAAGCTTCCGTAACGGGTGTCAGGATCCCACCTGCATTACTTTACTAGGACACAAGATTCCATACTTTTCTTCTTCTTCTTCTTCTTTCTTTTTCTTTTTATGAGACAGATCTCACTCTGTCACCCAGGCTGGAGTGCAGTGGCGCGATCTCGGCTCACTGCAACCTCTACCTCCTGGGTTCCAGTGATTCTCCTGCCTCAGCTCCCCAAGTAGCTGGAATTACAGGTGCCCGCCACCACGTCTGGCTATTTTTGTATTTTTTGTAAAGATGGTTTTTCTCCATGTTGGCCAGGCTGGTCTCAAATTCCTGGCCTCAAGTGATCCACCCGCCTCAGCCTTCCAAAGTGTTGGGATTACAGGCCTGAGCCACCACACCCAGCCTAAGAGCCCAGACTTTTTTAAAATTATTTTTATTTTTGAGACGGAGTCTCACTCTGTCGCCCAGGCTGGAGTGCAGTGGTGCAATCTCAGCTCACTGCAAGCTCCGCCTTCTAGGTTCACGCCATTCTCCTGCCTCAGCCTCCCGAGTAGCTGGGACTACAGGCGCCCGCCACCACGCCTGGCTAATTTTTTGTATTTTAGTAGAGACGGGGTTTCACCATGTTAGCCAGGATGGTCTCGATCTCCTGACCTCGTGATCCGGCTGCCTCGGCCTCCCAAAGTGCTGGGATTACAGGCGTGAGCCACCGTGCCTGGCCGACCCCAGACTTTTTCTAGTGCCTCTGTGCTTCCTTTGTGACTCAGTCTCTCATAAATCCTGTAAGTCACAGGCTTTGTCCTCTGATATCCAAGGACACTCCTCATTAGGTCTTACAGGAAAAGGACTCACCAAAAATTACATGAAAATGGCTGAGTAGTTACTAGCCTGTTCAAAGTAATATTCAAGAAAATCCTGATACACCTTTTTTTTTTTTTTGAGACAGTCTTGATCTGTCACCCAGGCTGGAATGTAGTGGCACAATCTTGGCTCACTGCAACCTTCACCTCCCTGCAGTGGTGCAATCTTGGCTTACTGCAACCCCGCCTCCCGGTTTCAAGTGATTCTCCTGCCTCAGCCTCCCCAGTAACTAGGACTACACGCGCGTCCAACCACACCCAGCTAATTTTTGTATTTTTAGTAGAGATGGAGTTTCGCCATGTTGGCCAGGCTGGTCTCACACTCCTGACCTCAGGTGATCCACCCACCTAGGCCTCCCAAAGTGCTGGGATTACAGGAGTGAGCCACTGAGCCCAGCCTGCTTTTTTTTTTTTTTTTTTTTAAGAGAGACAGAGTCTCGCTCCATCACCCAGGCTGGAGTGCAGTGGCATGATCATAGCTCACTGAGGCCTCCAATTCCTGGGCTCAAAGGACCCTCCCGCCTCAGCCTCCTGAGTAGCTGGGATTACAGGTGCGTGACACCATGCCCGGCTAATTTAAAATTTTTCTGTAGCAACGGGGGTCTCATTATGTTGCCCAGGCTGGTCTTGAATACCTGGCCTCAAGGGATCCTCCCACTTTGGCTTCCCAAAGTGCTGGGATTATAGACATGAGCCACTGTACCCGGCCCTGATATGACATATTAAGTGACTGTCTTAATTGGTTTCAAATTGTCTTTTATATATAATCTAGAGGCACACTGACTTCTAGAAATGCCAATTTGTAAGCCTAAATTGCAGATTCCTATATAGCCTCTCACTTGTAAAGGCACCCCAACCCCTATATAGCCTCTCACTTGTAAAGGCACCCCAACCATCCTTTAAAGGCAGCTGGGCCCTGGTCCTTAAGTCTCCACAGTTTTCTGCAAAGGACTGTTCAAGAAACACATGGGGCTGGGAGTGGTGGCTCAAGTCTGTAATCTGAGTACTTTGGGAGGCTGAGGCAGGAGGATCCCTTGAGCCCAGGATGTCGAGACTGCAGTGAGCTATGATGGCACCACTGTACTCCAGCCTGAGTGACATAGCGAGACCCTGTCTGTGAAAAAAAAAAAAAAAAAAAGAAAGAAACAAGTGAACCAGACAAGTGTCTCGGTTTCAAGGCCTGGCCTCAGAAATCATGGCTTCTTTTCTCACATTTAGGGGGTTTTCTGTCCCCACCCATCCTTCTGTTCTTTGTTTCAGCCCAGACTTTTCTTTTAGGCTGAGAGTGCGACCTGGCTCTAGAGAGTTCTAGCAAGCACTGGCTTACCGGCGAGTGTTCGAGAGACAATTAGAGAAAATCTGATGCCAGATGAAGTTTTCAGTTCACAGTTCCTGCCTTTTCAGCCACCTGGGAATAGACTAAATCGATGAGAAGGCGACTTCATTGATTTCTCTTTCTTGTCTCATTTTGATGTTACACAAGCAAGATAGTATTAAAAAGAATAAAAAGGTAGGAGGAAGAAAAAAACCCCTTCGTCCCACACCTCTGGGGAGAAATAAAAATTTAAAAAGACATCTTGCAGCTTAGAAGGTAAGTATGACTCAGAATATTCCTCCCCAACCTGGTACTATCCACAAACAAGAAACAAATCAAAAAGCCTCCTACTCCAAACTACATGTCAAACCCCCAAAATACCATTTTAAAAAAATGTGGTAATTCGTAGCAACAGGTCCTACTTATTGAGTGCTTCTTGTGTTCCAGGCTGGGTCCTGAGGACCTAATAATTCTTTCTTTCTTTTTTTTTTGAGATGGAGTCTCACTTTGTCATCCAGGCTGGAGTGCAGTGGCATGATCTTGACTCACTGCAACCTCCACCTCCCGGGTTCAAGCGATTCTCCTGCCTCAGCATCCTGAGTAGCTGGGATTACAGTCGCCCACATCCATGCCCGGCTAATTTTTATATTTTTAGTAGAGATGGGGTTTCACCACGTTGGCCAGGCTGGTTTCGAATGCCTGACCTCAAGTGATCCGCCCACCTTGGCCTCCCAAAGTGTTGGGATTACAGGGGTGAGCCACCGTGCCTGGCCTCACTTAGTATTTCTTAAGTCCTGCAGTCCTCACAGAGATTCAACAGTAGGTACTACTGTTATTTTATCTTTGTAATGTTTTGAAACAGGGTCTCACTCTGTCACCCTGGCTACAGTGCACAGGCACTATCACGGCTCACTGCAGCCTCAACCTCCTTGTCTCGAGTGATCCTCCCACCTCAGCCTCCCGAGTAGCTGGGACCACAGATGTGTGCTATCATTCCTGGCTAATTTAGAGATGGGATCTGGCTGTGTTGCCAAGGCTGGTCTCGAACTCCTGGACTCAAGTGATGCTCTTGCCTTGGCCTCACAAAGTGCTTGAATTCATTTTTGTTATGAAGTATAACATTTAGGTTGAGGTTGGTTAGTTGATTTATTTATTGTCTATGGATGTGGGCATTATTGTTCTATTTTATTTATTTATTTATTTGAAGACAGCGTCTCGCTCTGTCATCCAGGCTGGAGTAGAGTGGCACAGACATAGCCTACTACAGTTATGAATTCCTGGGCTCAAGCAGTCTTCTGGCCTCAGCTTGCCAAGTGGCTGGGACTCTAGGTGCATATCACCATGCCCAGCTAACTTTTTAGATATTTTTGTAGAGACAGGGTCTCCCTATGTTACCAAGGCTGATCTTGAACTCCAGGCTTTAGCTGTCTCCCACCTCAGCCTCCCAAAGTGCTGGGATTACAGGCAACACCATGCCTAGCCTGTGTTAATTTTGGGAGCTGTATATTTGGGTACAGTGGCTCACGCCTATAATTCCAGCACTTTGGGGGGCCGAGGTGGGAGGATCACTTGAGGTCAAGAGTTTGAGATCAGCCTGGCCAACATGGTGAGATTTCATCTCTCCAAAAAAAAAAAAAAAAAAAAAAAAAAAAAAAAATTAGCCAGGCATGGTAGTGTATGCCTGTAGTCCTGGGTGCTCGGGAGGCTGAGGCAGAAGGATCGCTTGAGCCTGGGACCTCAAGGCTGCAGTGAGCCATGATTATGCCACTGCACTCCAGCCTGGGTGACAGAGCAGGCCTTCATCTCTTTTAAAGAAAAGAAAAGGCTGGGCGCGGTGGCTCAAGCCTGTAATCCCAGCACTTTGGGAGGCCAAGACGGGCGGATCACGAGGTCAGGAGATCGAGACCATCCTGGCTAACACGGTGAAACCCCCGTCTCTACTAAAAAAATACAAAAAAAACTAACCGGGCGACGTGGCGGGCACCTGTAGCCCCAGCTACTGGGGAGGCTGAGGCAGAAGAATGGCGTAAACCCAGGAGGCGGAGCTTGCAGTGAGCTGAGATCCAGCCACTGCACTCCAGCCTGGGCGGCAGAGCAAGACTCGGTCTAAAAAAAAAAAAAGAAAAGAAAAAAAGACAGGGAAGTATCTCAAAAGTTAAATCCACCAAGTGCAATGTGGTAGCCTGAGCTGGATTCTGGAGCAGAAAAATGAGTGAAATTTGGATAAAGCCTGGGAGTTTAGTCAACAGTTATTAATGTGAGGGGAAACTGGGTGTGGGCTACATGAATATTCTCTTTTCTATCTATGCAACTTTTCCGTAAATTGAAAATTATTCCCAAGCAATAGGTTCCTTAAAAAAAAAAAAAAAGTTTATTGAGGCACGAATCAGTTAAAAAAAAAAAGTACTTCCAGGACGCACTGAGGCTTGTTAAACACGACAGAGTTTTGGTAAGGCATATGCAAGGGGTGCTCTGACTTAAGAAAGAACCAGAACTCACTGGCACGGAGACAGCGCCCTCTCTGTGGCATGCACGCCACTGCCCTCTGGGCCCCTCCTGTGGGATCTTCTAGAGCCTCCTCTTACGGATGTGGGGCCCTCCCTCAGTGCCAGGGACATGAGCCCCAGCTTGGGGCACCTATGGGACGATGACTTCTCTTGCACCTTGAAATCCAATCGGCCACAGTCCTGCCTTCTGCCTGTTTCTTAAAATTTTTATTTATTTATTTTTGAGATAGAGTTTCACTCTGTTGCCCAGGCTGGAGTGCAGTGGCGCGATCTCAGCTCACTGCAACCTCTGCCTCCTGGGTTCAAGCGATTCTCCCTCCTCAGCCTCCCGAGTAGCTGGTATTACAGGCACCTGCCACCACGCCCAGGTAATTTTTGTATTTTTAGTAGAGATGAGGTTTCACCATGTTGGCCAAGCTGGTCTCAAACGCCTGAAGTGATTCACCCGCCTCGGCCTCCCAAAGTGCTGGGATTACAGGCACAAGCCACCGCACCTAGCCTTCTGTCTGTTTAAACGAGCTTTGGGGCTAACCCCTGGTCACTTAGCCCAGGCCGAGATCACCGTGAGTGGCTGCCCATCCAGACTCACCCATTCTCATCCCGCCCCATCTACAGGGTCCAGACGCTCCCTGGCCTCACCTCTTGCCACGTTTTGTACCCTGCATCCCAACTACACTGACATGCCATACCAGGAAGCCTCAGAGGCCTGGGCCCCTTGGCTCAAGGCGTCTCCCTTATCTGTCCAGCTGTGGGGCCAGGTCAGAGTCCTTCTGCATGACGCACCCCCGCCCTCGGGCCCCATGGCTTAGGCCTGCAGGCTTCCTTTACAGCTCACCACGCTCATGACTTTATCACACTGCCTCACTGCACCTTGACCTCCCTGGGAGCAAGGGTCAGGTGCTGTTCATCTCCAGGCACTGGCGTCACATCAGATCTACGCACTCAGCCCGTTGCGGCATGAGCACACAGCCATGCAGGCTACCACGGCCCTGTGGCGAAGGGTGCAGTCGGGGAGGGCACGGGGCAGAGTGAGGAGAGAGATCAGGGAGGGCACCCAAAGGTGCGACCTGCGGGAGTCCAGAGTAATCTCCTTCTCGGCCATTTCACTTTCGTTTTTTTTGACAGTCTCACTCTGTTGCCCAGGCTGGAGTGCAGCGGCGTGGTCATAGCTCGCTGTAGCCTCCAACTCCTGGGCTCAAGTGATCCTCCTGCCTCAGCCTCTTGAACCATTAAAGACAACAGCCACCTTCAGGGCCATTATCTTTGGCGGGATTTTAAGTTCTACTTAAAAAAAAAAAAAAAAAACTCTTTAGAAGGCCAAGGTGGGAAGGTCATTTGAGGCCAGTAGTTCAAGGCTCCAGTGAGCTGTGATCGTACCACTGTACTCCAGCCTGGGAGAGAAGTGAGAGTCCATTTCAGAAGAAAGAAAATATCCATGCAACAGGTTGTGGGGTCAACTAGGCTCTGCTGGAAGGTGAAGGAAGGCTACAACCAGGAACCAAGCGGGTGGGTGCCTGGCCTGACAGATGGGAACACAAACTACCTCGCAAAGCCAGGGGTTACTCACCCAAGAAAATCGAGTTAAAAACTGCCTGAAAAAAATGCATTTTAAGCACTGCTATTTCTTAAGTGGAATTGTATGACTCTTCGACTTAGCTACCACCCACCCCCAGTTTCACATAAACACGAAAATCCTTACACATTCTCAACACGACCGCAGGAATTAACTGTTGAGCTACTTTCTGGTTTTATCATCTTATTCTTCTCACTGTTTATTTAAGTTCTGAACATATTTGCCCAGAGGTTTGACCTGTTACAAACTCCTATTCCTTTACAAGAGAGTTGATTTTCATTTTCCTCTCTCTCTCTTTTTCTTTTTTGAGACAGAGTCTCACTCTGTCATCCAGGTTGGAGTGCAGTTGCGTGATCTCGGCTCACTACAGACTCTGCCTCCCAGATGCAAGCAATTCTTGTGCTTCAGCCTCCCAAGTAGCTGGGATTACAGGCGTGTGCCATCACACCTGGCTAATTTTTGTATTTTTATTTTATTTTTTTATTTTATTTTATTTCAATTCTTTTTTTGAGACGGGAGTCTCGCTGTGTCGCCCAGGCTGGAGTGCAGTGGCGCGATCTCGGCTCACTGCAAGCTCCGCCTCCCGGGTTCCCGCCATTCTCCCGCCTCAGCCTCCGAGTAGCTGGGACTACAGGTGCCCGCCACCGCGCCCGGTTAGTTTTTTGTATTTTAGTAGAGACGGGGTTTCACCGTGTTAGCCAGGAGGGTCTCAATCTCCTGACCTCGTGATCCGCCCGCCTCGGCCTCCCAAAGTGCTGGGATTACAGGCTTGAGCCACCGCGCCCGGCCTAATTTTTGTATTTTTAGTAGAGACAGCCTTTCACCATGTTTCCCAGGCTGGTCTTGAGCTCCTGAGCTCAAGCAATCTGCCTGCCTCAGCCTCCCAAAGTGTTGGGATTACAGGCATGAGCCACCACGCCCGGCCTTCCTTTTTTTTTAGAGACAGGGTCTCACTCTGTCATCCAGGTTGGAGTGCAGTGGCGTGATCATAGCTCACTGCAGCCTTGACCTCCTGGGCTCCAGTGCAGTGATCCTCCCACCTCAACCTCCCAAGTAGCTGGAACTACAGGCAGGCACTCCCACACTTGGCTGATTTTTGTATTTTCTGTAGAGACAGCGTCTCGCTATGTTGCTCAGGCATGTTGAATTCCTTCCTGTGCTCAGGCAATCCTGCCACCTTGGCCTCCCAAAGTGCTAGGATTATAAGCGAGAGCCACTGTGCCTGGCCAAGACAGCCCTTTTTTTTTCTGGACAGTGCCTGGACAGGCCCACACACATCCCCCCTCCAGGGTACTGGGTAGACACACCTGCCCTTGGGCCCAGCTTGCAAAAGTTAGGCTGCTGGGGCAACATTTGAGCTTAGGGAGACTCGTTTCTTCACTGGGGGCTCTCCAGAAGCCTGCAGTGAATTGGGCCCTAAAACATCCTGTGTGCGACTTTCCTGGCAGGTTCTGCGACAGCAAAAAGGCCAGACGGAACCACCTTCTTGCCTGCAGTGGGGGTTTGGGTTTTCCCCACCTCGAGCTTATGAGAGGGAAAAAGGAGGGCGGGGTCATCTCTAACCCCGAAGCTCCTCCACCCCAATCATTCAAACTTAACTTTCTCTGAGATTCCGAAGGCTCTGTAGAACCTTTCAACACAGCGAGGTAACCTATGATTTTAGAATATTTGACAGCATAACTGCATAACTAAGAACTCAAGCGTCCACAGTGAGAAACCGCATTCTCTATGGCAACCCATCGAAGCCGTTTTTCCCCCTGGGACCAGTCTCATCCTAAGAGTAAGGGATGCCTCACAGTACAAAACACACTTGCTGCTGGCTGGAAATATCCACGTCCTAAGGCCTTTATCCTGGTGGGAATGTTCCATTCTGAGCACACGTTCTCTCATCCAGGGCAGCAGCATTTCTGTGACATAGGAAAATATTACGTGATTTTGCGTAAGCGGAAAACTGAGGTGGAGGTGGGAAAGGCAGCCAGAGAGCTAGATTTTGGTGCCCAAATCACTAGATGTCGATTAGGTGTCTGGTATACCGCCTAAGAGTAAATTCTCATCGTTCTTTGGTGCTTTTTTTCTTTTTTCTTTTTTTTTTTTTGAGACGGAGTCACACACTGTCACCGGGCTGGAGTGTGGTGGTGCAATCTCAGCTCACTGCAACCTCCGCCTCCCAGGTTCAGGCAATTCTCCTGCCTCAGCCTCTCGAGTAGCTGGGATGACAGGCACGCTCCACCATGCCCGGCTAATTTTTGTATTTTTAGTAGAGACGGGTTTCGTCATGTTGCCAGGCTGGTCTCAAACTGCTGACCTCAGGTGATCCACCCGCCTCAGCCTCCCAAAGCGTTGGGATTACAGGCATGAGCCACCATGCCTGACTCATTCTTTGGTGCTTTTTTTCTTTTCTGAGACAGGGTCTTGCTCTGTTGACCAGGCTAGAGTGCAGTGGTGCAATCATGGCTCACCACAGTATCCAACTCCTAGATTCTAGCAATCCTCCTGCCTCAGCCTCCCAAGTAGTTGGGACTACATACAGGCATGTGCCACCAAGTCCGGCTAATTTCCTATTTTATTTTATTTTTTGAGACAGGGTCTCCCTCTGTTGCCCAGGCTGGAGTGCAGTGGTGTATTTATAGGTCACTGTAGCCTTGAACTCCTGAGTTCCAGCAATCCTCCTGCCTCAGCCTCCTGAGTAGCTGGGACTACAGGCACACACCACTGTGCCTGGCTAATTTTTATGTGTTTTGTAGAGACAGGGTGTTGCTATGTTGCCCAGACTGGTCTTGAACTCCTAACCTCAAGAGATTCTCCTGCCTTGGTCTCCCAAAGTGCTGAGATTATAGGCATGAACCACTGTGCCTGGCCTCCCATCATTCTTAATAAGCATTTTTTTTTTTTTTTTGAGATGGAGTCTCTGACACCCAGGCTGGAGTACAGTGGCGCGATCTCGGCTCACTGCAATCTCCGCCTCCCAGGTTTAAGCAATTCTCCTGCTTCAGCCTCCCAAGTAGCTGGGATTACAGGTGCCCACCACCATGCCCGGCTAATTTTTGTATTTTTAGTAGAGATGGAGTTTCACCATGTTGGCCAGGCTGGTCTCGAACTCCTGACCTTGTGCTCCGCCCACCTTGGCCTCTCGAATTGCTGGGATTACAGGTGTGAACCACTGCGCCTGGCCTATTCTTTTTCTTTGAGACAGAGTTTCACTCTGTTGCCCAGGCTAGAGTGCAGTGGCATGATCTCAGCTCACTGCAAGCTCGCCTCCCAGGTTCACACCACTCTCCTGCCTCAGCCTCCGGAGTAGCTGGGACTACAGGCCCCTGCCACCACGCCCAGTTTAATTTTTTGTATTTTTAGTAGAGACGGGGTTTCACTATGTTAGCCAGGATGGTCTCCATCTCCTGACCTCCTGATCCGCCCGCCTCGGCCTCCCAAAGTGCTGGGATTACAGGCGTGAACCACTGCGCCTGGTCCATTCTTAATAAGCTTTAACTCCAAAGGTTTGTGTTTTTTTGTAGGGGAGCAGGGGGAGATCCCCAGCTTTTTTCCATTGATATAGAAGGCATTTCTCTAAATGTGTAAGACCAAGCCAGAGCCCTACTCTTGTTTAATAAAGATAAGAACTAAGGCAAACTGCTCTAGGTGAGACACCTTAGGGGGATTAGAAAAAAAAAAGGGGAACAAAATGGAACATTCTTGGGCATAAAACCAGTTGGCTGCATGTTATGGTCTTAAAAAAGTACAAATGTGGTACAAACTCTTCATCTGCAAAGATTCCTGGCTGATAAGAAATGGTTCTCATGAAATACTGATAAGGCTCATGAAAAAATGTCACCTATAGCACTGTTACCTGAATTTGAGCCTTTTTTGGGGGGCGGGTAGGGGATGGAGTCTCGCTGTGTCACCAGGCTGGAGTGCAATGGCGCGATCTCAGCTCACTGCAACCTCCGCCTCTCAGGTTCCAGCGATTCTCCTGCCTCAGCCTCCCGAGTCGCTGGGATTACAGGTACCTGCCACCATGCCTGGCAAAGTTTTGTATTTTCAGTGGAGACAAAGTTTCACCATGTTGACCAGGATGGTCTCGATCTCCTGACCTCGTGATCTGCCCGCCTTGGACTCCCAAAGTGCTGAGGTTACAGGCGTGAGCCACCGTACCCGGCCTAAATTTGAGCCTTCTTAATGAATAGTACAAGAGTGAACTAAAATTTAAAATTAAATTAAAATCGACCAGCACTCTTACCATCAGTTATAAATGTCTCTATGCCCCCATCTCTATTGACATGGGTGTATATGTTCAGTTGTAGTTGCAGGGAACACACGAATATTTCACATTGCTATGGGCTTTGTAAGTACTGCTTTAATAATTTCCCTGCTGTTAGACATTCGATACATTCTAATTTCATACATGAGTCTCTGTGAGACGAGATTTTGGATGCAGAGGTTACAAATCCTTTCTGATTTTTAGACTTGCATTACCAAATTGCTTTTCCCAAGGACTCTGCTAATAAGTGTAACCGTGCAGGAAAATCTGGCTCAAGAAAGAAACTCCAGCCTGGCGTGGTGGCTCATGCTTGTAATCCCAGCACTTTGGGAGGCTGACGTGGGCGGATCACCTGGGGTGAGGAGTTCGAGACCAGCCTGACCAACATGGAGAAACCCTGTCTCTACTGAATATGCAAAATTAGCCGGGTGTGGTGGCACATGCCTGCAATCCCAGCTACTTGGGAGGCTGAGGAAGGAGAACTGCTTGAACCCGGAGGTGGAGGTTGCATTGAGCCAAGATCGCGCCACTGCACTCCAGCCTGGGCAAAAAGAGCAAGACTCCATCTCAAAATAAATAAATAAATAAATAAATAAATAAATAAATAAATAAAGTAAAAACCTCAAGGTGGATGGCCACCATTTTTGATGCCACCCCATATCAATAGGGTGTCAGTTTTCAGATGGCTTGCTTCTATGAGATCCACTTCTGGATCCACTTCTACTAGATCTACTAGAACACACAGCCTGCTTCTATTGAATACTAGACCCACTTCCTCTGTTTCCTTTCCCAAGTGTGGGGGTGGGGGCTGTAGAATTAGGGGCATCTTGATACATGACATTTCTCTTCCAAAACCCAGGCTCTGGCATCAGGTAGAACAGGGGTTTGAATCTTATTCTGCCACATGCTTTTTTTTTTTTGAGATAGAGTCTCGCGCTCTGTCACCCAGGCTAGAGTGAGGTGGCGCAACCTCTGCCTCCTGGGTTGGTTCAAGCGATTCTCGTGCCTCAGCCTCCCCAGTAGCTGGGATTACGGCCATGCATCACCACGCTCGGCTAATTTTTTCTATTTGTAGTAGAGAAGGAGTTTCACTATGTTGGCCAGGATGGTCTCAAACTCCTGGCCTCAAGTGATCTGCTCGCCTCAGCCTCCCAAAGTGCTGCCACGTGCTTTTACTACCTTTGTGATCATGGTCAATTAAAGACCTGGTTCCCCTGAGATTGTTTAGTCATCTGTGCAGGAGCAATAAACAGCACCCACCTCATAGGACTGTTAGGACAATTCAATGGGGAAATAAACCTCAAGAATCTGAGAACAGAGCAAGGGGCCAACTGTCAGCTCCCTTACGCCCAACCCAAATACTCAAACAGCTAACTGAAGAAAGATAGGACAACATTCTCCTGAACGCAGACAGGACCGTGCAAATGGGCTCAGTAATAATCCATGAAACGCCAGCACACTGGAACAAGGAGGAACTGGGGCTTAGCTCCTCTTGGCTGTTAATCCCTGGGCTGGCCAGACAGTCACTGGTGACCCATGAGCCATGTTTCCAAAGAAAAATTATTTACACATTTGTTTAGAAAAGTTAAAACAGCCGGGCGGGGTGGTTTATGCCTGTAATCCCAGCACTTTGGGAGGCCAAGATGGGCGGATCACTTGAGATCAGGAGTTTGACACCAGCCTGGCCAACATGGTGAAACCCCATCTCTGCTAAAAATACAAAAACTAGCTGGGTGTGGTGGTGTGCACCTGTAATCCCAGCTACTTGGGAGGCTGAGGCCGGAGAATTGCTTGAACCTGGGAAGCAAAGACTGCAGTGAGCTGAGATCATGCCACTGCACTCCAGCCTGGGTGACAGAGTGAGACTCCATCTCAAAAAGAAAAAGAAAAGAAAAGAAGTTAGAACACATTTTGTTGTGGGACTGATGATGCGATGTTTGAGAGGAGGTCTCCAGTTCAGAGGAGCCCAGGTGATCCAGGAGGTAATGTGTTAGCAAAGGATGATGGGATCGCCAATAGTGGGAGCTGGGGTGGCTTGAGGAGGAAGGTGAGTCATTTTGCCTGGAGGCAGAAGGTCATGGGATCCTTTGCACTGGGTTTTGAGGGATGAATAGGAGGTCATTAGAAGAATGAAGGATAAGAGAAGGTCATTCCAGGAGAGGACAGTGGGCAAGGGCAGAGGCATTAACAGGGGGATGATGGCATATTGTGGGGAAGGTGGTTGTAGGACAAGGGGATGGGGGGAGCCATGGGCAGGAGCTGGGCAGGCAGGCAGTGCCAGAAGAGTGTGGCGGGAGATGAAGATTAAATGCAGGCTGGGCGTGGCATGTGTGGCATTTTACATGCTGTCTTACGGCACTCTTCCAAAATGGGAGCCAGGGGAAGGTTTTAGGCAGGGAGAGGCATGATTAGACCTGCATTACAGAGGTAACCAGTGATAGGAGAGGCAAATGATTAGATGGGACAGAGAGATGACAGAGGCAGGGAACCAGTTTGGCAGCCTAAGTGCGAGGTGACAAAGTCCTTAAGGAAGGCAGAGGGTGAAAAGTCGGGATAGGAGGTCAGAGGCAGAACCAGCAGGGCTTGGTGCCCTGGTAAACAAGGATGCAGATGGAGGAGGCCAGGATGACGAAGATGTCTGGTTTGGGCTACTGAGGTGGGACCTGGAAGAAGGAAGGGAGAAGGGGACAGAGGTGGGAAAAAGAACAACAGCTCTCCTAGCAGACACGGTCAGTCTGAAATGCCACCCAGGACACTCTGCTCAGAAGTCCTGAAGGCTGTTGAGACATGCGTGGAGTCAGGGTCATCATCAAGGCTGGGGATATCTATCTATCTATCTATCTATCTATCTATCTATCTATCTATCTATCTATCTATCTATCTAGAGGAGGGGTATCTATCTATCTATCTATCTAGAGGAGGGGTGTCACTCTGTTGCCCAGGCTGGAGTGCAGTGGTACCATCTCAGCTCACTACAGCCTCTGCCTTCTGGGTTCAAGTGATCCTCCTGTCTCAACCTCCCAAGTAGCTGGGATTACAGGCGTGCACCACCATGCCTGGCTAATTTTTGTATTTTTAGTAGAGACGGGGTTTCACCATGTTGGCCAGGCTGGTCTTGAACTCCTGACCTCAGGTGATCCACCTGCCTTGGCCTCCCAAAGTGCTGGGATTACAGATGTGAGCCATTGCAACCGGCCAAGGCTGGGGATATCTATTTGGGAGCAATCCCTGTACAGAAGCAGAAAAGAAGAGGAGGGTACAGTTGTCCTGCACATGAGAAAAGTCGGCCCTCCGAATCCGCACGTTTTCATCCTGAGAACGCTGTATTTTTGATCCTGTATTTTTGATCCCCTTTGGTTGCAGAAGCAGAACCTGTGGCTGCAGAGGGCCGACTGTATTGACTGGAAAAAAAGTCTGTGTGTAACTGGACCCACGCAGCTGAAACCCATGCTGTTCAAGGGTCGACTGCAGTCAAAGACAGAATCCTGAGGAACGGCATTTGGAGGCTGAGGTGGGCAGATCGCTTGGGCCCAGGAGTTTGAGACCAGCCTGAACAACACAGTGCGACCCTGTCCCTACAAAAAATACAAAAATTAGCTGGGTGCGGTGTCACGTGCCTGTAGACCCAGCTATTCAGGAGGCTGAGGTAGAAGAACCACTTGAGCCTGGAAGGGGGAGGCTGCAGTGAGCCGTCATCACACCACTGCACTCCAGCCTGGGCGACAGAGCAAGACTGTTTTGAAACAAAAACAAAAAACAAAAGGCAGTTTTGAACAGAGCTGTCTGCCATCCATCCCAGGTGAACCAGCACAGCAGATGGCGTCTTAAGACTCTTACGTCAGACAGGCTCACGCTATAATGTCTCCTCTCCACAAGTGTGACTCAGGGCAGGGCCACGTGCCCTCTGCAGCTGTCTGCCTGCAAACCGTGCTTACCCAGAGCCATCACTGTTTGTTCCCAGGGCTGTGTGCGCCATCGCTGCCTGCCATCACAGTTACGCACTTGAGCGACAAAGCGCCACCTAAACTCATGAATGCACAGGTGCAAAAAAGAGTGGAGTGTTTCTACGAAACAGAGTCAAATGCTCTGGAAAAAATGAAAAGCAAGTGACTTAAAAATAAGCCAAACAGGCCGGGCGCAGGGTCTCATGCCTGGAATCCCAGCACTTTGGGAGGCTGAGGCGGGAGGATCACCTGAGGTTGGGAGTTTGAGACCAGCCTGGGCAATGTGGTGAAACCCTGTCTCTACTAGAAATATAAAAATTAGCTGAATGTGATGGCACATGCCTGTAGTCCCAGCTACTACTCAGGAGGCTGAGGCATGAGAATCGCTTGAACTGGGTAGGTGGAGGTTGCAGTGAGTCAAGATTGTGCCACTGTACTCCAGCCTGGGCAACAGAGCAAGACCCTGTCTCAAAATAATAATTGCTCAGCTGGGAATGGTGGCATACACCTGGAGTCCCAGTCCCACCTCTACTTACGAGGCTGGAGCAGGAGGATCACTTGAGCCCAGGAGTTCAAGACCAGCCTGGACAATACAGCAAGACCCCATCTCTAAAATATATATATATATATGGCTGGCCTTTTTTGATTAGTTGCCAATCTCTGAGAGCTCAGTTGGCCTGAGGCTATCATCGGGGCTTAGTGTGGGTGCAGGGGCTGAGTGTGGGTGCACCTGGGGTGCGGCAGCCGGGTGTGGATGTGGAGGCTGAGTGTGGGCACACCTGGGGTATGCGGGCCAAGTGTGAGTACATCTGGGGTACAGAGCCCGAGTGTGGGTGTATCTGGGGTACAGAGCCCGAGTGTGGGTGTATCTGGGGTACAGAGCCCGAGTGTGGGTGTATCTGGGGTACAGAGCCCGAGTGTGGGTATATCTGGGGTACAGAGGCCAAGTGTGGGTATATCTGGGGTACAGAGCCCGAGTGTGGGTGTATCTGGGGTACAGAGCCCGAGTGTGGGTGTACCCTCCAGGCAGCTTCCTATGGTGGAGTGTGTGTATTCAAAACACAGATGCAGAAGAGGTAAGTGCCACCTGCATGGGCTCGGGGTTCAGAAGTCTGTCCTGGGAAAAAGCGCCCTGCCCGACACCTTCCCAAGTGACTGCAACATGCCCTCCGCAATTCAGTGTTCGAGACGGCAGGTCTGGAGTGTGTGGGAGAATCCTCTATGAGGTTCAGGCTAGGGTGGCTCGATGGAGAAAAGGAAACCCTTCAAGGGAAAAGGGTTTTGAAGGAGGGTGGGTTTGAGGGCAAGACTAGGGCGGTGCCTGTCCTGCAGCAGGCAAGGGTAGGGAGAGAGGGAGAGAGGGGTCCTTCTGAGACAGGCTGGAGGCCGGGAGTTCCCTTCATGGTGGGATGGGTTGTCCAGGCTGTGGCGAAGGAGCTGCAGGTGTGCCTGGGGTGTGGGGACTGAGTATGGGTACATCTGGGTTGTAGCGTCTGAGTGTGGGTGCACTGGGGTGCTGGGGGCAAGTGTGGGTGCATCTGGGGTGTGGGGGCCAAGTGTGGGTACACCTAGGGTGCAGGGGCCAAGTGTGGGCGCACCCGGGATGCGGGGGCCGAGTGCGGGCGCACCCAGGGTGCAGAGGCCGAGTGTGGGTGCACCCGGGATGCGGGGGCCAAGTGCAGGCGCACCCAGGGTGCAGAGGCCGAGTGTGGACACACCTGGGGTGCAGGGGCCAAGTGTGGATACATCGGTGTACAGAGGCCGAGTGTGGGTGCATCTGGGGTACAGAGGCCGAGTGTGGGTACATCTGGGGTATTGGGGCCGAGTGTGGGTGCACCTGGGGTGAGGGGCCTGCTGGGGACCGGAGAGCAGACACACCTGCAATGCAGAAATGAAGGGGGAGGCCTTTCCATTCCCTGGTGCTTATTGAACAGGTGCCAGGTGGAGTAGCAGACATCTAAAAGGAAAGACTCCCCAGGAAACAAGTATTTGTGGAAACTCAAAAGAGCCGTCAATGCGTGCCACCTTCACCTCCTCTCCTCCCTCTCTACCCCTTGAATCCACATCGACGACTCCATCAGCCACATGTCCTGGGGCAGAGAGGGCAGGTGTGCTAGGAACAGACATTGCAGCCACGCTGCCCGGGCTCAAACTCCCACCTCCGAGATTCAGAGCGAGGGACCTAACAGCACCTTGCCTCCGTTTCCCCCATCTGTAGGATGGGGATCATAGTAGTGTCTGCTGGCTGGGCACAGTGGCTCACACGTGTAATCCCAGCACTTTGGGAGGCTGAGGTGGCAAGGTGACAGAGTGGCCACCTGTCACTGACAGAATGGGAAGACTGCTTGAGCCCAGGAGTTTGAGACCAGTCTGGGCAACACAGCAAAACCCCATTTTTACAAAAAATAAAAAATTAGTCAAGCATGGTGCACGCCTGTGCTCCCAGCTACGTGGGGGGCTGAGGCAGGAGGATCGCTTGCGCCCAGGAATTCTAGACTGCAGTGAGCTGTGACTGTGCCACTGCACTCCAGCCGGGGTGACAGTGAGATCCTGCCTCAAAACGAAAACCCACAAACACAAAAAGCCAGTAATGCCCTCTCTGGGGGTTGGCTGTGATGAAGAACATTCTGGAATGCTGTCTGGCACAAGGCAAATACTATCCTTGACTATTTGTACTACCACTCACTTCCTCCGTAACTGCTGGAATGATTCCACTAACAACCAAGTCAGGCATTTCTCTCCTCTGCTCAAAGCCCTGCCATGGCTCCCATCTTCCCCAGGAACCCGTCTTGACTGTGACTTGCAAGAGCGGTGAGCTAACTATGGCCCCAGGGCCAAATCCAGCACCTGCTTTGGTAAAGCAAAAATATACGCCAGAGGCCTTATGTGGCCCAGAAAGCCCAAAGTGTGTACCATCTGGTCTCCTACAGAGAGTCCAGGACCTCTGGCCCCACCCAGGCCATCTCCTCACCAGCTACCACCCGCCTTCACTCTCCCCATCTCCTGAGCCACCTGGCTCCACCACCCTGGCCTCCTCCAAACATGTCACCACCCCACTGGGCCCCTGTGGCTGCTGCTCCTTCTGCCTGCCCCTATCTTCTTTTTCATTTTATTCTTATTGAGACTGAGTCTCACTCTGTCACCCAGGCTGGAGCACAAAGGCGCAATCTCGGCTCACTATAACTCCCACCTCCTGGGTTCAGGCGATTATCGTGCCTCGGTCTCCTGAGCAGCTGGGATTACAGGCGCTTGCCACCACATCTGGCTGCGTTTTGTATTTTTAGTAGAGAAGAGGCTTTGCCATTTTGGCCAGGCTGGTCTCCAACTCCTTGCTTCATGTGATCTGCCTGCCTGTCTCCCAAAGTGCTAGGATTACAGGTGTGAGCCACCGTGCCGGGACAACTTTTATTTTTAAATATATAATTTTAAAATACAAACAGGGTCTTACTATGCTCCCCCGGCTGGTCTCGAACTCCTGGCCTCAAGCAGTCCTCCTCCCTCTGCCTCCCAAAGTGCTAGAATTACAGGTGGTAAGCCATCTTGTCTGGCCTGCCTACCTTCTCAGTGAGGCCCCAGAGGCCATCTTGTTTAAAATATCATCCAGGCCAGATGTAGTGGTTCAGGTCTGTAATCCCAGCACTTTGGGAGGCTGAGGCGGGTGATCACTTGAGGTCAGGACTTCGAGACCAGCCTGATCAAGATAGTGAAACCCGTCTCTACCAAAAAATACAAAAAGTACACAGCTGTGGTGGTGCGTGTCTGTAATCCCAGCTACTTGGGAGGCTGAGGCAGGATAATCGCTTGAACCTGGGAGGCAAAGGCTGCAGTGAGCCGAGATGGCGCCACTGCACTTCAGCCTGGGCAGCAGAGTAAGACTCCATCTCAAAAAACAAACAAACAAAAAAAACAAAAAAACAGCCGGGCACAGTGGCTCATGCCTGTAATCCCAGCACTTTGGGAGGCCCAGGCAGGCGGATCATGAGGTCAGGAGATCAAGACCATCCTGACTTACACGGTGAAACCCCGTCTCTACTAAAAAATACAAAAAATTAGCCGGGCGTGCTGGCGGGAACCCATAGTCCCAGCTACTCGGGAGGCTGAGACAGGAGAATGGCGTGAACCCAAGAGGCGGAGCTTGCAGTGAGCCGAGATCGCGTCACTGCACTCCAGCCTGGGCGGCAGAGCGAGACTTTGTCTCAAAAAAAAAAAGAAAAACAACACCCAAATAAAATATTATCCACCCCAAAACACACACACACACACACACACACACACACACACACATGAATTTTCTCCGTAAGGCACATCACTGCCTCCTTGCACTCAGGGGCACTTTCTGGTACTTCGGCACTATGTTTGAAGGTCATTTTTTTTTCTAAAAATTTTATTATTATATCATTATTTTAGAGATGAGGTCTCTGTTGCCCAGGCTGGAGTGCAGTGGTGTGATCATAGCTCACTGCAGCCTTGAACTCCTGGGCTCAGGGAATCAACGGATCCTCCTGCCTCAGCCTCCCAAGCAGCTGAGACCACAGGTGTGTGACACCATGCCTGGTTAATTTAAAAAAATTTTTTTAGAGATAGGGTCTTGCTATGTTGCCCAGTCTGGCTGGCCTCAAACTCCTGGGCTCAACTAATCCTCCTGCCTAGGCCTCCCAGTGTGCTGGGATTATAGGCACGAGTCTCCTCACCCAGCGAGGGGTCACTTTCAACGTTAACATCACCAACAAGAAGCACGCAAATGCGAAAACCGTGGCATTCCATAGACCTTTAACAGGGCGTGTGTTTACAGTGTGAGAGGCTGAACAAGAAGGCAGAGTGTCGCCTCGCTCGGCCTCAGCGGGGAACGTGCGTGGGAACTCCATTCCCCACCAATATGAATGGATTGATGTTGCGGTTACAGAGAAATTTTAGCAAGCCAGGTGAAAATTAAACAAAGAATTACCATCCGATCCAGCAGTTCTACTCCTGGGTATATCTTCGAAGGAGTAAACACTGACTCCGCAAACCCCGAGGCTCGACTGTAGTTGTGTTTATTTAGAAGGGAAACTCCAGGAGCTGCGGGTCCCTGTGGTCATGGCTGGCACGAGGCCTGTCACGTGGTGGGTGGGTGCTTAACAAACATGCGCTTCAGGGAGGGAGGGAGAGGGTGTCTGGGAGGGACCTGGTCTGGACTGGTCAGAGGAGAAAGGAAAGGGCAGGGTGGAGGGAATGTCTTATTCCAGGAGGTGCTGCCGTGGGCCTTGGGGGCCTTTGGAGAGTCACTTTCTCATTGAACCTGAAGCCATGTGGAGGAGTGGATGAGCTCTGCTTCTAGAAATGATGGCCGCAGCGTGGGGAGCGGGGCACACTGGAAGGGGTTGCTCGTGGACGCAGGGCGACCTGGACCTTCAGGGCAGGGTGGAGAGTGGCAGAGAGGGGCAGTGCAGGGGCCATAAGGTGGGGGGCAGAGTGGTGAGCTCGGCAGCAGGCGCCGCTGGCACGGGGTGTGGCGCTCAGGAGGGCGCTCTAGGAAAGGGAAGGAAATTTGGGCCTAAGGTGCTACCTGGAGCCTAGGAGATCCCAGGAGTGCCCAGGAGCAGGGCTAGAGAGGTGGTTTAACGGAGCTGCCTGGAGATTCAATGGGATAAGGGATGGAACTAAGGTCCTTGGGTCCAGCTTTGTTGAAAGCGGTCTTGGGACCAGAACAGGTGAATGGCCTGAATGGTTTTTATTTTGGGGGAAGGGAGAACACAGTTGTATCATAACCACTGGCTCAAACTAGTATTATTTCATTTATTTACTTATGTATTTTGAGATGGAATTTCACTCTGTGGCCCAGGCTGGAGAGCAGTGGCACGATCTCGGGTCACTGCAACCTCTGCTTTCCGGCTTCAAACGATCCTCCTGCCTCAGCCACACAAGTAGGTGAGATTACAGGTGCACGCCACCATGCCCGGCTAATTTTTGCATTTTTATTTTTATTTATTTATTTTGTTTTTGAGACGGAGTCTCGCAGTCGCCAGGCTGAAGTGCAATGGCGCGATCTCGGCTCGCTGCAACCTCCACCTCCTGGGTTCAAGCGATTCTCCCGCCTCAGCCTCCAGAGTAGCTGGGATCACAGGCATGTGCCACGATGCCCAGCTAATTTTTGCATTTTTAGTAGAGACGGGGTTTCACCATCTTGGCCAGGGTTATCGCGATCTCTTGACCTTGTGAACCGCCTGCCTTGGCTTCCCAAAGTGTTGGGATTACAGACGTGAACCACCGGGCCGGGCCTAAGTTTTGTATTTTTAGTAGAGATGGGGTTCACCATGTTGGCTAGGCTGGTCTCAAACCCCTGACCTCAGGTGATCCACCTGCCTTGGCCTCCCAAAGTGCTGGGATTACAGACGTCAGCCACGGTGCCCGGCCCTCAAACTAGTATTATTATGACTTTTTAAAAAAATGATCGACAGAAATCCTGAAGTTGTTTCCTCGCAAGCTGTCACTAGGTTCTGTTTCCCCATCCTGCATTTATATGGTTGCTTACTTGGACCGGCGATTCTCTACCAGGGGCGATTCTTGCTCTCAGGGTCATTTGGCAGAATCTGGAGACATTTTTGGTTGTTATGGGAGTGACAGGGGAAGAGGGGTGCTCCTGGCATCTGATGGATGGAGGCCAGGGATGCTGCTCAGCACCCTGCAGCGCCCAGGTAGGTCCCATCCCAAAGAACGATCCAGCCCCAAATGCCTACAGGGTCTAGGCTGGGAAACCCTGATTTAGACCCACGCGCAGGAATCTAAGCATCCCAGTACTCACTCTGTCACCTGGTGATTAAAGCCACCTCTCTAGCTGTCTGTCGTCTCCAGCTTTGATAAGTGAGCTTTCTACATCTTTATCTTCCCAAATTACAAGTTAAATGACTGACCGAGACACAGCAGAGGACAGAACCGTGGGTGGCTTCCTACTAAGTTAACACCAGCCTATTAATTAACAGCTTTGTGAACTTCCATCCACCGATGAGCGTGGCTAAAAGACGATTACCTCACAACTGTCTTGTTTGTTTATTTTATTTATTTTTTGGAGACAGAGTCTCGGCTGGAGTGTAGTGGTGTAATCATAGCTCACTGCAGTCCCAAACTCCTGGGGCTTAAGTAATCCTTCTCCCTCTCTCCCAAGTAGCTGGGAGGACAAGCGCACACCACCACAGCTAATTAAAAACGCTTTTTTTGCCGGGCGCAGTGGCTCATGCTTGTAATCCCAGCACTTTGGGAGGCAGAGATGGGCGGATCACGAGGTCAGGAGATCGAGACCATCCTGGTTAACACAGTGAAACATCGTCTCTACTAAAAATACAAAACATGAGCTGGGCAGGCGTCTATAGTCCCAGCTACTTGGGACAATGGCAGGAGAATGGCATGAACCTGGGAGGCAGAGGTTGCAGTGAGCCGAGATCGCACCACTGCACTCCAGCCTGGGCGACAGAGTGAGACTCTGTCTCAAAAAAAAAAGCTTTTTTTTGGTCTGTTTTGGTAGAGACAGGGTCTCGCCATGTTGTCCAGGCTGGTTTTGAACTCCTAGGCTCAGTCGATCCTCCTGCCTTGGCCTCCCACAGTGTTGGAATTGCAGGCGTGAGCCACCATACCCATCCCATAACTATCTTAATACCTCTGCGTGCTTCTGATCCTGCCCCCCAAAAATACGGCTTTCTATTTCCATGTGTTTGATCCTGTTTCGCTGGCTGAAATGCAAAAGGTCACGGGAATTTGTGACTCACTTTCCAGCTCTTGCAAGATCCTACAGTGTCAGATGCAACTAGTAAGGGGACCCCTCCAACTCAACAATAAAAAACAAATACTCCCATTCACAAATGGGCAGAGGACTTGAACAGACATGTCTCCAAAGAAGAGATACAAATGACCAGTCAGCACATGAAAAGACGTTCAACATCAGTAGTCACTAGGCACACGCAAAACAAAACCACCTGCTTCACACCCACTAAGGTGGTACAATTTACTTTATTTTATTTTATTTTATTTTTGAGACAGAGTCTTGCTCTGTCATCCAGGCTCCAGTGCAGTAAGTAGCTCGATTTCAGCTCACTGCAACCTCTGCCTCCTGGGTTCAAATGATTCTCCTGCCTCAGCCTCCTGAGTAGCTGGGATTACAGGCACCTGCCACCACGCCTGGCTAATTTATGTATTTTTAGTAGAGATGGGGTTTCGCCATGTTGGCCAGGCTGGTCTGGAACTCCTGACCTCAGGTGATCTGCCCGCCTCGGCCTCCCAAAGTGCTGAGATTACAGGCTGAGCCACCGTTCCTGGCCTAAAATGGTATAATTTTAAAAACAGAAAATTACGTGCCTTGGTGAGAAGGCAGAGAAACCAGGACCCTCATACACTGCTGGTAGGAAGGTAAAATGGGGCAGTTGCTATGAAGGACAGCTTGATGGTTCCTAAAAAAGTCTAGCATAGGCCAGGTGCGGTGGCTCACGCCTGTAATCCCAGCACTTTGGGAGGCCGAGGCGGCTGGAACACGAAGTCAGGAGTTCGAGACCAGCCTGACCAACACTAAAAATACAAAAATTAGCCGGGTGTGGTGGCACGTCCCTATAATCCCAGCTACTTGGGAGGCTGGGGCAGGAGAATTGCTTGAACCCGGGAGGCGGAGGTTGCAGTGACCTAAGATCACACCGCTGCACTGCAGCCTGGGTGACAGAGCGAGACTCCATCTCAAAAAAAAAAAAAAAAAAACACACAAAAAAACATAAAACGTGGAAATGGAAATAAGTGTGCATGTATAGATGAATGGTTAAACAAAATGTGACACACGCACATACATTGTAATATTATTCGGCCGTAAGAAGGAAGTTCTGACACAAAGATGGACCTTGAAGACACTATGCTCAGTGAAATAAGCCAGTCACAAAAGAATACATCGTATATGACTCCACTTCTAGGAGGTCCCTAGAGTTGACAGATTCACAGAGACAGGAAGCAGAATGGTGGGTACCAAGGGCTGGGGAGGGGGATGGAGATGGAGAGTGAGTGTTTTATGAGGACAGAGTTACAGCTTGGGAAGAGGAGAAAGTTCTAGAGATGCATGGTGGTGATGGTGGCATCAGCAATGTGAATGTGCTTGATGCCACCAACCTGTGCACTTAAAAATACTTTTTTTAAAAAAGATGCCACTTGGCTGGGCATGGTGGCTGATACCTGTAATCCCAGCACTTTGGGAGGCCGAGGCAGGCGGATCACTTGAGGTCAGAAGTTCAAGACCAGCCTGGCCAACATGGTGAAAGCCTGTGTCTAATAAAAATACAAAAATTGGCCGGGCGCGGTGGCTCAAGCCTGTAATCCCAGCACTTTGGGAGGCCGAGACGGGCGGATCATGAGGTCAGGAGATCGAGACCATCCTGGCTAACATGGTGAAACCCCGTCTCTACTAAAAAATACAAAAAACTAGCCGGGCGACGAGGCGGGCGCCTGTAGTCCCAGCTACTCGGGAGGCTGAGACAGGAGAATGGCGTGAACCCGGGAGGCGGAGCTTGCAGTGAGCTGAGAGCCGGCCACTGCACTCCAGCCTGGGCGGCAGAGCAAGACTCCGTCTCAAAAAATAAAAAAATAAAATAAATATACCTATAACATATTTTATTTATCCATTTGTCAGTTGATNAAAAAAAAAATACAAAAATTAGCTGGACGTGGTGGTGTGCACCTGTAATCCCATCTACTCGGGAGGCTGAGGCAGGAGAACTGCTTGAACCCAGGAGGTGGAGGTTGCAGTGAGCCGAGATCACACCACTGCCCTCCAGCCTGGGCAACAGGGCAAGACTCTGTCAAGAAAATAAATAGAAAAGAAAAGGGAAGGGTAGGGGAGGGGAGGGGAGGGAAAGGAGAAAGGGAAGGCGAAGAGGTAGGGGAAAGGAACGGGAAGAAAGGAAGGAAGGAAAGAGAGGAGCTTGGTGTGCAACTTCACTTTTAACATAAAAGAAAGTGCCTAAGGCCAGGTCTCAGGCGGAGAGGCCTGCGCTGCCCAGGCTTGTTCTGAGATCCTCTGCTTCCTTTTGTGCAAAATTCACTCTACTTTCTGGTATCAGAATGGAGGGACCTTCAGTATCACCCATAGATGTTGCAGATGCTGACAAAGCATCTGCCTTGTGAGTATTTCTCTTGACACTGGGCACAGGCCAGATGCTGAAGTATAAGAGGGCCCAGCAAAACCATTCCACCCCTTGAGGCCTTCTCAGGAAGGGCAGCGTGCAGCATCTTTTAAACAATTACGTAAATTCTATTGACTGGGAAGAAATCAAAATGACAAGGGTGAAACACTTTTTTTTTTTTTTTTTAATTTGAGATAGAATCTCACACTGCTGCCCAGGCTGGAGTACAGTAGCGCGATCTCAGATCACTGCAACCTCTGCTTCTCAGGTTCAAGTGATTCTCGTGCCTCAGTCTCCCGAGTAACTGGGATTATAGGTGCACGCCACCACACCCAGCTAATTTTTGTATTTTTAGTAGAGACGGGGTTTCACCATGTTGGCCAGGCTGGTCTCGAACTCCTGACCTCAGGTGATCCGCCCGCCCAAAGTGCTGGGACTACAGGCGTGAGCCACCACGCCCCGCCCCTGAAAAACATTTTGATGAAAACAAAACTGATTCTGAAAAGATTAATTCAGGTCTAGTTACATAGCCGAAATTTTCCAGAAAGCTGGAAGATTTATATACATATATATGTATATATGTGTGTATGTATGTATATATGTATGTATGTATGTGTGTATATGTATATGTGTATATGTGTGTATGTGTATATATGTGTATATATGTGTGTGTATGTGTGTGTATATGTATGTGTGTATATATGTATATATGTATGTGTGTATATGCATCCATGTATATGTATATATGTGTGTATATGAGTATATGTGTATGTGTATATATATGTATATAAATGTATGTGTGTATATATGTATGTGTGTATATGTATATGTGTATATGTGTGTATATGTGTATGTATGTATATATATGTGTATGTATGTGTGTATATATGTGTGTATATATGTGTGTATATGTAACGTGTATATGTATATATGTATGTGTGTATATATGTATATGTATATATATGTGTGTGTGTGTAGATATATACTTTAAGCCAACAATTTTAATATGGTAAATAAATGTCAGCGGCGGTGTCTCTAAGAAGGGCAGAGGAAACCAAACACCTGAGAGAGGCTGGGGTTTCTCTTTCAGCAGATCAAAAGCAATCTGTCACAGGCGGAAGGCAGGGCAGAAAAACAGGCGTGTAGAATGCCAGAAAAAAACCTGTTTGCCTTCAATGGGCGGGGAAATTATTCAAGGGCACTGCATTTTTGCAAAAAGGGAACTGAAACGATGTCAGGGCAGGTGAACCTGAGAAAAACCCTTCACAGGCCGGGCGCAATTGCTCACGCCTGTAATCCCAACACTCTGGGAGGCCGAGGTGGCCCTCGGCTCAAGTGTGAGGTCAGGTGTTTGAGACTAGCCTGGCCAACATGGTGAAACCCCGTCTTTACTAAAAAAAAACGAAAATGCAAAATTAGCTGGAGGTGGTGGCAGGCGCCTGCAATCCCAGCTACTCAGGAGGCTGAGGCAGGAGAATAGCTTGAACTCAGGAGGTGGAGGTTGCAGTGAGCCAAGCCTGTACCATTGCACTGCAGCTTGGGTGACAGAGTGAGACTCCATCTCAACAAAAAAAGAAAAAGAAAAAAAAAAAACAACAACCCTTCAGAGGGAGTTTCCAATCTAATCCCAACTCTCACAGAGGCCAGTCTTTCCATAGCATGGACTGGGACTGCCACAGGTCTTTTTTTTTTTTTTTTTTTTTTTTTTTAAAGGAACAGGGTCTCGCTCTTGCCCAGGCTGGAGTGCAGTGGTGCAATCACAGCTCACAGCAGTCTCGAACTCCTGGACTCAAGCGATCTTCCTGCCTCAGCCTCCCCAGTAGCTAGGACTACAGGTGCACACTACCTACCTGTAGTCACCATGCCTGGCTAAGTTTATATATTTCTTTTTGTAGAGATGAGGTCTCACTATGTTGCCCAGGCTGGTCTTGAACTCCTGGGTTCAAGAGATCCTTCCGCCTTAGCCTCCCGAAGTGTGAGATTACAGGCGTGAGCCACTGCACTCGGTCTTGTTTTAACCCGGGTGGGCAGACCCAAACTCTATGGTGAACACCCCCAGACTTGCAAACACCACAACAGATCATTATCCCCTTAGAAATTGCACTGCAGGATAAAGAGGGGCCTCTTGGGGAGGTGCTACTCATGCACGGCCCCAGATTGTGCAGACGCCAACCTGGGACACAGCTGCTGAGCTCATGAGACAGGTGAGGTCCTCCTGTTCCCTAACCCGCGTCCCTCGCCAAATTTACAGTCAGATCACCGTGGCCCTAGAAATAGAACTGTAAAAATGATGAGTCTACTGTAGGGGCTGGCCACCTGTTTTTGTAAATAAAGTTTTATCAGAACACAGCCACACCCACTTGTTTCTCTGTTGTCTGCAGCTTTTTTTGAGTTGAGTTGCTGTGAAAGAGGCTATGTGGTCTGCAAAGCCTGAAATATTTACTATCTGGCTCTTTTTTTTTTTTTTTTTTTTGAAACAGGGTCTCACTTTTGTCATCCAGGCTGGAGGCAATGGTGCGATTTCGGCTCACTGCAACTTCCACCTCCTGAGTTCAAGCAATTCTCCTGTCTCAGACCCCCAAGTAGCTGGGATTACAGGTGTGAACCACCATGCCTGGCTAATTTTTGTATTTTTAGTAGAGACGGGGTTTCATCATGTTACCCAGGCTGGTCTTCAACTCCTGGGATCAAGTTATTGGCCCACTTTAGCCTCCTGAAGTATTGAGATTACAGGTATGAGCCACCGCACCCAGCCTACTTACCTGGCTCTTAACAGAAAAAGTTTGCTGGTCCCTGGTCTACTATATCTAATTGGTTTGTTCTGGAAGGGAGGGCCTATTTCCAAGAATTCAAATGCACCCAGCTGGGCTCATTCAGTCTGGGAACTCCCAATGCTCTATCCCTGATGTGCGGAAGGAACCGGAATAAAACAAGTGGCAAAGTGGATTCGCTGTGCAAAGTCATTACTGAATTCCAGAGCCCTGAAATTGTCCATGCTGGGAGCAAACAGGTCACAAAACAAGTAGCAAAGAGGTTGGTTTCTTTTTTTGTTTTATTTTTTTTTTGAGACACAGTCTCACTCTGTCGCCCAGGCTGGAGTACAGTGGCTCAATCTCGGCTCACTTCAACCCCTGCCTCTCGGGTTCCAGCGATTCTCCTGCCTCAGCTTCCTGAGTAGCTGGGATTACAGGCGCCCACCACCACACCTGGCTAATTTTTGTATTTTTAGTAGAGACAGGGTTTTCACCATGTTGGCCACGCTGGTCTCGAACTCCTGACCTCAGGTGATCCGCCCACCTTGGCCTCCCAAAATGTTGGGATTACCAGCATGAGCCACGGTGCCTGGCCAGTGGTTGGTTTCTGAGCACCTCAAATCTCAAGTTCCCTACCACCCTGAGTATGATGGCTATAACTATTAATGTAAGTCAGCAACCAGCTCCTACGCTAGGAAAATTCCAGAACCTTGCAAAGACCTTCATTAGTATTCCTTTTAGAATTGCAACAGTGTGAGCTTGAATATATTTTAACATACCCTGTGTCTCAAGGGCAGCTTGTAAGCTAGGTGCAGGGGTAGGCAGCTGCTTTGTTTTTTGCCGCCCTCTCTGAATCTATAAAACTTTTGTGTTTGATGAAGGTGGTATCTGAATGCAGGGGAAGGAGTAGATGATATGGAGTATAGGCACACGGCCAGACATTTGACATATGACAGCATCAGGTTCCTACTCATACTTTTTGGCAAATTCACAGAGAAATCAGATTTAGAAGTTTTCAAAAAGAATCTAGAGCCAGGTGTGGTGGCTCACGCTTGTAATCCCAGCACTTTGGGAGGCCGAGGTGGGTGGATCACCAGGAGTTTGAGACCGGCCTGGCCAACGTGGTAAAACCCCGTCTCTACTAAAAATACAAAAAAATTAGCCAAGCGTGGTGGCACGCGCCTGTAATCCCAGCTACCTGGGAGGCTGAAGCGCGAGAATCGCTTGAACCTGGGCGGGCGGTGGAGGTTGCAGTGAGCTGAGAAAGCGCTACTGCGCTCCAGCCTGGGCGACAGAGAGAGACTCCGTCTCAATAACGACAACAACAACGAAGAATCTGGAGTTCTCCTGAAGACCTCCTCTTTCCTCTCTGCAATTAACTGGTTCTAAAGAGTGAGCCTTTCTACATTTACTTCATCTTCAAAATACTGGAAAATCACTGTGTTGTAAAGAACCTAAGAAATGAGCACCAATGACTTGTAAACTTGTTCTAGGCTGGGAATGGTGGCTCACACCTGGAATCCCAGTGTTTTGGGAGTCTGAGGTAGGAGGATCCCTTAAGCCCAAGAGTTTAAGACCAGCCTGGGCAATATGGCGAAACCCCATCTCTACAAAATAATATTTAAAAAAACCCACAATTAGCCAGGTGTGCTGGTGCATGCCTGTGGTCCCAGCTACTCAGGAGGCTGAGGCAGGACGACTGCTTGAGGCTGGCAGGTAGAGGTTGCAGTGAGCTATGATCGCACCACTGTACTCTAACCTGGGCAACAGAGCAAGACCCTGTTTCAAAAACTAAAACAAAACAAATTTGTTGTTTACAAATCACTAGAAATAGGAGGTTCCTAAAGTGGGCTGAACAGTGTCCCACCAAAATTCATGTCCACCGAGAACCCTGGAAGGTGGACTTCTTTGGAGAAAGAGCCTGGGCAGAGGTCATTAGTTAAGGATCTCGGGATGAAATTTCGATTTAGGGTGGGCCCTAGAGCCTATGACTGGTGTCTGTGTAGAGAAAGGAGAGGGAGATTTAGACACAGATACAGACGGGAAACACACACACAAGTGAAGGCCACGTGACCACAGAGGGTAGGGAATGACGTGGCCACAAGCCAAGGAATCCCTGGGGCCACTTTTAGAAGTTGGAAGAGGTCGCCAGGCACAGTGGCTCACGCCTGTAATCCCAGCACTTTGGGAGGCCAAGGCGGGCGGATTGCCTGAGGTCAGGAGTTCGAGACCAGCCTGACCGACATGGTGAAACCTCGTCTCTACTAAAAATACAAAAAATTAGCTGGGCATAGTGGCGGACAGCTATAATCCCAGTTACTGGGGAGGCTGAGGCAGGAGGATCACTTGAACTCGGTAGACAGACGTTGCAGTGAGCCAAGATCACGCCATTACATTCCAGCTTGGGTGAAAGAGTGAGACTCCATTTCTCAAAAAAAAATAAAAATAAAAATAAAGCACCCGAGTCTGTCGCACACAATAAAGATTAGTACAGTTTGGTAATACTTTGCAACCTATTATTGTATGTGTACCCACTGCGTCACGGTATAGAATGTTCTGTTTTTGGTCAAAACAAAATGCACCCATCTGAAGGAGCTACAAGAGACTGCCAGAGGCCCCTGTCTTCAGGCCCAACCATCAGACGAACCTTCCAGACCAACAGGAAGCTACCCTCATGCTAACATACTCCAGGACTGGGATGTTCAGGTCAGATTAGCTCCACGATCTATCTAAAAGGCCTTTTAGTAAAGACATGGCAAAACCGCGTCTCTACTAAAAATACCAAAATTAGCCGGGTGTGGTGGTGGGCGCCTGTAATCCCAGTTACTGGGGAGGCTGAGGCAGGAGGATCGCTTGAACCCAGGAGGTGAAGGTTGCAGTGAGCCAAGATCGTGCCACTGCACTCCAGCCTGGGTGGCAGAGCGAGACTCCATCTCAAAAAAAAAGAAAAAAGAGAGAGAGAGATCTTTCTGCCTCAGCCTCTCAGAGTGGGTTTGCTTTGGGTTTCTACCCAACTGTGTTTCTTTCTGCTTTTTGTGACTTGACAACAGTTGTCCAGATCAGTTGGTATTTACAGGACAACAGAGAACCCAGCCCAAGAAGCCCCTCAAGCATCTAACTGGCTCCCTGGAGCCAGGACAGGGAAGGGATCAACAATGACCATACAAGGTCAGGTCAACGGAGTGAAATGGCCCCAGGGCAGCCCGTACCTGCCTCTGGCAAGGTGCCCCTTACTATTCCTTCCAAGTTCTTCTTACAGATCTCACAAATAACTAGGCCAGGCGCAGTGGCTCGCACCTGTAATCCCAGCACTCTGTGAGGCTGAGGCAGGAGGATCGCTTGCTCTCTCTCTTTTTTTTTTTTTTTGAGAGGGAGTCTCGTTCTGTTGCCCAGGCTGAAGTGCACTGGCTCAATCTCAGCTGACTGCAACCTCCACCGCCTCCCTGGTTCAAGCGATTCTCCTCCCTCAGCCTCGTCAGTAGCTGGGATTACAGGCACTAGCCACCACGCCTGGCTAATTTTTGTATTTTTAGTAGAGATGAGGTTTTGCCATGTTGGCCAGGCAGGTCTTGAACTCCCAACCTCAGGTGATCCACCTGCCTTGGCCTCCCAAAGTGCTGGGATTACAGGTGTGAGTCACTTCGCCCAGCAGGAGGATCTCTTGAGCCCAGGAGTTCAAGACCAGCCTGGGCAACATGGCGAGGCTTCATCTCTACAAAAAATAAAAAATTAGCCAGGCATGGTGGCGCACACCTGTAGTGCCAGCTACTTACGAGGACGAGACGGAAGGATCGCTTGCACCCAGGAGGTCAAGGCTTCAGTGAGCTATGATTACTCCTAGCCTGGGTAACAGAGCAAGACTGTCTAAAAAAAAAAAAAAGAAAAGGAAGAAAAAGCTAAGTTTAGGCAACAACGTAAATGAATCTTACAATTGTTATGCTAAGTAAAAGAAGCCACATTAATACGTCAAGTATACTGTAAGATTCCACTGATATGAAAAATCTAGAATAGACAGATCTAGAGACAGAAAGTAGGGTTGTGGCTGCAGGGGGCTGGGAGGATAGGGGAACGGGCAGTGAAAGCTAAGGGTGTGGGCTTTTCTTGTGGGTGAGGACAATGTTCTGAAATTATAGTAGTGACAGCTGCACGACTCTGTGAACATAGTAAAAATCACTGATTTGGCCGGGTGTGGTGGGCTCACGCCTATAATCCCACCACTTTGGGAGGCCGAGGCGGGCGGATCACTTGAGTTCAGGAGTTCGAGACCAGCCTCACCAACATGGTGAAACCCCATCTCTACTAAAAATACAAAAGCTAGTCGGGCATGGTGGCCTGCACCTGTAGTCCCAGCTACTTGGGAGGCTGAGCCAGGAGAATCACTTGAACCTGGGAGGTGCAGGTTGCAGTGAGCCGAAATTGTGCCACCGCACTCCAGCCTGGGTGACGGAGTGAGACTCTGTCTCGAAAAAAACAAAACAAACACATTGAATTGTACATTGTAAAAGGGTGAATTGTATGGTATGTGAATTACATTATCCCAATTTTAAATTTGCGATAATATAAATTGCGATAATATAATTATCTTGGCCAGCAGCAGCTGGTCAAGAGGGTTTTCTGGGTCATGCCTGGGCTATACCTGCTGTGAGGCTCTCACCTCGTCACATTGGATGGCACAGACACACTTTGTAACCTTCTCCTACGTGGTCCTACATGGCAGGGACCAGCACGTGGGCATACTGACATTCATTCTCCTGAGCATTAGGCAATCTATTAACCTAGCCTCACACCACTTACAGGGCAAGCTGGTCCCCTTTCCTTTAGGGTTCTCTTAGCTTTACCCCCTAGTCTTCCTGCTACTCAGTCTCAAACCGTTCCTTAAAATTCTGTCCCATTGCCGCTGTGCTTCCAGTTCTTATCCCATCTCTTCCTCTCTTTGTAACTGCTTTATTGAGATAGAATTCTTGTACCACACGATACACCCTTTGAAAGCGTCCAATTCAGGGCCGGGTGCGGTGGCTCAAGCCTGTAATCCCAGCACTTTGGGAGGCCGAGACGGGTGGATCACGAGGTCAGGAGATCGAGACCATCCTGGCTAACACGGTGAAACCCTGTCTCTACTAAAAAATACAAAAAACTAGCCGGGTGAGTAGACGGGCGCCTGTAGTCCAAGCTACTCGGGAGGCTGAGGCAGGAGAATGGCGTAAACGCGGGAGGCGGAGCTTGCAGTGAGCTGAGATCCGGCCACTGCACTCCAGCCCGGGCGACAGAGCGAGACTCTGCCTCAAAAAAAAAAAAAAAAAAAGTGTCCAATTCAATGGTTCTTAGTATATTCACAGAGTTGTGCATCAATCATCACAATCTATTTTATTTATTTATTTATTTTTTGAGACAGAGTCTTGCTCTGTCGCCCAGGCTAAAGTGCAGTGGCAGGATCTCGGCTCACTGCAACCTCCGTCTCTGGGGTTCAGGCAATTCTTATGCCTCAGCCTCCTGAGGAGCTGGGTCTACAGGCACGTGCCACCACGCCTGGCCAATTTTTGTATTTTTAGTAGAGATCGGGTTTCACCATGTTGGCCAGGCTGGTCTCGAACTCCTGATCTTGTGATCTGCCCATCTTGGCCTCCCAAAATGCTGGGATTACAGGCATGAGCCACTGTGCCCAGCCTACAATCAATTTTAGAATGCCTCCATCCCCTTAAAAAGAAACCCCGTTACCTTGGCCACCACTCCCCACTCCACTACCCCTAGCCCGTGGCAACCACTAATCCACTTTCTGTCCTTGTGGATTCGCCTGTTGTATACATTTCATATAAATGGAATCATCTAGCAGGTGGCCTCTGGGGACTGGCTTCTTTCACTAAGCAAGTTTTTTCCAGGTTCGTCTGTGTATCAGAACTTCTTTTTCATGGCCAGGTAATATTCCACAATATGGTGGGACCACATTTTATGCATCCATTCCTCAGCGGATGGACGTTTAGGCTGCCTCTGCTTTCTGGCTATTTGGAATAATGCTACTGTGAACATTCCTCTGCACGTTTTTGTGTAGACCTATGTTTTCATTCGTCTTAGGAATCTACAGAGGAACAGAACTGCTGGGTCCTATGTTAATTCAAGGTTCAAGCTTTTGAGGAACTGCCTGTGTCCCAAGGCAGCTACACCAACCTATATTCCCACCAGCCCCGCAGGAGGGTCCCAGTTTTTCCATCTTCCTGTCCCTCTTAGGGACGGACACAACAGCTCATGCCTATAATCCCAGCACTTCGGGAAGCCAAGGCGGGCAGATTGCTTGAGTGCAGGAGTTCAAGACCAGACTGGGCAACATGGTAAGACCCCTCTCTCCAAAATATAAAAAAATTAGTCAGGTGTGATGGTGTGCGCCTGTGGTTCCAGCTATTTGGGAGGCTGAGGTGGGAGGATCACTTGAACCCAGGAGGTTGAGGCTGTGGTGGGCTATGATCGTGACACTGCACTCCAGCCTGGGTGACAGAGCAAGACCCTGACTCAAAACCAAAACAAACAAAACCTCATTGGTTAGGAGCCCCCCAGTGGACATCACAAAGGGTCACACGGACCCACCATTGGCCACCACACCCTGGCACTGTCAGTGCCACAGAGCTGACCCCTTGCTGCCTCCAGCGCCCAAGGATGCTGAAATCCTTTGCTCTACATTCTATCTGGTCCGTCACTATCCATTTCACCCTTGTAAGGGAACTACTGAGTCCGGTAACCCCTACTGTGGATAACTTCCCAACTTACTACTGTTTCTAAATTCAATTTCACTCTTCAAATGAAACCTCAGCAAATTAGAGGTATCTATACACGGAGCGTAACTGGGATGTCCCTGTATGCAAGATGACGCTAGATTCCTGCCAAGTAATTTGACACGGTCCTCCCCTCCTTCCATCCCACACTGCAGTGAGAAAGCACCTGCTCAGGACTCCCTCTTCTCATTTATAAATATTTATGTATGTATGTATGTATGTATGTATGTATGTATGTATGTAGAGATAAAATCTTGCTCTGTTACCAAGGCTGGAGTGCAATGGTGTGATCACAGCTCTCTGTAGCCTCGACCTCCCAGGCTCAAGCAATCCTCCCATCTCAGCCTCCCAAGTAGCTGGGGTCACAGGTGTGAGCCATCCCATCTGGCCAATTTTTCAATTTTTTGTAGAGCTAGGATTCTTGCCATGCTACCCAGGCTGGTCTTGAACTCCTGGCCTCAAGTAGTCCTCCTGCCTCAGCCTTCCAAAGTATTGGGATTACAGGTGTGAGCTGCCGTGCCCAGCCAATTTTTGTTTTCATTTTTGAGCCGAGACTTTCTCCAGACCAACTCCCTCTTTTCACTTTCTCTCCTCCTGAAACCCACCCACAAGAATGACGAGCTGAGCCAGGGATGGTGGCCGACGCTTGTAGTCCCAGCTACTCAGGAGGCTGAGGCAGGAGGATTGCTTGAACCCAGGAGTTTGAATTTAGCCTGGACAACACAGCAAGACCCTATCTGTTTTTTGTTTTTTTTTAAAATGATAAGATGTCCTGGAATTAAATACTGATGACTGTTGCTTAACTCTGTGAATATACTAAAACACACCAAATGGTACACTTTTAAAAGGTGAATTTTATGCTGTGCTAATTATATTTCAACAAAGTTGCTGTATTAAAAAAGTGACATGAATTAAAAATGTAACCATCTACAGTGTATTAAATGTGTACAGTTAGTGAAACCTTTAGAATATATATTTTTTCAATATATGACCATAAATCAGTGTATGAAGCCATGCACAGTGACTCATCTCTAACACTTTGGAGACGAAGGTAGGAGGATCACTTGAGCCCAGGAGCTTGAGACCAGCCTGGGCAACCCTGTCTCTAACACAAACACAAAAATACAAAAATCAGTTGGGCGTGGTGGTGTGCGCCTATAGTCCTAGCTCCTTGGGAGACTGAAGTGGGAGGATTGCTTGAGCCTAGGAGGTCAAGGCTGTAGTGAGCTGTGATCGCACCACTGCTCTCCAGCCCGAGTAGTAACAGCAAAACTGTCTCAAAAAAAAAAAAAAAAAAAAGGAAAACAAAAACATTAGTGTATCTACTGCTTGAACACATTGGACATAACCAGACTAGAACTCTATACTCAGTTGAAACTATGGATCTATCTCCGACAAAAGCAGAGAAGCAAGCAAACTTAATTTAGCTCACATACAACTTAATCTGCATCATAAAAATGAGAACAACTGCTGTCACTGAACGCCCTCGGAGGACATTAGTTTACCCAGTTTCCCTCCCTCGCCCAGTCAGCCACAATCCTCCTCCAAAAAAATTCCTCCAGGCAGCTGCGGCGCTTCCACTGGTGCTGTTCTGCACCTAGAGAGACGGTTTTCAAAACATGGTAGCTCTTGACCACCTCAGGGGAAAGTAAAGTTTACCTAACAAATAACAAAGAAACAGCGATTGGCTGGACGTCACATAAGGTCTCTGAGCTTTTAAATGATTTTCAGAGAGCTGGCAGCAAAAATGTTTTGTAAGTCATAGAGTTTGAAGACATGGGAACGTGACCCAGGACGACTGAGAATAAGGGAGATCTTGACACAGGATCGGAACTATGTTAAACATGTGCTAGGTAAACACCCAGGGAGGCACAGCCAGTCACCACCGCCCTGGCCCACCAACGGTAATGGCCTTGAAGCTGTAATTGCTACTGTGTGACAAGAATGAAAATTATACCACAGCTACGCCAGAAACAATGCACGTGCCACTTCCCCTTTTAAAGTGGGGACATTCTCAAGTCCATTTAAGCAAGAAAGAGAGAAAGAACCAAACAATCTCTTTTCTTTCTTTCTTTTTTTTAATTTTTTTTATCTTGAGACGGAGTCTAGCTCTGTTGCCCAGGCTGGAGTGCAGTGGTGCGATCTCGGCTCACTGCAACCTCTGCCTCCCAGGTTCAAACGATTCTCCTGCCTCAGCCTCCCAAGTAGCTGGGATTACAGGCGCATGCCACTATGCCCAGCTAATTTTTGTATTTTTTAGTAGAGATGGGGTTTCACCCTGTTGGCCAGGCTGGTCTTGAACTCCTGGCCTCTCTGCCCACCTCGACCTCCCAAGGTGTTGGGATTACAGGTGTGAGCCATGGTGCCCAGTCTCTTTTCTGCTTCTTTAAGGTATGCCACTTAAAAATGAAATATGACCGGGCGTGGTGACTCATGCCTGTAATCCCAGCACTCTTGGAGGCCAAGGAGGGGAGATCACCAGAGGTCAGGAGTTCAACATCAGCCTGGCCAACATGGCGAAACCCTGCTTCTACTAAAAATACAAAAAATTAGCTGGGTGTGGTGGCACATGCCTGTAATCCCAGCTACTTGGGAGGCTGAGGCAGGAGAATTGCTCGAACCTGGGAGGCGAAGGTTGCAGTGAGCCAAGATCACACCACTGCACTCCAGCCTGGGCGCTAGAGCGAGAGCGTCTCAACAAAAAAAGAAAAAGGAAAAACGAAACACATTTGAAGTATATATACACCATGGCATGGTTAAATCTAGCTTAGCAACAAACACAGCACTTCGCATAGCTCTCATTTTTGTGGTGAGAGTACTTAACATCTGCTCCTCTTGCATTTTTCAAGAATATGTCATGTTGTACACGATAAATACATACACTGTTATCTGTCAATTAAAAAAACAAAAACAAAAACCACAGGCTCTGGCAGCTCATGCCTGTAATCCTAGCACTTTGGGAGGCTGAGGTGGGAGGATCACCTGAGTCCAGGACTTCAAGACCAGCGGGGCAACATAGCAAGACTCCACCAAAAAAAAAAATTTTTTTTTTTTTTGAGACAGAGTCTCATTCTGTCGCCCAGACTGGAGTGCAATGGCGTGATCTCGGCTCACTGCAACCTCCACCTCCTGGATTCACGCCATTCTCCTGCCTCAGCCTACCAAGTAGCTGGGACTGCGGGCGCACACCACCATGCCCAGCTAATTTTTTGTATATTTAGTAGAGACGGGGTTTCACCATGTTAGCCAGGATGGTCTCGATCTCCTGACCTCGTGATCCGCCTGTCTCGGCCTCCCAAAGTGCTGGGATTACAGGCGTGAGCCACTGCGCCTGGCTCAAAAAATTTTTAAAAACTAGCCAGACATGGAGGCGAGGCGCGTGCCTGTAGTCCCAGCTACTTGGGAGTTTGTGGCAGGAGGATTATTTGATCCCAGGAGTTCGAGGCTGTAGTGAGCTATGACTGTACTGTTGCACTCCAGTCTGGGCAACAGAGTGAGACCCTGTCTCCAAAAAGAAAAAAAAAATTTTTTTTAAAGTAAAATCACATACTAATTTCAGAAGAAAACAAAAGTGAAATAAGCTGTACAAAACCAAAACAAAGTAACGTTTACAAAAATGAAATGTATTATGCCTTCCAGCTGTTTGCTCTTTTTTGCTCTAGAACCAACACATCTTTTTTTTTTTTTTTTCTCAGAAAGGCTTGTTGACCTGCAGAAAATAGCAAACTACTGACAAAGTGTAAACCCTGACCTGGTCCAAACAACATCCGAGATGCTCAAATTTTCCAAACTCTTTATATTGGGAATGTTAACCCAAACATCCAAGCCTGGCAGCATTCACGTAGGCACACGGCGTAGAACACTGATGGGAAGTTTGCCATATGCCAGACACCTCTGTGATGCACCTTACAGATTATCGCATAGAAACCCCAACCAACCCTTATTCCCATTTTAAAGACGGGAAGACGGAAACTTAGTGAAGTTACACGGCTAACAGGTGGTAGAACTGGGACCAGAACCCAGCTCGGATCTGACCTCAAGCCTGTGCTCCTGACACTTCTTCTTCTTTTTTTTTTTTTTTTTTTTTTTTTTTTTTTTTGTAGACGGAGTCTTGCTCTGTGGCCAGGCTGGAGTGCAGTGCCCGGATCGCGACTCACTGCAACCTCCGCCTTCCAAGTTCAGGTGATTCCCCTGCCTCAGCCTCCAGAGTAGCTGGGACTACAGGCGCCCGCCACCATGCCGGGCTAATTTTTGTATTTTAGTAGAGACGGGGTTTCACCATGTTCGCCAGGATGGTCTCGAGCTTTTGACCTCGTGATCCACCCGCCTTGGCCTCTCAAAGCGCTGGGATTATAGGCTTAAGCCACGGCGCCCGGCCGCTCCTGACACTTCTTACAGCTGGAGAATTAATCATTCACCCAGACACCTGCAAAACTCATCCCTTGGCCACTGGGCTGTCTACATTGTCCTGAACTCTCTCTCTGGTCATTGGGAAGAGAATGGGGCCCTTCAAAGCTACTGGCTGGAGTTTCATCTCCACGAAAACAAGGCAAAGGGGGAAACGCTGTGTTGGCCGCTTCCCTTCCGTGGTAAAACTTTAAGGTTTTTTAACCCTGTGGTCCAGGCTTTAATCTCAACAGAGCAAGAGATAAGGGGCAGATAGCTACAGCAAAACACTCAAGCACTAGCCGAATTAACGCAGGAACAGAAAACCAAATACCGTACTTCCCCACTTGTAAGTGGAGCTAAACCTTGGGTACTCATGGACACAAAGAAGGCAACAGAAACTGGGCTCTACTAGAGCGGCGAGGGAAGGAGGAGGGCAAGGGTTGAAACACTAACTATTGGGTACTATGCTCAGTACCTGGGTGACGAGATCAGTCGCACCCCAAACCTCAGCATCACGCAATATATCCAGGTAACAAACCCGTACATGTACCCCCTCAATCTAAAATAAAAGTTGAAATTTTAAAACGTAAAACAAAAGGAAACATACAAGGACCAGGGGAAAGCTTCTCGCTCCCGTCCGCAATGAAAGCACCAGCTGAGTTCTTACACAAGAAACTAAAACCCAAGGCACAGACAGTTCTCCTGGTTTTACACCCAAACGCTCCCTGCCAGGGAGGGCTGTCTGCTCCGGGGTGTGAGGGTTCTCCCGGGAGGCCTGAAACACGACAGTGCTGGGTACTGTGGTGGGTTCCATTCCATCCCTGGTCCTGCCCCGGGCGCTCCCGAACGAGGAGCAGAGGCTGGGGCCCGAGTGACCCCTCCTCTCCTCTCCTGGAGGAGGGTAAGCTGCAGCACCCCAGGACTGGCTGGGGCTCGGACGGAGCCAGCGGGCATCGTCTGCACCTGTGCAACCTGCAATCGCCGCCTAGAGCCTCCACGCATTGAAGGAGCAGCCTGCACCCCAGCACCCGTTTCCCCGCCTGGAGGAGTCCCCCAGGAGCCGGCGGGAGGCCCGAGGCAGCCCCGGGGGTCCCGCACCCCAGGCCATCCCCTGAAAAGATCGAGGGCCCCCTCCTGAGCCCCATTTTCCTCGTGACCGCCCCGCCGCCGTCGCCCTCACCTCGGCCCGATCGCCCGCAGGCCGCTCTCCGCCAGCTCCTCTGCCACTCTCGCAGCCGCCTCGGACGCCTCCGCCCGACCTCCGCCCGGCCTCCGCGGATCCACAGTCCCCAGCAACTGGGAGCCGGAAGCTGGAAGCCTCGCAAGGAGAGCGGCGCATGCGCGACCCCGCCTCGCAGGCGGGGCAGAGGGCGTGACCCGGAAGGAGGCGTGCCCTCGAGGGCGGGGCGCTCCCAGGTACCTGGGGCTGCGGCTCCCCGAGCCGCGGGGAGGGGGCGTCGGCTCGGCCTTGAGCTGGGCGCGGGCACCGAAGTGGGGGGTGCTTGCGGCGAGGATAAGGGCGACTTTTGAGGGGCAGGTCAAAAGTCGGGGTTGGGGGGCTTTTTGAAGGAGATCAATGCGAGCCTGGCTATCAGTAGGGCCGGGGGCTCTGAGGGGACAGCTGGGTTGCGGGGATCCGGAGGGAGAGCAGCAGGGTTAGGTGGGCGTTTTGTGGGGTTAACGGAAGCCTGGGTGATTAGCGAGGCTGGAGAGGGAGTCCTGGGGAGGACAGCGGGTTGGGGGATTTCAAGGGGGGTACAGCACAGTTAGGGGGACCCTGAGGGAGGACAGTGGGGTTGGGGGGACCCCAAGGGAGAAGGGAGAACAGTGGAGCTGGGGGTGTTTTGGAGGAATCAAAGGATGCCTGGAAGGGTTGTCAGTGGGTTCCTACGGGCTTGTTAGGATTGGAGGTACCTAAGCGGGGCACCCCGGTGGTAGCGAGTCTTAGTGGGGAGAGTCCAAGAAATGGAGAGGGCAGGGTCTGTCACCTGAGAAAAAGAAGCAGCCTCAGGGCGTGGCGGGAGGATCACTTCAGCCCAGGAATTCGGGACCACCCGTCTGGGCAACATAGCAAGACCCCATCTCTACAAAACATTTTTTAAAATGAGCAGGGCGTGGAGGCACCTGCTTGTGGTCCCAACCCCTCCAGAAGCTGAGGTGGGAGGATGACTTGAGCCTGGGAAGTCCAGGCTGCAGTGAGCTATGATCATGCCACTGCACTCCAGCCTGGGCAACAGAGTGAGACCCTGTCTCAAAACAACAACAGAAAAGAGGCAGCTTCGACTTCAGAAAGGCTGGTCTGGGAAAAATGAATCATATTTCATTGGGGTCTCAGACACCCAGCATACATACTATCAGATCCCCTAAACACAGACATCCAGGCAGGTGCCATCAGATACCCAAAACAGGTTTCCAAGTAACCCCCAAATATATCAGACACTCCACGTAGGTCCAGCAGATACCCCCAAACACATACTAGATAACCCCAATACAGATGCTGTCAGATACCCTCAAACAGGCGCTGAGAGTCTGAAACACGTACCATACCCTCCCCCATCCACTTCCACACAGGTGCTATTTGGCAGATGGGGACAGGCCAGATGGTTCCCCCAGCACCAGAAGCCTCTCAATTGCCATCAGACACCCCAGCCTTGAGGTTGCCTGTCTAATCCAAGTCCCCCTGACAGGGGAGGCAGTTGAACAGTAACCAGGAGTCAAGCAGAGCAGCTCTCACCAAGGTTGGCTGATCAGCCAGGCCCAGAAGATCTCCCCCTGGCCAGACAAGGTGGCTCATGCCTGTAATCCTAACACTTTGGGAGTCCGAGGAGGGAGGATCACTTGAGTCCAGGAGACTGGGCTGGGAAACTTAGCATGACCCAGTCTCTATTTTAGAAAAAAAGATTTCCCCAAACCAAATCACTTCAAAACATGCACAATATGTTGTTGAGAGTCCCTAGTTGAGAAGCTGGGAGGTGGCATCCCCAAATGGACCAGCCTTCAATTTAAGTCCAATCTTCATGGTCCAGAGGAAGGGAGCATGTTCAGGGAATTGGATGGCTCAGAAATGCAAGACATAATTCATCAGGCACCCTACTGCAGCTGAGGTCAGAAACCCTAACACGGGAGTTTATGAGGGCTCAATGGATGAGCAGCTGTTTCTTCTCTGAGTAGCTGTGACTTTTGGACTTAGGGCCATGAACCTTATTTTTTTCTTTTCTTTTTTTTTTTTTTTTTTTTGAGACAGGATCTCACTCTGTCACTCAGGCTGGAAGTACAGTGGCACAATCATAGTTCATTGCAGCTTCCATCTCCTGGGCTCAAGTCATCCTCCCACCTCAGCTTCCCGAGTAGCTGGGACCACAGGCATGTACCACCACACCTGGCTACTTTTTTTGTATTTTTTGTAGAGATGGGGTTTCGCCATGTTGCCTAGGTTGGTCTTGAACTCCTGGGCTCAAGTGATCTGCCTGCCTGGGCCTCTTAAGATGCTGGGACTGTAGGCATGAGCCATCATGCCTGGCCTTTGAACCTTATTTCTTTCTTTCTCTTTCTCTTTTCCTTCCTTCTTTCCTTTCTTTCTTCTTTTTTTTTTCTTGAGACGGAGCCTCTGTCACCCAGGCTGCTGTGCAGTGGCACCATCTCGGCTCACTGCAGCCTCCACCTCCTGGGTTCAAGTGATTCTCCTGCCTCAGCCTCCCAAGTAGCTGGGACTACAGGTGTGCACGACCAAGCCTGGCAAATTTTTGTATATATATATACTTTTTTTAGTAGAGTCATGGTTTCACCATGTTGGCCAGGCTGGTCTTGAACTCCTGGCCTTAAGTGATCCTCCCACCCTGGCCTCCCAAAGTGTTGGGATTACAGGCGTAAGCCACTGCGTCTGGCCATAAACCTTAGTTCTGTAGCTATCTTGGTTATAGGAACCTTCAGGTGGACCCAGTCCTCCCCTCAACATAGAAACCAACTTTCTCAGAGATAATCAGGAAGGAGAAGCATCTCTCGTCTTTCTTTTATCCATCCAACCATTCTGCATTTATGAGTCTCTTGTTTTTTTTTATTTTGTTTTTGAGATGACAGAGTCTCACTCTGTTGCCCAGGCTGGAGTTCAGTGGCGTGATCTTGGCTCACTGCAAACTCTGCCTCCCAGGTTCAAGCAATCCTCCTGCCTCAGCCTCCCGAGTAGCTGGGATTACAGGTGTCCACCACCACACCTGACTAATTTTTGTATTTTTTGTAGAGAGAGGATTTTACCATGTTGGCCAGGCTGGTCTTAAACTCCTGACCTTAGGTGGTCTGCCTGCCTCAGCCTCCCAAAATGCTGGGATTACAGGGGTGAGCCACCACACCCAGCTTCATTTATGAGTCTTTATCATGGGCCAGGGGCTCTAAGAGCTAAGGAGATGCAACGAACTTAGGCCCAGAGCAGGATTTTCTCAGTCTTGGCACTTTCGACAATTAGGGCTGGATAATTCTCGGTGGAGTGGCAGGGGTGGTCTCCTATGCACTGGAGGGTGTTGAGCAGCATCCCTGGTCTCTACCTCCTAGATGCCAGTGGCTCCCCCAGTCCTGAAAAAAATGCCTCCAGATGTTTCCTTGGCTGAGAGCAACTGGCCTAAGAGACATTCAGACACTTACCCAGCCTAATTCCGACTTCCTGGAGGAAGTGGGCCTGGGCTTTGTCTTAAAAGGATGAGTAAGAGTTAGGTGGGAGAGGGAGTTCCAGGAACAGCGCCGGATGAGCAAGGCACAGGTGATGTGTATGAACAGCCATGAGACTTCAGGGTGGCTGGGCCGTGGAGTCTGGGGAGCCTGAGTAGTGGGAGAGAAGCATGGAGGGATAGGTGGGGTCGAATCATAAAGAACCTCAAAGGTCAAGGCTAGGAACAGGACTGTCCGGCGTGGTGTCTGTTCTCTGAAAAGCATCCCAACTTTATCATAGAGGCCCACCTTCTCTAATTACCTGGAGTGTGACTCATTCTCTGTTCTGTTTGTTTAACTTACTGGGAGGCTGTTTCCTCCATGGGAGAGACTGTCACGTCTGGCTTTGAATACCTTTAAAAGAAGGTAGGCCTGTGGGGAGGCCTACCTTGTCCTACCTTGTCCTACCTTGGGAGGACCTTTCTCAGTCTGCTGGGAATGAGACACGGGTGTTCTGGCCCCTGCATGCTTCCTGACACAGGTGGGGAGGGGTTAGGGTCTGTGATTTTTTTTTTTTTTTTTTTGAGACAGAGTCTCAGTCTGTCAACGGGTTGGAGTGCAGTGGCGTGATCTCAGCTCACTGCAACCTCTGTTTCCCGGGTTCAAGTGATTCTCCTGCCTCAGTCTCCCGAGTAACTGGGACTACAGGCAGGCACCACCATGCCCAGCTAATGTTTGTATTTTTAGTAGAGACAGGCTTTCACCATGTTGGCCAGGATGGTCTCGATCACTTGACCTCGTGATCGTCCCTCCTCAGCCTCCCAAAGTGCTAGGATTACAGGCATGAGCCACCATACCTGGCTGGGTCTGTGATTTATTATTATTTTTATTTATTTTTGCAGCTTTGCAGAGGCAAGGGTCTATGATTTAAATGCTAGCTTTACCTCTTATTGGCTAAAAGGCTTTATATGACAATAACAAAAAAATGAAGAGGGTGATGATGATGATACAAGATACCATTGCCCATATGTGCCAGACATCATGCCATCATGCTAAGTGCTACCCACATCATCTTTCTCTCTTTCTTTCCTTCCTTCCTTCCTTCCTTCCTTCCTTCCTTCCTTCCTTCCTTTCGAGACGGAGTCTCACTCTGTCACCCAGGCTGCAGTGCAGTGGTACAATCTTGCCTCACTGCAACCTCCACCTCTTGGGTTCAAGGGATCCTCCCACCTCAGCCTCCTAAGTAGCTGTGATTACAGGTGTGCGCCACCATGCCCCACTAATTGTTTTGTGTTTTTAACGGAGATGGGGTCTCACCATGTTGGCCAGGCTGGTCTCACACTCCTGACCTCAAGTCATCCTCCTGCCTTGGTATCCCAAAGTGCTGGGATTACAGGCGTGAGCCACCACACCCGGCCTTTACCCACATTATTTCTTTTTTCTTTTTAGGGACAGGGTCTTGCTCTGTGGCCCAGGCTAAAGGGCAGTGGCAGATCGTAGCTCACTGTAGCCTTGAACACCTGGGCTCAAGCAATGCTCCCACCTCAGCCTCCCTAGTAGCTAGGATTATAGGCGAGTGCCACCACACCTGGCTAAATTTTTAACATTTTTGTTGTAGAGACAAGGGTCTCACTATATTGCCCAGACTCCTGAGCTCAAGGGATCCTCCTGCCTCAGCCTCCCAAAGCACTGAGATTACAGGCGTGAGATCACAGGCGTGAGCTTCCGCACTCAGCCCCATATCATTTCTTTCACACAAACTCAAATCTTTCTTGAATTCAAAGAGTTGTCCTGCAAATCAAAATCAAATGATGTCTATAGGAGAAAGAACTTCATTCCTACCACGCTGAGAGTGGGATGGATGTCATGACTGGCTTCCAAAGAATAGAGTAGGGCAACTGAAAAGTAGTTACTTTTGGAGACGTTACCTTCACAATGATTAAGGTTGACATCTCCAGGGATGTCCTGCAGATAGCATGGACCTCCTGATTTGATGAGACAAGAGAGTTCTAAAAAACCACAACCCCTGGCTCATTCTAATAAAACATCAGACAAACCCAGATCGGGAGATTATGTACCAGATACCTGGCTAGTACTTCTCAAGACTGTCACAGTCAAAAGCAGTAAGGTAAGATGGAGATACCCTCACAGGCCAGAGACATTAGGGAGAGAGGATGATTAAAGATGACGTAAGGCAGGCGCGGTGGCTCATGCCTGTCATCCCAGCACCTTGGGAGGCCAAGGAGGGCAGGTCGCTTGAGGTCAGGAGTTTGTCACCAGCGTGGCCAACACGGTGAAACCCCATCTCTACTAAACATACAAAAATCAGCCAGGCGTGGTGGTGCACGCCTGTAATCCCAGCTACTCGGGAGACTGAAGCAGGAGGATCGTTGAACCTGGGAGGCGGAGGTTGCAGTGAGCTGAGATGGCACCACTGCACTCCAGCCTGGATGACAGAGTGAGATTCCGTCTCAAAAAAATAAAATAAAATAAATAAATAAATAAATAAATAAATAAAATGCGGGGTGGATGCAATGGCTCATATATGTAATCCCAGCACTTTGGGAGGCTGAGGTGAGTGGATCGCTTGAACCCAGGAGTTCAAGACCAGCTCGGGCAACATGACAAAACCCTGTTTCTACAAAAATAAAAATAGAAATAAAATAAATTATCCTGGTGTGATGGCATGCGCCTCCAGTCCCAGCTACTTGGGAGACTGGGGTGAGAGAATTGCTTGAGCCCATGAGGTGGAGGTTGCAGTCAGCCAAGATCACACCACTGCACTCCAGCCTGGGCAACAAGCAAGACCCAGTCTCATTAAAAAAAAAATTAGCCAGATTTGGTGGTATAAGATTGTAGTCCCTGCTACTTGGGAGGCTGAGGTGGGAGGATCTCGCAAACTCAGGAAGTCGAGGCTGCAGTGAGCTGTGATCATCCCACTGCACTCCAGCCTGGGCAACAGAGTGAGACTCTGTCTCAAAAAACTTAAAAATAACATCAGGAGAAGATGGGAAGGAGGGCTTAAGGGGACTGTCTCTACTTTCTTTGTACTTTCCTATAAATATAAAATTAAAAGTATATTTTTTAAAAAATCAAAGGGCAGGTCAGGCACAGTGGCTCACGCCTGTAATCCCAGCGCTTTGGGAGGCTGAGGCGGGTGGATCACCTGAGGTCAAGAGTTTGAGACCAGCCTAGCCAACATGGTGAAACCCCGTCTCTACTAAAAATACAAAAAGTAGCCGGGTATGGTGGCACATGCCTGCAATCCCAGCTGCTTGGGAGGCTGAGGCAGGAGAATGGCTTGAACCTGGGAGGAGGAAGTTGCAGTGAACTGGGATGGCACCACTGCCCTCCAGCCTGGGTGACAGAGCGAGACTCCGTCTAGAAACAAACAGACAAATAAATAAATAAAATCAAAATCAAAGGGCATCATGTGGCAATGGACTGGTGATCAGGGGCTCAGGCTGTGAGTTCAAATCCTGACTTAAGCAAAAACTTAACTTCTTTGGGCCTCAGTTTCCTCATCTGTGAAAGAGAGAAAGTGCTAGTGTCTATAGAGTTACAAAGCTGAATGAGGAAATCGGTTTAGAGCACTTACAGACCAGGCTCGGTAGTTCACACCAGTAATCCCAGCACTTTGGGAGGCATAGGTGGGAGGATCACCTGAAGGCAGGAATTCGAGACTAGCCTGGATAACATAGCAAGACCCTGTCTCTATAAAAAAATAAATATCAGGCCGGGCGCGGTGGCTCAAGCCTGTAATCCCAGCACTTTGGGAGGCCGAGACGGGCGGATCACGAGGTCAGGAGTTCGAGACCATCCTGGCTAACACCGTGAAACCCCGTCTCTACTAAAAAATACAAAAAAAGCTAGCCGGGCGAGGTGGCTGACGCCTGTAGTCCCAGCTACTCGGGAGGCTGAGGCAGGAGAATGGCGTAAACCTGGGAGGCGGAGCTTGCCGTGAGCTGAGATCCGGCCACTGCACTCCAGCCTGGGCAACAGAGCGAGACTCCGTCTCAAAAAAAATAAAAAAATAAAAATAAAAATAAAAAATAAATAAATAAATATCTCAATAAAAACAAACTAAAGCACTTACAGTGTTTGTGACAGTGTAAGTGCTCTGTACGGTAATGCTAACCATTGTTGTTATTTGTGCAAAGTCTTTTATGATTATAAAGTGACATTCAGGAAATTAGACACTGTTGGAACTCTCATCGCTCAAGGTCATTTTTGTAAGGGGTTTATTGATTTGCAGGACATGATAAGCTACTCGCCTTGCTTGCTACCAGATAACCTCATTCAGGGGTTGGCAAACTTGCTCTGTAATGCTGCAAACTCAACTCTGCCAACCAAAAGTGTAGCTTGAGCCAAACATGGTGGCTCATGCCTATAATCCCAGCACTTTGGGAGGCAGAAGTGGGTGGATCACTTGAGGTCAGGAGTTTGAGACTAGCCTGGCCAACATGGTGAAACCCCATCTCTACTGAAAAAAATTAGCCAGGCATGGTGGCAGGCACCTGTAATCCCAGCCACTCGGGAGGCTGGGGCATGAGAATTGCTTGAACCTGGGTGGTAGAGGTTCCAGTGAGCCGACATCGTGCCACTGCACTCCAGCGTGGGCGACAGAGCGAGATTCTGTCTCAGAACAAAACAAAACAAAAAACAAAGATGTAGCTTGGAAACAACTGAAGATGATACATAAATGACAGGAGAGCTGTCCTGCAACAAAACCTTATTTGCAGACTGTAAAATGCAAATTTCATAGAATGGTTGTGTGTCACCAAATATTTGTTTTCAACCACTTACAAATGCAAAAAACCCACACTATTCTTAGCTTTCAGCATATACAAACAAACAAAAAAACTCAAAAAACAAAAAACAGGTGATGGACTGCAGTGTGCCAGTCCCTGACTTAGTAAATTGTTGCCAACCCTTTCCGAGGTTGCATGGTCTATTTGGAGATCTGATGAAAACCCTGGATGCTCACCTCCTCCAGAAAAATGCAGGGACACAGCAGATGTGGCATATAACTCCAGGGGGTCTGAAAGCTCATAAGCGGGTGCTGGAGGCTGTCCCGCCCAAATCCCCAGCTAGAAGGCAGGAATTGTCTTTGCAGCTCCCCCAGTGGAGAAGGGGTCCCGAGCAGCAATGGCAAATTCCAGGCTCACAAATTCCAGGGGCCACTGAAGCCTGCCTTCCCTGAGAAGAGTCTAGGTGGAGGCTGGATTTGCAGACAGCAAGCCCAGCCATCAAGTGACAAGTGACAGGGTCCTCTGAGCAATCCCCCGGTTGGGGGCAGGCATGCACGTTTGTGTGACCTGCAGCGGGTTCCGACAGACCTCTTCTACCTCCACTTCAAGCACACTGGCCTTTCTGCCGCCTGAGGCACATTCCTGCCCCAGGACCTTTGCACCTACGACCTGAAATACTCTTCCCTACATATCCACAGGGCCCTTTTCCCACTTCCTCCACATCTGGATTCCAACGTCACCAATTCGGAGAGGCTATCCCTGGACACTTAAGGGAGAGCCGTGGTCCTCACCTGGGGGTGACTGCATTCCTACCCTGCCACTAGAGGACAGTCAGCAACATTCCTACCCTGCCACTAGAGGACAGTCAGCAACTTGGTCATCATAGCTAGGGGTGCTCCTGCCACCAAGTGGGTGAAGGCCATGGATGCTGTTCAACCTCCTCCCAGGCACAGGGCAGCCCCACACGACAGCCCCAAATGTCAGTAGTGCTGAGGTTGACAAACTCTGTAATCACTCTGTCTCCTTTTCCAACTTCATATTTTTCCTTTGTCTTTTTTTGAGACAGAGTCTCACTCTGTCACCCAGGCTGGAGTGCAGCGGTGCAATCTCAGCTCACTGCAATCTCCGCCTCCCGGGCTCAAGCGATCCTCTCACTTCAGCCTCCCGTGTAGCTGGGACTACAGGCATGCACCACCATGCCCAACTTTTTTTTTTTTTTTTTTTTTTTTTTTTTGAGACGGAGTTTTGTTCTCATCGCCCGGGCTGGAGTGCAATGGCGCGATCTCAGCTCACTGCAACCTCTGCCTCCCGAGTTCAAGCGATTCTCCTGAGTCAGCCTCTGAGTACCTGGGATTACAGGCATGTGCCACCACGCCTGGCACATTTTTGTATTTTTAGTAGATATGAGTTTCACCATGTTGGCCAGGCTGGTCTTGAACTCCTGACCTCAAGCGATCCGCCCACCTCGGCCTCCCAAAGTGCTGGGATTACAGGCATGAGCCACTGCACCCGGCCAGGAAATACTTTTGGTTGTCCCAACTGGGGGGGGGGGTTGCTATTGGCATTGAGTGGGTCTAAAGGCCAGGGATGGTAGTCAACATCCTGCAATGCACAGGAGAGGCCCCCATGATAGAAAGTGATTGGGCCCCAAATAGGTCAATAGTGTTGAGTCTGTGAAACCTGCCTGTCAGCAGCAATGAGCCAACTAACGGCGTACAAATCACTCCGGGTTCTTGTTAAAATGCAGATTCTGTTTCAGTCCATCTGAGATGGGACCTGGGATTTGGTATTAAAAGTTCCCAGGTGGGCCAGGTGCAGTGGCTGATACCTGTAATCCCAGCACTTTGGGAGGCTGAGATGGGAGGATCACTTGGGCTGGGGATTTCAAGACCAGCCTGGGCAACATGGAGAAACCCCATCTCTACAAAATATTAGCCAAGTATTTGTGACACGCACCTGTAGTCCCAGCTACTCAGGAGGCTGAGGTGGGAGGATCACTTAAGCCTGGGAGGTGGAGGTTGCAGTAAGCTGAGATTGCACCACTGCACTTCAGCATGGGTGACAGAGCCAGACCCTATCTTAAAAAAAAAAAAGGCTGGGAGCGGTGTCTCACACCGGTAATCACAGCACTTTGGGAGGTCGAGGCAAGCGGATCATGAGGTCAGGAGATCGAGACCATCCTGGCTAACATGGTGAAACCCAGTCTCTACTAAAAACAAAAAGTTAGCTGGACGTGGTGGCAGGCGCCTGTAGTCCCAGCTACTCAGGAGGCTGAGGCAGGAGAATGGCGTGAACCCGAGAGGTGGAGCTTGCAGTGAGCCGAGATCGTGCCACTGCACTCCAGCCTGGGTGACAGAGCAAGACTCCATCTCAAAATAAATAAATACATAAATAATTAAAAACAAAAAAGTCCCAGGTGGGCCAGCCATGGTGGCTCATGCCTATAATCCCAACACTTTGGGAAGCTGAGGCAGGAGGATCCCTTGAGCTCAGGAGTTTGAGACCAGCCTGGGCAACATAGCAAGACCCCATCTCTACAAACAGACCAAAAAAATTAAAAATTAGCAGGATGTGGTTATATATGCCTGTGGTCCCAGCTATTTGGGAGGCTGAGATGGGAGGATTGCTTAAGCCAGGGATTTCAAGGCTGCAGTGAGCTATGATCACACCACTGCCCTCCAACCTGGGGCAGAGAGAGAGAGAGAGAGAGAGAGAGAGAGAGAGAGAGAGAGAGATCCTGCCTCTAAAATAAAAATAAAATTTTTAAAAGTTCCCAGGTGACAGCCCAGGTAAGGTGGCTCACACCTGTAATCCCAGCACTTTGGGAGGCCGAGGCAGGCAAATTACTTGAGGTCAGGAGTTCGAGACTAGCCTGACCAACATAGTGAAACCCTGTTTCTACTAAAAATACAAAAATTAGCTGGGCATGGTGGTGGGTGCCTGTAATCCCAGCTACTCGGGAGGCTGGGGCAGGAGAATCACTTGAACCTGTGAGGTGAAATTTGCAGTGAGCTATGGTCATGCCACTGCACTCAACCTGGGTGACAGAGTGGGACTCCATCTCAAAATAATAATAATAATAATAATAATAATGAAGTTCCCAGATGATGGTGATGCTCTAAGTCAGTGGGCCAAGGTCATACAAGACCTTGGATGACCCCAAATCAGAGTTTAAAGACCTCAGGATTTTTCTGAAAAGTGAAAGCAGGAACAGAAACAAATGGAGAATGATAGTGAACCAGCAATCATAGAAGAAAGTGCCTAGTTCAGCTCAACCTGGAGCTGTTCAAGCAAGAGCACCCAAGAGCAGGCTCCCAGAACCTGCTCTGTGCAGCCTTGGTTCTAGATCTCTGGCTTTACTCACCCAACTTCCAACCTCCTACCTGCCCCTTGCATCTGATGCCTAAGATAGATTGAGCTCACCTCATGCCCTGCAGAAGAGAACAAGGTGTCAGGGAAAAGAGGGAGTCACCTGCTGTCCCACATTAAGGACTTCAGCACGCCGACTTTGTTGGTGCACTGAAGATTTGGCAAAGACTGGGCACGGTGGGTGACTCATACCTGTAATTCCAGCACTTTGGGAGGCTGAGGCGGGAGGATCGCTTGAGTCTAGGAGTTTGAAAGCAGCCTGGGCAATATAGTGAGATCTTGTCTCTACAAAAATAAGTTAAATATTAGCCAAGCATGGTGGTGCACACCTGTAGACCCAGCTACTTGGGAGGAGGGAGGGGGAGGATTGCTTGAGCCCAGGAGGCAGAGGCTGCAGTGTGCTGAGATCACACCATTGCACTTCAGCCTGGGCAACACAGTGAAATCCTGTCGCAAAAAAAAAAAAAAAAAAAAGATTTTGCAAAAAGCCCATGCCAGCCTCCGCTGAGGACGGCTCATGGGTCACAGAGCTGGATGGGGATTGCCTAACAAAGGAAAAGCCCAAAGAGGAACACCCTTGACACCACTGACCACCAACAGCCACGCCCAGCCCCATGGCCAGCAATGGCACTGCAGAAAGAGAGGGAAACGTGAAAGAAGGAAAATTCCCGCACCTGGAGCAGGTAAAGCCAACAAATGCAAAGCCTGCGGTCAGGTTGCTGAGAAGCACTTGCCTCAGGGTGGAGATGTTGCTGTCACTGCATGGTCTAAGCCTATCTAGGATCTGCTTGCCCATCTCATTCACCCATTGATTCCTGTCTGGAGGCAATTCTGTCCCCCAGGAGACTTTTGGCCATGGCCGGAGACATTTTTGGTTGTTGCAACTGGAGGCAGGAGGTGGTTACTCCTGACATTTAGAGGGCAGATGCCAGGGATGCTACTAAATATCCTACGATGCACAGGATAGCCCCTTAGAACAAAGAATTACCTGGACCCAAATGTTGACAGCGCTAAGGTCCAGAAACTGTGAACTAGCCTGCGTTCTGCCAGTCACAGACGGCGGTTTGGATTCTTGCTACAAACGGCGCATGAATCTTTCCTAACACGCAATTGCCACCACCTCCTCTTCTTCATTCCCTTCAAAGTGGAGCTTATTTGCAAAAAGACTAAGTTCTAAATCCCAGCGATGATCAGAGCCATCTCTTTCTGGGAGTCTCTTGAATCCGGTACTCTTTCTTGAGTAGAGACTCTTCCCCTCGCAACCCCGCGACCACCGAGAGCCCCAGGAAGCAGAAAACGACCTGTTATGGATAAAATGGTATGCCTCCCCACCATCAAATTCATATGTTGCAATCCTACTCCCTCACTTCTGTCCTGTAGGATGTGACCTTATTTGTAAATAGAGTCTTTGCGAATGTAAATAAGCTAAGATGAGGCCACACTGGAGTCTGGTGGGCCGCTAATCCAATGTGGCTGGTATCCTTATAGAAAGGGGAAATTGGGATACAGGCAGGGCCATGTGATGCTAAGGGATGAAGCCAGGAGAGATGCCTGGAACAGATCATTTCCTGGCACCTTCATATGAAGCTCCGCACTTGATCTTAGACTTTAAGCCTCCAGAACTGCAAGGGAATATATCTCTGATGGTTAAGCCACCTGGTAAGTGGTGCTTTGTCCTGACAGCCCTAGCAAACCCATCCGTGGCTCAAGTCCAGATGCTGCAGGAGGATTCCCACAATGTCAAAAGCTGGGACTTAAAGGGACTGTTGCCAGTCCTGAGTTAGCCCAAGGGACCCTGTGCCCAGGGAGCCATCCCTCGTTCTTTCCAGGGAGCCGCCAAGGAGAGGGCAAAACAGAACGAGGATGCACACATCAAGAGAGCCCAGAAGTATGACTGAAAGGACGCGAAGAAGAGAAGGTGACTGCCCTCCAGGAGGATGGATTGGGCCACCAGACTTACCCGAGCTCAAGAAGGGTTTGCCACACAGGGGGCAGCTGGAGGGGCTGGAGAAGGTCCCTTGCACGAGCTGGTGCCCATGGACACACTCCCGCCTCTCTCGTGCATCCTGGCCCTTGTCCTTTAGATGTGCTGGGCTCTTCCCCTGGATGGGACAGAGGCAGGTCTCAGGATGCCCTCTGCAGGGGCTGGCCCTCTTAGGTACTGTGTACGCAGCGCACCGCCAGCCCCAATCACAGGGCTCCCGGGTTAAGGGCAGCATGCCAAGCTGGGGAAGGCAGAGGGGGGCCCCGTGGCTCAGCTCCCCTGACCTTCTCCTTCTGCCTGGTCACTCGACTGCGGAGGCAGCTCAGCCTGCGCTTCACGCTGGTACTCTTGTCACTCTTCTCATTCTTGCCAGCGCTGTCCTCGCTCCTGGGGGACGAGAGGGAAGGTCCACTAGAGGGAGCCAGCAGCCATTCTGAGGCAGCCCTGTGGGTTGCTCCAGGAATCCACCTGGAACCTGTCTCCCTGTGGCCTCCCGGTCCTGCCTTACCCCTTCCCTGGCCCTTGACTTCCTCCTTCCCTCCCTCCTTCCCTCTCTTACTTATTCACTCGGCAAACACGAATGAATGTTTGCAAAGTTCCGGGAGCTTTGGGGACTGGGTTTGCAGACTGAAATGCAACATGATCTCAGGTTTGCGGTCCCTCAATGCCTGGGCTGGGAATTTCAGCTCTCTTCACTTGTGATTTCTATCTCTAATTCACATCCCCCACCCCCACTCGGTATCTAATTGACCTTATTTATTTATTTATTTAAATTTTTTCTGAGACAGAGTCTCACTCTGTAACCCAGGCTGGAGTGCAGTGGTGCGATCTCCACTCACTGCAACCACTGCCTCCAGGTTCAAGCGATTCTCATGCCTCAGCCTCCCGAGTAGCTGGGACCACAGGTGTGTGCCACAGCTAATTGTTGGTTTTTGTTTTTTGTTTGTTTTTGTTTTTGATTTTTTGAGACTGAGTCTTGCTCTGTTGCCCAGGCTGGAGTGCAGTGGTGCGATCTCAGCTCACTGCAAGTTCTGCCTCCTGGGTTCACGCCACTCTCCTGCCTCACCCTCCCGAGTAGCTGGGACTACAGGCGCCCGCCACCACGCCCAGCTAATTTTTTGTATTTTCAGTAGAGACGGGGTTTCACCGTGTTAGCCAGGATGGTCTCAATCTCCTGACCTCGTGATCCGCCCGCCTCGGCCTCCCAAAGTGTTGGGATTACAGGTGTGAGCCACCGCGCCCAACCTGTTTTGTATTTTTAGTAGAGGCCAGGTTTCACCATGTTGGCCAGGCTGGTCTCGAACTCCTGACCTCAGGTGATCCATCTGCCTTAGCCTCCCAAAGTGCTGGGATTACAGGCATGAGCCACCGCACCCAGCCCTAATTGGTCTTTAAATCTTGCTCATTCTTCTATCTCCTCCCCCATCCCCAACTCCATCCTTGGGTCACTGGCATGGCTTCCTGGATTTCAGGGACACCCTCATTTAATAAATATTAGGTTAGTGACATATAAGGCAGACATGATTCCTGCTCTGGTAGGATCTATTTCCTGGGTGGAGACGCCGTTTCTCCAGTCTGTGCCCCCGATCCCAGTCCAAGTGGCTTCTGGAACTTTGTAAATATTCGTAAATGTTTGTTGAATGAATGAGTGAATGAGAAAGGGAGGGAGGAAAGGAGGGAGAGGGAGGGATTCAGGGACCTTCAGCCTTGTCTGTGATCCTCATCCTGTCCCCATCCTATCACCAGAACTGATGATGCTTGCAGGCCTCCCTGCTATTTATTTATTTATTTGTTTGTTTGTTTGTTTGTTTATTTTTGAGAGGGAGTTTCACTCTGTCGCCCAGGCTGGAGTGCAAGGGCGCGATCTCGGCTCACTGCAACCTCCGCCTCCTGGGTTCAAGTGATTCTCCTGCCTCAGCCTCCCGAGCAGCTGGGATTACAGGCACCCGCCACCACATCTGGCTAATTTTTGTATTTTTAGTAGAGATTGGATTTCACCATGTTGGCCAGGCTGATGTTGAACTCCTGACCTCAGATGATCCACCCTCCTCGGCCTCCCAAAGTGCTGGGATTATAGGCATGAGTCACAACACCTGAGCCCCACTGCTCTTTAGGATAAAGTCTGCGCTCTCTCATGTGGTTGAGGTGGTCTGGTCTCTGTTGACTTCTCCCACCTTCCCTCCTCCCCGCCCTACTCTGATGTCATTCCCTAAGCCTTCTAATTCCATTTTGTTTCCTTCGTCTTCATCTGCACATATTGGCAAACTCCTACCCTTCCGTCAGAACCCTGCTTACATCGTCACTTCCTCCAGGAAGTCTTCCTCTGTTCTCTCAGGGTATACGAGAGCCTCATCCCTCCCTTCCCTGCCAGCTCCCACCATTGCCCTGATGGGGGCCCCAGCTCCTGCCTCCAGCACAGGGGGCCTGGCCCAAAGGACCATCCGTAAACACTTGTTCAAATCCAAGGCTGCCCTCCCCTGCCGTTCTCACTTGCAGCAGGTCTGTATACTTACTCCGACAGGAATTCAAACCAGGTCAGGTTCGAGTGGGCTTCTCCGGAGTTGGCTGACATGCAAGCCCTCTGCCGGGCCCTGCAGGATCAGAGGGGACAGATACCTGGGTCGGCAGCCTCCTCTCCCACTCACCTACCCCAGTGCTACCAAGTACAGGCAGGCACCAGGTACCCCATCTAAGAGCCCACCTGTCCTTGACACTCTGGGCTTGTGTGTGAGACATTATGACAGGTTTTCCAGCAGAGGGCAGTAATGTGTCTTGGCTGAACAAAATCAGTGTTAGCAGGAAGATTTTTTTTTTCTTTTTAAATAGAGATGGGGTCTCGCTCTGTTGTCCAGGCTGGAGTGTAGTGGTACAATCACAGCTCACTGCAGACTCGACCTGTGGGGCTTGAGCGATCCTCCCGCCTCAGTCTCCTGAGTAGCTGGGACTATAGGCATGTGCCACCATGCCTGGCTAATTTTTAATTTTTTTTTTAACCAAGTACTTAAATCTTACACAATTTTTTTTTTAAAAAAACAAGGTTTGGCTCTGTTGCTCAGGCTGGTCTCAAACTCCTGGGCTCAAACAATCCTCCCACCTCAGCCTCCCAAATTGCTGGGATTATAGGCGTGAGCCACGTCACCCAGCAAGTTTTTAATTTTTTTTGTAGAAACAGGGTCTCACTATTTTTCCCAAGCTGGTCTCAAACTCCTGGCCTCCAAATGATCCTCCCACCATGGCCTCCCAAAGTGTTGGGATTACAGTGGTGTGAGCCACTGCATCCGGCTACAAGAAGATTTTGTAACAGATGGCAGTGTCTTAGGCAGGAGGCACCTTTACCTGTTTGCTCCAAGGGCCCCCTGTGCCAGGGCAGCCTGCCCCTCTCCACCTCTTGTCTTCTAGCCTCCTCCCTCCTCTCCTGCCTCATTTTTCTTCCCTTGAATGCAGCCTTCCCTTTTTTCTTTTTTTTTCTTTTTAAGTCAGAGTCTCACTGTGTCACCAGGCTGGAGTACAATGGCGTGATCTCGGCTCGCTGCAACCTCCACTTTCCGGGTTCAAGCAATTCTCCTGCCTCAGCCTCCTAAGTAGCTGGGATTACAGGTGTCCGCCACCATGCCCGGCTAATTTTTGTATT
>NW_016807065.1:2838873-2842130 GCF_001698545.2 Rhinopithecus bieti
ATTCTCCTGCCTCAGCCTCCCGAGTAGCTGGGATTACAGGCACGCACCACCATGCCTGGCTAATTTTTATATTTTTAGTAGAGATGGGGTTTCACCATGTTGGCCAGGCTGGTCTCAAACTCCTGACCTCATGTGATCCACCTCCCTCGGCCTCCCAAAGCGCTAGGATTACAGGCGTGAGCCATCGCACCAGGCCTTTTTTTTTTTTTTTTTTAGATGGAGTCTCGCTCTGTCGCGGCCCAGGCTGGAGCGCAGTGCAGTGGCCGGATCTCAGCTCACTGCAAGCTCCGCCTCCCGGGTTTACGCCATTCTCCTGCCTCAGCCTCCCGAGCAGCTGGGACTACAGGCGCCCGCCACCTCGCCCGGCTAGTTTTTTGTATTTTTTTTTAGCAGAGACGGGGTTTCACCGTGTTAGCTAGGATGGTCTCGATCTCTTGACCTCGTGATCCACCCGTCTCGGCCTCCCAAAGTGCTGGGATTACAGGTTTGAGCCACCGCACCTGGCCTTTTTTTTGGAGACAGTTTCACTCTGTCACCCAGAGTGGAGTGCAGTCCTGCCATCAGAGCTCACTGCAGCCTTGACCTCCTGGGTTTAAGCGATCCTCCCACCTCAGCCTCCCAAGTAGCTGGGACTACAGGTGCACACCGTCATGCCCAGCTAATTGTTTTTATATTTTTAGTAGAGACAAGGTTTTGCCATGTTGCCCAGGCTGGCGTCAAACTCCTGGGCTCAAGCTATTCACCTGCCTTGGCCTCCCAAAGTGCTGGGATTCCAGGTGTGAGCTGCCACGCCTCTTCTAATAGAGGAAGCCACAGAGGCTCAGAGACTTGTTATGTGTTTAGACTCCAGGTTTGTCTGATGCCAGAGAGGTGCAAGGTCTTGGGATAAAAATTCAGAGATAAAGAAAGAGATAAAGAAACAGTCAGAATGCCAGGCGCGATGGTTCATGCCTGTAATCCCAGCACTTTGGGAGGTTGAGGGGAGCCGATCACTCGAGGCCAGGACTTTGAGACCAGCCTGGCCAACATGGCAAAACCCTGTGTCTACTAAAAATACAAAAATTAGCCGGGCATGGTATCGGGTGCTTGTAGTCCCAGCTACTTGGGAGGTTGAGGCAGGAGAATCGTTTGAACCCGGGAGGCGGAGGTTGCAGTGAGCTGAGATTGCACCACTGCACTGCAGCCTGGGTGACACAGCAAGACTCTGTCTCAAAAACAAAAGAGTCGGAGAGAGAAGAGAGAGAGACAAGGTCATTGCAATGGGGCAATCTCACACTGGCTCAAGGGTTGCAGGGAGAGGAGGAGGGACAGATGCTGGAGGTCCCTTCCCCTCTCTGGCTTCCCCCAACGTTCTGCCCAGTCCCTGCCCAGGGGACCCTAAGCCAACCCCCTTCCGTTCCCTGGGGCCCATTGGGAGCCCCATCAAGGGGACTCTCCAGGGTTTCACCATGTTGGCCAGGTTCCTCTTTCCCTGACTTGGTTTGAATGAAGGAAACTCCCAGGCTGGCCACCTTGAGCAGGTGGAGCAGGCACTTCCAAATCCAGAGAGATTTCCGGGGAGCGGATCTCATAGGAGGACACAGGAACGGACCTTGACCTCACTCTTTTCTTGGGGCTGTCACATTCCTGCAGGGAATTAAACCTCTCACTAAGCTGGGAAGGCAGCCTGGACTGCAGGCAGTTTCCCTAGGTTGAGGGTCCCCACCCACAGCCAGGGCCACCTCCACAGAAACGGGGTGACACACTCATCCAAGCCTCAGCCTCCAGCCATTCTCCCCAGCCATAGGGCATGGGTTCAGCCACCCCCTTCCCAGTCACAGAGATGTAGTCCTGGCCGAGGAGCCTCCAGCTATGAGCTGGAGCCCCAGGTATCAGGGCCACAGGTTCCAACAATGGCCAGAAATTTCCCCCAGGGTCATTTGTGATCATAGCCAAAGATGTCTCAGCCACCAGCCACTCCAAGCATGCATTCCTCAGGTGTGAGCTGGGATCTCAGGTCAGAGACAAATTCTCCTTAGCTGCCTACCCCAACCACAGACACAGCTGCCTTCCAGCTGCAGGCTACACTCCAGGCAAAGATCCTCCAAGCCTGGCTGAAACTGCAAGATAAGACATCCCCCATCCCCTTGTCTCCAGCCCTTGGGTTGCAGTCATGGCCATGCATAGCCTGCCCTAGATGCTTACCCAGGGAAAACCCTTCAGGCATGGGCTGGAATCTTAGGACCCAGAGACTACCAAGGCATGGGCCACGCCATAGATAAGCACCCCCCACCCCGCCATGGTGGGTAAACACCACCAGCCCTGGCAAGTCAAGTCTCTCCTTCCTACCCATAGCACTGGCTTCTGGACCCAAAAATATGCTATTGTCAGGGGTGGCTGCAGGTTACACGCACTTTGCCTGGGCTGTCTGCAGGGGTCCCGCCCCCAGACAGACAACCTTGAGTCCAAGTCTTCAGCCCTCCTCCCGGCAGGTTCAAAGCAAGGCTGGCCAGTGTTCGAGGGAGACAGGGTTCCTCATCCACAGCTGAGTCATCGAGGCTGAGCCTAATGGGAGAAGACAGGGTACTGGGGCTTCTTGCCCACCTGGCTGCTGCCCCAGGCATCCAGGGGGACTTGAAAGAACATGCAAGGGGGACCTTCCAGGACAGGGAAGGGTACACAGGCCACAGACAGGGGTCTAGACCTCCCAGTATGAGAGGATTTGGTGACAAGGGGGAGAGTACAAAGAAAGCCAGCCTGGTTATATTTGTTGGAGCTACATTTGCATCTCAGATCGTTTTTACACAGACTGGTTTTCTTTTCTTTTCTTTTCTCTTTTCTTCTCTTTCCCTTTCCCCTTCCCTTCCCTTCCCTTCCCTTCCCTTCCCTTCCCTTCCCTTCTCTTCCCTCCCCTCCCCTCCCCTCCCCTCCCTTCCTTTTCTCTCTCTCTCTCTTTCTTTTTTTCTTTCTTTTCTTTCTTGTTTCGCTCCTGTCCCCCAGGCTGGAGTGCGGTGGCGCGATCTCCGCTCACTGCAACCTCTGCCTCCCAGGTTCAAGCGATTCTCCTACCTCAGCCTCCCAAGTAACTGGGATTACAGGCACGCACCACCACGCCCGGCTAATTTTTTGTATTTTTAGTGGAGATGGGGTTTCTCCATGTTGGTCAGGCTGTTCTCGAACTCCCGACCTCAGGTAATTCACCCGCCTCGGCCTCCAGAGTGCCGGGATTACAGGCGTGAGCCACCGCTCCCAGCCTCCTTTTTTTTTTTTTTTTTTTT
>NW_016807065.1:2842701-2849162 GCF_001698545.2 Rhinopithecus bieti
CAGATCACATTTAGGCTTATATGCATGGGTCTGATGGGGGCTGAGCATGACTGTACTCTCAGTGCAGCTGTGTAAGATTGGGTTTTTGTGTGCTTGCAGTGTGTGTGCTTGCAGTGTGTGTGCTTGCAGTGTGTGCGTGCAGTCGATTTTTTTTTTCTTTCTTTCTTTCTTTTTTTTGAGATAGAGTCCTCCTCTCTCGCCCAGGCTGGAGTGCAAGTGGCACAATCCTGGCTCACTGCAACCTCTGTCTCCTGGGTTCAAGTGATTCTCGGGCCTCAGCCTCCTGAGTAGCTGGGACTACAGGTGTGCACCACCATGCCTGGCTAATTTTTGTATTTTTAGTAGACAGGGGGTTTTGCCATGTTGACCAGGCTGGTCTTGAACTCCTGACCTCAGGTGATCCACCCACCTTGGCCTCCCAAGGTGCTGGGATTACAAGTGTGAGCCACTGTGTCTGGCCTCACGTGCAGGTTTTTTGGGCTGCCTCTGATGGTGCAGATGCCTCTCATGGCCCTACAGCAGGGATCCCCAACCCCTGGGCCACAGACTGGTAGGTACTGGTCCGTGACTATTTATTTATTTATTTATTTATTTATTTATTTATTTATTTATTTATTTGAGACAGAGTCTCACCCTGTGGCCCAGGCTGGAGTGCAGTGGCCAGATCTCAGCTCACTGCAAGCTCCGCCTCCCGGGTTCACGCCATTCTCCTGCCTCAGCCTCCCGAGTAGCTGGGACTACAGGCGCCCGCCACCACACCCGGCTAATGTTTTTGTATTTTTAGTAGAGACGGGGTTTCACCGTGTTAGCCAGGATGGTCTTGATCTCCTGACCAAATGATCCGCCCATCTCGGCCTCCCAAAGTGCTGGAGTTACAGGCGTGAGCCACCGCGCCCGGCTGCCGTGAGCTTTTAGAATCAGGGCTGCAAAGCAGAAGGTGAGCGCGTATGTGTGAGCGAAGCTTCCTCTGTATTTACAGCTGCTCCCCATTGCTTGCATGACCGCTTGAGCTCCGCCTCTTGTCAGATGAGTGGCAGCATTAGATTCTCAAAGGAGCAGGGGCCCGGCCTGTTGGCTCATGCCTGTAATTCCAGCACTTGGGAGGTCGAGGTGGGCGGATCCTCTGAGGTCAGCAGTTTGAGACTAGTCTGGCCAACATGGTAAAACTCCGTATCTACTAAAAATACAAAAAATTAGCCGGGTGTGGTGGTGTAAGCCTGTAGCATGGGCAAGAGTGAGATTCTGTCTCAAAAAAAAAAAAAAAAAAATTCTCATAGGAGCGAGAACTGTATCGTGAACTGCACATGTGAGGGATCCAGGTTGCACAGTCTTTATGAGAATCTAGGCCAGGCGCAGTGGCTCACGCCTGTAATCCCCGCACTTTGGGAGCCAAGGCAGGCGGATCATGAGGTCAGGAGTTCGAGACCAGCCTGACCAACATGGTAAAACCCCATCTCTACTAAAAATACAAAAATTAGCCTGGTGTGGTGGTGCATGCCTGTAATCCCAGCTACTTGGGAGGCTGAGGCAGGAGAATTGCTTGGACCCAGGAGGCGGAGCTTGCAGTGAACCGAGATCACGCCACTGCACTCTAGTCTGGGCAATGTAGTGAGACTCCATCTCAAAAAAAAAAAAAAAAAGAATCTAATGCCTGATGATCCCATCACCCCCAGAATGGACCAGCTAGTGCAGGAAAACAAGCTCAGGGCTCCCACTGATTCCACATGATGATGAATTGTATAATTACTTAATTATGTATTACAATGTAATAATAATAGAAATAAAGTGCACGATAAATGGAATGTGCTTGAATTATCCAGAAAGTATCCCCTTTCCCCTGGGTCCATGGAAAAATCGTCTTCCATGAAACCGGTCCCTGGTGCCAAAAAGGTTGGGGACCATGGCAGGTGCAAGGGGCAGCTTGTCTCAAGACCTGGCTCTGGCCTTCTGGACCCCTGCCCTGTCCCGGGGGTGCATTGTGGGAGGCAGGCAGCAGCGGGGAACTGACCTCCGCCAGCTCTCTGAGCAGCTCCGCGACCTTTCCCAGCTGCGCCGCTTTGACAGATCCTGGGACCCCGCCAAGTTGGAGAAAAGAGAATCCCTTCCTGGTTCTTCACTGGGGCCGCGGCTGTCTGAGGCCTCCCCAGGCTGGCTGTGGGAAGGGGCCCCAAGGCCCAGGTCCTGCAGATACTCGCTGCCCTGAAGGGCCCCCAAATCCAGGCTGAGGTCCTCCGCACTCTCGCTGAGCCGCCTGGGAAAATCATCCTCCTATAGGTTGGGAGGGTGAGGAGGGAGAAGATGTTCACCAAGGGGCAGCAGAGCCTGGGGTCTCTTGACCACAAGGTCCCTGCTCCCAACATTCAGACCCTGTCTGTCCCCCACCTGGGCTCAGCGCCCTTCTCACAGCGAGTGGAATGGAATGGGAGGGAATAGTCCCCCAGTGCCCTGCCTAACCTGGACCTTCAAGACCTCACCCCCACAAAAGGACCAGAAGTCTGGTCTTCCATGCCAAATTCCCCTACTTCTAGCCTTGGCAAAGTACTTCTCGTCACTGAGTTTCCATCTGATTATCTTTTTTTTTTTTTGGTTGTTTTTTTTTTTTTGGTACAGTTCCTGCTCCTGTTCCTATTTCTTTTTCCTTCCCTTCTTTTGTCTTTCACTTCCCTCTTCTCCCAGTCATTCTATTTGTCATTCTGTCCAGCCAGGGCACCTACCTTTTCTTCTCCTTGCAAAACCTCCTCTCCCACCCAGCCCATCCTGAGTCTGTCTGGTGAACTCCTATGCATCCGTCAAAACCCAGCTTGGGCATGCCCTCCAGGTTGCTTTCCTGACTCCTCAAGGTTGGTAAGATGCCCCTTCTCTGGGCTGTCAGGATCTGGAGGACAGGAATTGCCCTTTTTCAGGCCTTTGTTAGGACTGTCTGCACACAGGATTTGGTGAGTAGGTGGGTGGGTAGGCTTCCCCCATGGCTCCATGTGAGGCCAGTGCTGAGATGTGGCTCCAGGCATCCATGTGATCTCAGGCAGCCCTTGGTAGATGCTGTCAATTTGTCAGCTGCACATCTTGGCCGGCAGGAGGCAGGAGGTCCGTGTCCACACCTGTCTTAGGATGAGGAAGGAGGAGCTACGCAGCATTTGCCCTTTTACCTGAACTCACCCATGTTGATGTCTTTATAGATTTGGCCCCTCCCTTCTTTTTATTGCAGTGAGATACACATCACATAAAATTTATCATCTTTTTTTTTTTTTTTTTGAGATGGAGTCTTGCTTTATTGCCTAGGCTGGAGTGCAGTGGCATGATCTCGGCTCACTGCAACCTCCACCTCCCGGGTTCAAGCGATTCTTCTGCCTCAGCCTCCTGAGAAGCTGGGATTACAGGCACTCTCCATTATGCCCAGCTAATTTTTGTATTTTCAGGAGAGACGGGGTTTCACCATGTTGGCCGGGCTGGTCTCGAACTCCTGACCTCAGGGGATTCGCCTGCTTTGGCCTCCCGAAGTGCTGGGATTACAGGCATGTGCCTGTAAAACCGCTTCTGGAGAATTTATATATATTTTTTAGTAGAGACGGGCTTCACGATGTTGGCCAGGATGGTCTTGAACTCCTGACTTCAGGTGATCTGCCTGCCTCAGCCTCCCAGTGTTGGGATTACAGGCAGGAGCCACCGCTCCCGGGCCCATCTCTTAACCATTTTTAAGTGTCCAGTTCAGCATCATTAAGCACATTCCCATTGCTGTACAACCGTCACCTCCATGTATCTCCAGAACTTTCTCATCTTCCCAAACTAAAATTTTGTTGCCATGAAACACTCCCTCCTCATTTCCCTCCCCAGCCCCTGGCACCCACACTTCTACTTTCTGTCTCCATGAATCTGACCAGGCCTGGCATGGTGGTTCATGCCTTGGAATCCCAGCAATCTGGGAGGATCGCTTGAGCCCAGGAGTTTGAGACCAGCCTGGACGACGCAACAAGACCCTATCTCTACAAAAAAAAAAAATTTAAATTGAGCTGGGCATGGTAGCAGACTACTTGGGAGTCTGAGGTGGGAGAATCACTTGAGCCGGGTGGTCGAAGCTGCAGTGAGCTGTGATCATGCTACCGCACTCTAGCCTGGATAACAAAGAAAGATCCTGTCTCAAAAAAAAAAAAAAACAGCGGGGGGTGGTAAATCTTGAACCCGACAAGTCCAGAGATCTCCTACGAGGGGAATCAGACAGTATTTGTCCTTTTGTGTCTGGTTTATGTCACCGAGCATAGCATCCTCACGGTTCCTCCACATTGCGGCACGTGTCAGAATTTCCTTCCTTTTTAAGGTTGACTTGTATTCCATTGTGTGGATGGATCACATTGCATTTATTCATCCATCCATCAACGGACACCTGGGCTCTTTCCATCTATTGGCTCTTGTGAATAATGCTGCTATCAACATCAGTGTGTGAATATCGGTGAGTCCTTGCTCTCAGTTCTTCTGGGAAGATATCCAGAAGTGGAATTGCTGGATTGTATGGTCATTTTATTTTTCTATTTATTTATTATTATTATTTGAGACAGAGTCTTGCTCTGTCGCCCAGGCTGGAGTGCAGTGGCACCATCTGGACTCACTGCAACCTCTGCCTCCTGGGTTCAAACGATTTTCGTGCCTCACCCTCCTGAGTAGTTGGAAATACAGGTGTGCACCACCACGTCGGGCTGATTTTTCTATTTTCAGTAGGGACACGGTTTCATCATGTTGCCCAGGCTGGTCTCAAATTCCTGATTTCAGGTGATCCTCTCCCACTCAGCCTCCCAAAGTGCTGGGATGACAGGCGTGAGCCACTGCGCCCAAACTCTTTTATTTTATTTTTTGAGACAGTCTCCCGCTCTGTCACCTAGGCTGGAGTGCAATGGTACAATTGCGTGGCAATTTTAGGTTCAACTTTCTTTATTTTATTTTTATTTTTCTGAGATGCAGTCTCACTCTGTCGCCCAGGCTGGAGTGCAACGGTGCTATCTCGGCTCACTGCAATCTCTGCCTCCGGGGTTCAAACAATTCTACTGCCTCAGCCTCCCGAGTAGCTGGAATGAAAGGCGCCTGCCACCAAACCAGGCTAATTTTTGTATTTTTAGAAGAGACAGGGTTTCACCATCTTGGCCAGGCTGCTCTCCTGAACTCCTAACCTCGTGATTCACCCACCTCGGCCTCCCAAAGGGCTGGGATTATGGGCGTGAGCCACTGTGCCTGGCTAATTTTAGGTTTAACTTCCTAAGGACTCACTCTACTGTTTCCACAGCCTGCCTTCTTCTTCAGTCTCTCCTTTGTGGCCACCATCCTCGTTTCCCTCCCACCTCCCTGCTGACTCCTCCTCTGCCTCCTCTTCCTCCCTCTGCCTTTTGATCACCAGGGTCCCTCTTTTTCGGTCTCTTTCTAAAGAGCCACAGCTCTAGCGCTGGCTGGCCCTCATGTGACTTGGGTGGCAGCCTCCTTTCAAATCCCCACTTCTCCCCCAAATGGCTCCATTCCTACCCCCGTGCCTGGGCAACCTCCTACTGTCCTTTTCTGTTTCTGCCCCCGAAGGTTTTTTTGTGTCTCTGGTTTTCATCCTCCTGTGAATATAAACATGTCAGGACAGCCTCTTGGCCTGGCTGAGCCTCCCTCTTTCTCCTGCATCTGGCCTCCCTCAGAGGAGGCAGAGGTGGGAGCCAGGCCAGAGATGGGGGTGGAGCCGGGGAGTGGGGAGCCGGGCAGTACAGGCTGTTCCAGCGGCAGCACAGGCTGTTCCAGCTCCCACTGGTAAGTACATTGAGGGAGGGAGACAGTGAGTGTCTCATCTTTTATTTTGGAGCTTGCACCTTTGCTCTGACATATCTTGGGCAGGAAAAGATGAGAACCAGCCCAGTGGGGGTCTTTCTAGGTATCTGAGTAAACATCGTATGCTGCCCCACTGGCCCTGACACCCCAGAGAGGATGCTATAAATCCAGGCTCCTGTTCCCTACACCCGGGGCAGCCTTGGGGGATGGGATCCGCTGTCAAACCCAGAGGCGAAGCAGCCCAGGGTTCCCCACTCTTCAGAAGGGCTCACCATGCACAGTTTTTCATAGTACATGGATAAATGCTTCTTTAAAAAATGTAAATAGCTATTGATCTTGTTGTCTATTGTAAAAACATAACACACCAAAGCAGCTTCAAGCATAATGTGTCCCTGGTCCCATTTTGTCATGTAAAAAAGTGGCTTGATTTCAAACAAAATGGCATAAATCGTAGAGCAGATAGCCTGCCTTTTCTTCCTTTCTTTCTTTCTCTTTCTTTCTTTCTTTTTCTTTCTCTTTTTCTTTCTTTCTCTTTCTTTCTTTCTTTCTTTCTTTCTCTCTCTCTCTTTCCTTCCTTCCGTCCTTCCTTCCTTCTCTCTCTCTCCTTCCTTCCTTCCTTTCTCTCCCCTCCCCTCCCCTCTCCTCTCCTTCCTTCCCTTCCTTCCTTCCTCCTT
>NW_016807065.1:2850290-2887516 GCF_001698545.2 Rhinopithecus bieti
TTTTTTTTTTTTTTTTTTTTAATGGAGTTTTGCTCTTCTTGCCTAGGCTGGAGTGCAATGGCGCGATCTCGGCTCACTGCAGCCTCTGCCTCCCGGGTTCAAGTGATTCTCCTGCCTCAGCCTTCTGAGTAGCTGGGATTACAGGCACCCACCACCACACCCAGCCAAATTTTGTATTTTTAGTAGAGACAGGTTTCGCCACGTTGGCCAGGCTGGTCTCGAACTCCTGACCTTAGGTGATCTGCCTGCCTCAGCGTCCCAAAGTGTTGGGATTACAGGTGTGAGCCACCATGCCTGGCCCCAGCTAATTTTTTTATTTATTTTTTGTAGAGACAGGGTCTTGTTATGTTGCCCAGGCTGGTCTTGAAATCCTGGGCTAAAGTGACCCTCCCACCTCAGCCTCCCAAAGTGCTGGAATTACAGACATGAGCCACTGTGCCTCGCAGGGCAGATGGTTTTCAAATGGTCATTGAGTAGAAAGACCTCAGTCAAGGTTTGCATCCTGCTATGGTAGCTGTTGTTAGCTTAGCATGACCTGGGTCAAGTACCTAAAGCTCTTTGAGCCTCAGTTTTTTCCATCTCTAAAATGGGCATACTGCCACCTACTTGTAGGATTGGGTTGTGCAGATGAAATGAGATGTTTGGGCATTGCCAGCCCTCGGCCAATGGAATAATACATTGCTATTTTTAAATGTCATGAGTCGGGGGCCAGGGCTGTGGCTCACACCTATAATCCCAGTGCTTTGGGAGGTCAAAGTAGGAGGATCAGTTGAGGCTAGGGGTTTGAGACCAGCCTGGGCAACATAGTGAGATCCCATCTTTAAAAAAAAAAAAAAAGGCCGGGTACAGTGTCTCACGCCTGTAATCCCAGCACTTTGGGAGGCCAGGGTGGGTGGATCACAAGCTCAGGAGATCGAGACCATTCTGGCTAACACAGTGAAACCCCATCTCTACTGAAAAAAAAAAAATTAGCTGGGGGAGGTGGCGGGCACCTGTAGTCCCAGCTACTCGGAAGGCTGAGGCAGGAGAATGGCATGAACCTGGGAGGCGGAGTTTGCAGTGAGCCGAGATCGCACCACTGCACTCCAGCTTGGGCGACAGAACAAGACTCCGTCTCAAAAAACAAACAAACAAGCCAGATGTGGTGCCATGCACCTGTAGTCCCAGCTACTCTGGAAACTGAGGTGAGAGGGTTGCTTGAGATCAGGAGGCAGAGGTTGCTGTGAGCTATGATCACACCACTGCACTCCAACCTGGGTGACAGGGCAAGACCCCATCTCTACAAATAAATAATTAAATTACATAAAATAAATAAATTTAAGGAGTCAGGACCCTTCCTCTGAGCAAGCCTCTGACAGCCCCAAATTGAATCACACGGTCTCCCCTGTCCTCATGGAGCGAATTGGAGAAGATAGACGATTAACCCAAACACTATAATCAAGAATGCTAGAAGGTTCCAGTCAGCAGGCTGGGGAAGATCTGCGGGGGAAGAGATTATGCTGTCCAAAGAGTATCAGGGAGGGCTTCCTGGAGGAAATTGCAGCAAGTGAAAGTCTGAGGACTGAGTAGGGGCTGGCTAGGCAGATACTGCAGGTAAGCGTATTCCAGGCAGTGAAAGAACAGGACATCCAGAAGTCTGCAGGCTGGAGAGCTCATGGTGTCTTAAGCAACTGGTAAGTGTTCCTATGGATGGAGGTGTGGACAGTTGGGGAACACGAGTCTGGTTGGCCAAAGCATGGATTTAATCTGGAAGTTTCCAATAGTGGTGGTAGGGAGGGCAGTGATTGGCCTTCAGAAAGATTATTCAGCTTGCTGACTGGGCGCGGTGGCTCACGCCTGTAATCCCAGCACCTCGGGAGGCTGAGGCGGGCAGATCACATGAGTCCAGGAGTTTGAGACCAGCCTGGCCAACATGGCAAAACCCCATCTCTACTAAATATACACAAATTAGCTGGACGTGGTGGTACATGCCTGTAATCCCAGCTACTCAGGAGGCTGAGGCACAAGAATCTCTTGAACCTGGGAGGCGGAGGTTGCAGTGAGCCGAGATTGTGCCACTGCACTCCAGCCTGGGTGATGGAGTGAGATCCTGTCTCAAAAAAAAAATGTATTAAGCTTGCAGAGCAGAGATGGGCTTAGATGGGGCCAAGATGCAGGCAGGTGGCCCAGCCAGGACACCCACGCAGATTATCTGGGGGAGCCATGATGGGGACCACCACCAGGGAAGGGGAAGGAGGGTACAATGCACAGAAATGGAGGGTCCTTGGGGTTCAGCATTCACAGGACTTGGTGCCTGATGGGAGAGGGAGGGGCAAGGAAAGTTCACGGGTCTCCAGCTCTGGTGACCAAGTGGATGATGAGAATAGGGACTCAGGAAGAGGGGGCAGATTTGCTAGGGGGTGGGGGCACAACCTTGCTGCCTACTCACAGGCCTCCCTGCTTCCCCAGAGCCCACCGTTCCCCCATTGCCATGTTATCCACTCAACTGCCTGCATCCCATGGTTCTCTTTCAAAGAGGTCCAGATCCCAGGGAAGGCGCAGGGCTAAACTCCAGTCCTGGTTCTGTGATCCTTTACCGGGGACTTTCCATGACATCTGGACTAATTCCTTCACTTCTTGCATCTCAGTGTCTTTTTTTTTTTTTTTTTTTTTTTTTCCCCTCATTCTGTCACCCAGGCTGCAGTGCAATGGTGTGATCTTGGCTCACTGCAATCCCCACCTCCTGGGTTCAAGCGATTCTCTTGCCTCAGTCTCCTGAGTAGCTGGGACTAAATGTGCACACCTCCACACCCGGCTAATTTTTTTATTTTCAGTAGAGATAGGGTTTTACCCCGTCGCTCAGGCCGGCCCAGGCTGGGCATGTTGGCCAGGCTGGTCTCAAACTCCTGACCTCAAGTGATCTGCTCACCTCGGCCTCCCAAAGTGCTGTGATTACAGGCGTGAGCCACCATGCCCAGCTCCTCAGTGTCCCCTTCCATAAAATGACAAGTGTGGGTACATGAATTGCCCTTTATGGCTTAACCATAACAGACCCTCCTTCCTTAGTGTAGTAGATGTTGTGGAAAGTCACTGAGATCTCCAGAGGCTGTGGGAGAAGGAACTGTCAGCTCTCAGCCCCCTTCCTGGGCAGCCCATCGGCAATGGATGATTGACAAGGGAGTATAAAGGCTTTACCATTTCAGCCCAGCTCCATCTGAGTCTGCTTCCTGAAGACCCAACACACACAATCTGACCGTCTTGGTCCCTGGTGGAGCTGGAGCTGAACTGTGTTCATGAGGCCTCTCCCCGGCCCCTGCCCTCTCAAGGATGCACCTCCTAGATGCCACATCTTCCACCCCAGGAGACCTTCCGGGAAGCAGCCTGGAGGCTGTCACCAGGACCTTTGCCAAGACCTCAGTCCCAGCCAGCCACACACCATTAGGGCTTGATGTTAACCGTGCCCCAACTCCATCCAGGGACCTCAAGCTTTCAGGGTCTTTCTTTTGAGACTGGAGCCTGGGGCTGGCCTCCCCACAGGCCCCTGACATAAGCGCTTGGAGAAAGTGTGTGAGAGCAGAGGGTACAGATGCAGACTGAAGAGTCAGACTGGGCTTGAATCCCAACTCTGCCATGACAGGAACTTAGGCAAGTCAGTCTACCTTTCTGGGCTGTATTTGGTTTTAGTCTGCCTTCCTTCCTTCCTTCCTTCCTTCCTTCCTTCCTTCCTTCCTTCCTTCCTTCCTTCCTTCCACTCACCCTTCTTCTCATCCATCCATTCACCCATCCATTATCCATCCATCTTTCCTTCATTCTTTCATTTATCCATCCTCCTTCGTTTCATCCATCTTCCTTCCTTGCTTCCTCTCACACTTCTACTCATCCATCCATTCACCCACCCATTATTTATCCATCCTTCCTTCATTCTTTTATTTATCCATCCTCCTTCCATCAACCCATCCATCCATCTCTTCCTTCCTTTCTTCCTTCCTTTCTTCCTTCCTTCCACTCACCCTTCTTCTCATCCATCCATTCACCCATCCATTATCCATCCATCCTTCCCTCATTCTTTCATTTATCCATCCTCCTTCCTTTCATCCATCTTCCTTGCTTCCTTCTTTCATTTTATTAATCAATCATTCATGTATCCATCCACCCATACTTCTCATCTTTCTTCCTTCTTTCCATTCACCCACCTTTCTACTCTTTCATTCATCCACCATCCCTCCTTCCTTCCTTTAATCCACCCATCCATCCATACTTCTTTCCTTCTTCCATTCATCCATCCTCCTTCCTTCCATCGGCCCATCCATCTATCCATCTAGCTTTCTTCTTTTTATTCACCCATCATCCATTTATCCATTCACCCACACTTCTACCCATCTTTCCTCCCTTTCTTCTAGTCATCCATCATCCATTCATCTACCCAACCACCCTTCTATTCATCCATGTACCCATCCATCCATCCACCCGTCCATCCATCCTTCTACTCATCTTTCCTTGATTTCCTCTTTCCTTACATCTATCCATCCATCTCTCCAGCCATCTACCCACCCATCTATCCATCCATCCATTCATCCCTCCATTGCTCCTGTCCTCTCTCTTCTTATTTCAGAACAGATTCTGGTTTCCTCATATGTAAAACAGGATAATAACGACTTTGCAAGTTTTGATGAGGATTCCCTGAGATAATGTATACAAAGTGCCTGGTAAAATACAGGTGCTAAACAAAGTGTACTTGCTGCCACTGTTGTCATCAGCTCCTGCCCGTTTCAGCAGTCAGACACCTGCCTGATCATCCCCCATGGCAGAGAAGAAGTCTGGGTTCTCAGGTTTCCAGGATCCACTGCTGCTGTTGGTGGCCGAAGCCACAGCTCCAGAGTCACAGGGCTGGACACATGACTTGGGCTCAGAGCCTGTGGAGAAAGGAGGGACAAGGTGTCAGGGATAAGCTGGGAGTGCTAAGGAAGCCAGGACCTGGATTCTGCATGTGTTGCTGGTCACCCTGGACCTCAGTTTTCTCATCTATAAAACGAGTTGGTGAGGGGAAGGGGAGGATGGTCTCAGTGATCTTGAAGCCAGCATACGTGTCACCTCTTCCCCATCCTGAGCCTATGACAGACATTACTAGTCAATCATGAGGCAATTTCCTGCTTAGCCATTTGCCCCCTCAGGATTCTTCCCAATACACCAGTTCCAGTAGCCATCACCAGGTGATCCAAGTTGGCTTATGTATGAAATCAATTTGTCATGCCTGCTCTAGCAAAAAGCCCTCAGTTGATCAATGATGCTAATTGTCCCGTAGACCAAATGCAAGTACCCCATGCCCACATTGTTTTTCCCTCTCCTCCTCCTCCCTTCTTCTTTTTTCTTCCTCCTTCTTCTTCCTTCTTCTTCTTCCTCCTCCTCTTCCTCCTCCTCCTCCTCCTTCTTCTTCCTCTCCCTCTTTCTCTTCTTCCTCTTCTTCTTCAACAGGGTCTTGCTGTGACGCCCCCAAGCTGGAGTGCAGTGGCATGATCTTGGCTCACCAAAACCTCTGCCTCCTGAGTTCAAGTCATTCTCCTGCCTCAGCCTCCTGAGTAGTTAGGATTACAGGTGCACACCACTGTGCCTGGCTAATTTTGTATTTTTAGTAGCTTCGGGGTTTCACCATGTTTTCAGGCTGGTCTTGAACTCCTGACCGCAGGTGATCTGCCCCCCTCAACCTCCCAAAGTGTTGGGATTACAGGTGTGAGTCAAGGCACCTAGCTTTCTTCTTCTTCTTTTTTTTAATTAAAAACTACTTTAAAAAATAAGCTTATTTTTTCCTCTTTTTTCTATTAGAGATGAGGTCTCACTATGTTGCCCAGGTTGGTCTCAAACTCCTGAGCTCAAGTGATCCTCCCAACTCAGCCTCTCAAAGTGCTAGGATTATAGGTGTGAGCCACTGCACCCAGCCCTAATGCCCACAATGCCCACATTTGCAGGAGAGTCTCTCTCTCATGGTGGAATTGAGGCTGCCTCTTCTTTTGGTGAGGAGTGAGAAGCAGAGAGCAGGGAGTTGGGCCCCCCAGGAGCCACATGCCCCAGGACCCACCTGCAGATGGACATGGATAAGCTCCAAGATGCTCGGTCCCAAAGCAATGACAAATTCTAATCCATGTCCCTTGCCTCCTGAACATTTCACATAAATGGAATGATAGACTATGTGGTCTCTTGTGACTTGCTGCTTTGACTTTACATATTTTTGAGGTTTGTCTATAATGTGGTGTATGGTAGTGCTTCATTTCTTTTCCTTTCTTCCTTTCTTTCTTTTCTTTTTTTTTTTTTGGCTGGTTTTTTTGTTTTTTTGTTTTTTTTTGGTAATACTTTCTTTTTTTATTATTATTATTATACTTTAAGTTCTAGGGTACATGTGCATAACGTGCAGGTTTGTTACATATGTATACTTATGCCATGTTGGTGTGCTGCACCCATCAACTCGTCAGCACCCATCAATTCATCATTTCCTTTCTTTCTTTTCTTTTCCTTCCTTCCTTCTTTCTCTCTCTCTCTCTTTCTTTCTCTTTCTCTCTCTCTCTCTCTCTCTCTCTCTCTCTCTCTCTCTCTCTCTCTTTCTTTTTTTGAGATGGAGTGTTGCTCTGTCACCCAGGCTGGAGTGCAATGGAGTGATTTTGGCTCACTGCAACCTCTGCCTCCCGGGCTCCAGCAATTCTCCTCCCTCAGCCTGCCAAGTAGCTGGGATTGCAGGTGCACGCCACCAAGCCCAGCTAATTTTGGTATTTATTTTTTTAGTAGAGACAGGGTTTCACCATGTTGGCCAGGCTGGTTTTGAACTCCTGACCTCAGGTGATCCACTCGCCTCGGCCTCCCAACGTGTAGGGATTACAAGTGTGAGCCACCGCGCCCGGCCAGTGCTTTATTTGTTTTAGGGCTGAATAATATTCAATTGTATGGAGACACCACATTTCGTGTATCCATTGATCTGTTGATGGACGTGTGGGTTGTTTCCCAACATTGGCTATTTCGAATCATGCTGCCATGAACAATTGCTTACAGATTTTTGCACGGGTGTGTGTTTTCCATTGTCTTGGGTAGTTACCTGGGAAGGGAATTGTTGGAGTACATGCTAATCTATGCTTAACTTTTTGAGGAACCACTATTATGCAATCTCTTTTTTGAGACAGAGCCTCACTCTGTCGCCCAGGCTGGAGTGCAGTGGCGCCATCTCGGCTCACTGCAACCTCCGCCTCCGGGATTCAAGCGATTCTTCTGCCTCAGCCTGTTGAGTAGCTGGGATTACAAGTGGGCACCACCACACCTGGCTAATTTTTGTATTTTTAGTAGAGATGGGGGTCTTGCTATGTTGGCCAGGCTGGTCACGAACTCCTGAGCTCAGGCAATCTCCCTGCCTTGGTGTCCCAAAGTGCTGGGATTACAGGCATGAGCCATTTCACCTGGCCTAAAACCATGGAATTGTGTGCTTTCAATGGGTGAAGTATATGGTAGCTCAATAAAGCTGTGGCTAAAAAAATATTTTGCTGGAGCCTCTGGCAGAGTTTTGGATGGGACAGGTATACGTGGGACCCGAAGCTTCGGTTCCATTGCTTCAAGCTAAATTTGTCCCCTGATGCTGCCTGTATTCATGGAGGAATGGCTGGATAGTAATGGGCAATGCCAGGGTTTCCACCATCACTGCTTTCCAGGCTGCCCTCCCAGGCTGGTTGGAGGGACTCTGTTCAGCTGCTGTTGTTAATCTGTCCTCTTCCTCACCCAAAAGCCGAAGCAGCATCTACGACTCACAGAAACGAAACAAGCAGGCTGTGAAGGAGGAGGAAAGCCAGGTATGGGGGAGGGTCCTGGAGGCTGGTGGGAGCTTGGGAGGGGAAAGGCAGTCCCATTCCTCAGCCAAGTCCCCTGGGGGCTGGAGGAGAGGCAGCAGGATTGGCTTGCTTCACTGGACAGGGTCCTTGTGGAGGTCTGAGGCCTCCCGTAGCCTGCAGAACCTCATGCCCTGTATCTGTGAAACCTGAAGGTCTGGGGTCCAAAGATCAAAGGTGAAAGGCCAGGGTTGGCCGGGCGCAGGGGCTCACACCTTTAATCCAGCACTTTGGGAGGCCCAGGCGGGCGAATCACTTGAGGTCAGTAGTTCGAGACCAGCCTGGCCAACATGGCGAAACACAGTCTCTGCTAAAAATACAAATATTAGCTGGGCATGGTGGCGTGCACTTATAATTCCAGCTACTAGGGAGGCTGACACATGAGAATCTCTTGAGCCAGGGAAGGGGAGGATGCAGTGAACTGAGATTGTGCCACTGCACTCCAGCCTGGGTAACAGAGTGAGACTCTGTCTCAAAAAAAAAAAAAGAAAAAGAAATTCCAGGGTTGTGTGTTGTATGTGTGTTTTTTTTGTTGTTATTGTTTTGTTTCAAGTGAGTCTCACTCTGTCACCCAGGCTGGAGTGTAATGGCTTGATCTTGGCTCACTGCAATCTCTACCTCCTGGGTTCAAGCGATTCTCCTGTCTCAGACTTCTGAGTAGCTGGGACCACAGATGTGTACCACTATGCCCAGCTAATTTTTGCATTTTTAGTTGAGACAGGGTTTCGTCATGTTGGCCAGGCTAGTCTCGAACTCCTGGCCTCATATGATCCTCCCACCTCGGCCTCCCAATGTGCTGGGATTACAGGCATGAGCCATGATGCCCAACTGAGTTTTGTTTTTATAGGGAAGCTTCTGACCTAGGAACAGGTTGAGCTTGACCTGATGATGAAATCAATTCTGATCCTAATTCCCAATGACTGACTCAACTCTGATCCTAGTTTTACAGATTGAACCCTAATCTCTGTCACAGACTGAGCCATGATCTTGGTGTCATATACTGAGCCTTGATCCTGATATCATAGACTGAACCTTATCTGGCTGTCATTGGTTTAGCACTCATTCTTGTATCATAGACTGAACGCCCATTCTAGTGTCACAGACTAAGCCTTTATCCTGGTGTCATATATTGACCCCTGATCCTAGTGTCATAGGCTAAGCCCTAATCCTGGTGTTATAGTCTTAGCTCTTAGCTCTTATCCTAGTCTTAGTCCTAGTCTTAGCTCTTCCTGGTATCATAGACCAAGCCCCAATCCTGGTGTCATACACTGAATCTTGATCTGGCATCATAGACTAAGCTCCAATCCTGGTGTCATAGGCTAGTCCTGATTCCAATATTATGAGCTAAGCCCTAATCCCTATGTCATAGACTGAGCTCTATCAATTACCAACCACAATCACCCCAAACGATTGCCAATCACATTTGTAACAGACCCTCAGCTACCAGTCTGTCCCCTGTAGTCCATCCTGGAGTTGGTGTGTCCTTTTGATATGACACTCTGATGGTCACTCCCCTTCTACTGATCCCCACCCCCATAGACTCCAGTCCCCTTAGGATGACATTCAGAGCCCTTCCCAGCCTGTCCTCTTACCTCCCACTCTCACACATGCACCCCCAACTCACCATTCTCCTGGTATCTCTGTGCGGTTCCTACCACTCTTCCTGCCTGGCAGCTGAGGGCTCTGTCTCAGATCCTCTGCAGACAATTTTAGCCACAGTACTTTGGATTGCTCTGCCTAGCTCTTTATGGAAAAGGTTTGCTGATACCTGCTCTAGAGCATGAGGTCTGTGAGGGCAGGGACTATATCTGACTCACTTTTACATCCCCAGGCTCCAAGGGGTAAAATCTTGTATCAATCACTTTCTATATGCCTGGCTTAGTGCTAAGCCCATCATGTACTTTTCAGTCTTCTATACTCACAACAACTCTCTGAGTCCTCATTTTATAGAAAGGGAAACTGAGGTTTAGAGAGGTGCATTGACTTTACCAAGGCCATACCAATCTGGTATGAGGTAGAGCTGGGAGTCAAATTCAGGTATTTCTGAATTCAAAAAAGAGCTCACAATCACCAGGCTATCCTGTGCTGTGCTGGGTTGGACACAGAGTCAGTGCCCATACATTTGCTGGTGAATGGATAAATGGGTAGATAAATGGATAGACGGCTGGTGGATGGATGGGTGAGTGGATGGTTGAATGGATGGGTGGATGTGTGAAAGGATGGATGGATGGATGAATGAGTGGATAGATGGATGGGTGAATGGTTGGATAGGCAGATGGATGGATAGGTGGATGGATGAATAAGTAGATAATTGGATGTATGAGTGGATGGGTAGATGGATAGGTAGATGGATGAATGGATATTTGGATGGATGGATGGTTGGATGGATGGAAGAGTACATGGATGGATGAATGGATGGATGGAGGGATGGAAGAGTGGATAAATGGGTGGGTGGATGGATGGATGGATGGATGGATGGATGGAAGAATGGATGAATGGGTGGATGGATGGATGGATGAATGGATGGATGGAGGGATGGAAGAGTGGATAAATGGGTGGGTGGATGGATGGATGGATGGATGGATGGATGGAAGAATGGATGAATGGGTGGATGGATGGATGGATGGATGGATGGATGGATGGATGGATAGATGGATGAAGAGTTGGCTGACTGGCTGGTTAGCTGGATAGATAGTTGGATGGCTGCATGGTTGCAGGGATGAATGGGTAGATAGTTGGATGGATAGGTTATATGGCAGTGTCCATAGGCAGTGATGCGTTACACTCAGGAGATGGCATTCTGAGGGGGTGAGGAAGGAGATGTAAAAGGAAGAGGGACAGAATTGTGGCAGAAGAGCCACATAGGAAGGAAACCAAGGTGAGTGAGGCACAGACTGCACCAATAGATTGAGGAATGAATGAGAAAACATGAGCAGAATGGTTAACGGGGGCAGTTGATGGGGAAGGGGCACTGGGATCCTTCACTAAAAGTCTCAGTTCTCTCCCAAGCCTTACTTGCCTCCCCAAGTCCAATCTCACCCTTTCCCCAGGAAATTCCTATTAGGTGCCCAGACAGCCAATTCCAGAGCTTAAGAGGGTAACAAAAAGGCCATTCTTCCCTGCTTTCCCAGGCTACTGACAGGAGACAAAAGGTGAGGGAGTCACTCTCCCAGGGGAGCTAAGCCAGAGGAGACATGAGGCCTCAGGGAAAGGGGCTCTGCTGGGGATGCACACTGCTCCCCACCCCCATGCTCCTCTCCAAGGAGCTGTCCATCAGCCTGGATTCAGATCCCAGGCAGCCTCCTCCACTACCAGCCCCTGCAGCATCAGCCATGAAAGGGTTTAAGAGTCACTGTCAGTTCCCACAGCTCACTCCCCCACCTGCTAGCATATAAATCTCAGCCTCAATTGCCTGGGCAGGGAGACAGGGGGAGCTGAGCAGCCACAAGAGGGGCAGAACTTCTTAGGGACCTGGGTCACAGGTGGACACTTTGGTGATCCATGGCAGATACACTGATTCTTTAGGATCGCCATCCATCATTGGATCTAAAAACCCTCCCCAGGCACTCCAGCTGCCCACATTGGCAGCTTTGTTCATCGGTCAGAACACATCAAAGTGGCCTCAGACAGAATCCGCTTCAAATCCTGGTTCCTCCAGCATACACTTGCTGTGTGTCCTTGAGCAAGTCACTCAACCTCTCTGAGCCCAACTTCATGAGAGCTCAACAGCTAGCAACAACTTCTATCCTGATGATGACTCTTCTATTGCATCCCAGTTCCCAAGGCCATCCTCTCTGCCCCTAACTCCAGCCCCTGGGTCCCCTGACACTCCCACCTGCTCCCTGACCCCAGCACAGTGCCTGATATGCAATGAGCCTTCAAGGATGGTCAGTGGAATGAACCAGCTAATCAGTCTTCACATTGGCTCCCTCCTTCATGAAAACTCATTGCTACCTTGAACAAGTACGTGGCTCATGCAGGTGATGGTGGCCGTGACTAACAAGTCACGCAGGCTGAGCGATGTGGCTGGCCTGACCAGGAGGGGCTCATATGGGCAGTGGGGAACGGGGGACAAGGAAGCCCACAAGGCAACGAGTGCATGACCAGCTCTTATGATATTGTCCGGCACTGTCCTCTCGTGCCCTGCGTACCTGGACATCATCTGGTTATCTTCAAGGGTCAAACTCTTGAGCATTAAGAAGTTTCTCTTTGATGGCTGGGTGCGGTGGCTCACGCCTATAATCCTAGCACTTTGGAAGGCTGAGGCAGGTGGATCACCTGAGGTCAGGAGTTCGAGACTAGCCTGGTCAACATGGTGAAACCCCGTCTCTACTAAAAATACAAAAATTAGCTGGGTGTGGTAGGGGGCACCTGTAATTCCAGCTACTCGAAAGGCTGAGGCAGGAGAAGCGCTTGAACCTGGGAGGCAGAGGTTGCAGCAGTGAGCTGAGATCACGCCATTGCACTCCAGCCTTGGTGACAGAGTGAGACTCGGTCTCAAAATAAATAAACAAATAAATAAAGAAGTGTCTCTCTTTGCAACAACAGTTCACTCAGACCTTTGATGATATAATAAAGGCTGTTACCAGTCCCCAAAGAGGTCATCTGAGGCCTGGGGACCCTGGGGGTTGAGAGAGAGGGCACCAGTCGATGTGTGTATGTGTGTGTGTTTGAGTGAGGTGTGTGCCTGAGAGCCTCTAATCCCCCTGTTTTTGTTTCTGCCCTGAGCCTCCTGTCCTGCAGCTGGGCCAGAAACCAACCGTATCTAGGACCCCCAGGAAATCACTGGACTGCCCCTGAGGAGTTCAGCGGCTGAGTTAAGAGGGCGGACTTTCTTTCTACAAATTTACCGCCTGAGACAAGTTCCTGGCCGAGTCTTGGGAGACATTGCCTCTGAAACAAGAGGGACCCCACAAGTCTGTGATAATTCCAGGGGGCCCCGGAGAATCAGGGGTCATGGAATCCAGGGCCGGTGCCAGCGGAGTCTGTACCCTGGCCAAGAAAAAGCTCGAAGGGGGATGGCGGGCAGGCCGTCCTGGGATCCCCGCCTGGGTGGATGGCTCCCGCTGGTCACTGCCAGCTGCTTACCTCTCTTGAAGGCCCACCGCTTCAGCCACAGCTTGGAGAAGGCTGGCCAGGAGTGGTTGAGCACCGAGTCAGCCATGGGGGCCGTGCGTGCGTGCGTGCGTGTAAGAGCTCGAGTGTGAGCTGGGCTGGGAATCCCTGCCAGGATGGAGCTGCCAGTAAGAGGGGCGGAGACTGCCTCCAAGGTCTGCCAGATGCATCAGCTGATAGAAGCCTGGGGCTTCAGCAGGGGGGCTGGGGTTTCCAGCACAGGGGCCCAGGGACCCCTGGTTTGAGGGAAAGCCAAGCCCTTTAGCACCCTCTGTCCCTTAAACCCAGTCCTACAGGTCTCTTACCCTGGCTGGACAAGACAATCTTAGGGAAATACAAGTACAGCATGGGTCCTACGGGGAGCCTGGGTATGCGTGGATGTCTGAGTGTTTGTGTGTGTGTGCGTGCCATCGTCTCGGTGGGTTTGATGATGCATTTACATGTTTAGAGAACACGTTTCAGGGTTAGTTCTGAATATTAACTTGTCAATGTGGGGTGTATTTGATTATCTAGATAGTTTTAAAAGTGTCTCTGTGGTTGTGTGTGTGTGTGTGTGTGTGTGTGTGTGTGAGAGAGAGAGAGAGAGAGAGAGACTGAGAATGCCCATTTGTATCTGTGGGGTCAGATCCACCTGCATGACTCATCTGTGTCTTGGGGAGATCTGTTTCTAGTATCTGTGAGGTGGTTTTGGTGTCTGCCTGGGTTTCTGTGTTTCTACATATTTGTGTCTTCATCTGTTTCTGTTTTTTGTTTGTTTGTTTGTTTGTTTTGAGATGGGGTCTTGCTCTGTCACTCAGGCTGGAGTGCAATGGTGTGATCACAGCTCACTGCAGCCTCCAACTCCTGGGCTCAAGGGATCCTCCGGCCTCAGCCTCCTGAGTAGCTAGGACTATAGGTGTGTGCCACCACACTGGCTAAGTTTTTTTTTTTTTTTTTGTAGAGCTGGGGTCTCACTATGTTGCCCAGGCTGGTCTCAAAACTCCTGAGTGCAAGCGATCCTCCTGCCGCGGCCTCCCAAAGTGCTGGGATTACAGGCATGAGCCACACCACCTTTCTCTCTGTACCCAAGTGTGGGGTATGGTGCGTGTGTCAACGAGTGCTCATCCGTGCAGGTGCTGCCCCCTGGTGGTAGAAGCTCCTTTATCAGCATCTTCACTCCTTGTGTCTGAAAAATCCCTGCTTCAAATCCTGGCTTCAAATCCCAGCTCCTCCAGCACATACTTGCTGTGTGACTCTCTCCTGCAGTCCCCCAATCCTTTACATTACTTCCCAGCCCCAAATCACCCCCAGCTCCAAATCAGCTTCCCAAAGTGCTGGGATAACAGGCATGAGCCACCGCTCCCGGTCTGTTATTTTTTAACTTTTATTTTTGAGACGGGATCTCACTCTGTTACCCAGGCTGGAGCAGTGTGATCTATAGCTCACTGCAGCCTCGAACCCCTTGGCTCAAGCAATCCTCTTGCCTCAGGCTCCTGAGTAGCTGGGAATATACGTGCATGCTATCAAACTTGGCTATTTTTTTGCTTTTAATTTTTTTGTAGGGATGGGGTCTTCTACGTTGCCTAGGCTGGTCTCAAACTCCAAACTTCAAGTGACTTCCACCCTTCCAAAGTGTTGGGATTACAGGCGTGAGCCATGGCACCAGCCAAATCTCACTTTAAAGATACAACAGGGTATCTATTTCTTTTCTTTTTCCTTCTCTATCTCTTTTTTTATTATTTTTATTTTTTTTAGACAGAGTCTCACTCTGTCACCCAGGCTAGAGTTCAGTGGCGCGATCTCAGCTCACAGCAACCTCCAACCTCCGACTCCCGGATTCAAGCGATTCTTCTGCCTCAGCCTCCCGAGTAGCTGGGATCACAGGCATGCACCACCATGCCCAGCTAATTTTTGTATTTTTAGTAGAGGCAGGTCTTGAACTCCTAACCTCAGGTGATCCTCCCACCTTGGCCTCCCAAAGTGCTGGGATTACAGGTGTGAGCCACTGCACCCAGCTAAGTGTCACTTTTAAAAATACAACAGGGTATCTATTTCTCTTTCTTTTCTTTCTTTCTTTCTTTTTTTTTTTTTTTTTTTTGAGATGGAGTTTCACTTTCGTTGCCCAGGCCGGAAGGCAATGGTGCAATCTCAGCTCACTGCAACCTCTGCCTCCCGGGTTCAAGTGATTCTCCTGCCTCTGCCTCTCAAGTAGCTGGGGTTACAGGCACCCGCCACCACGCCTGGCTAATTTTTTGTATTCTTAGTAGAGATGGGGCTTCACCATATTGGCCTGGCTGGTCTCGAACTCCTGACCTCAGGTGATCCAACTGCCTCGGCCTCACAAAGTGCTGAGATTACAGGCGTGAGGCACTGCACCCAGCTGGAATATCTGTTTCTAATGATGGCAGGCTAGCTTATTGCAGATTTATCCTCCCACCAAGAACAAATAGAAAAGCTGGACAAAATTGGAAGAGTAAAAAATCACCCTTGCTTGGAAGGCACTGGCAGTCAGATTTGGAAGAATCACGGCCCTGGAAAGAAAGGAAACCTTGGGGCTGGACGCAGTGGTTCACATCTGTAATTCCAGCACTTCGGGCAAGCAAATCACCTGAGGTCAGGAATTCAAGACCAGCCTGGCCAACATGGTGAAACCCTGTCTCTACTAAAAANCCTCCCGGGTTCAAGTGATTCTCCTGCCTCTGCCTCTCAAGTAGCTGGGGTTACAGGCACCCGCCACCACGCCTGGCTAATTTTTTGTATTCTTAGTAGAGATGGGGCTTCACCATATTGGCCTGGCTGGTCTCGAACTCCTGACCTCAGGTGATCCAACTGCCTCGGCCTCACAAAGTGCTGAGATTACAGGCGTGAGGCACTGCACCCAGCTGGAATATCTGTTTCTAATGATGGCAGGCTAGCTTATTGCAGATTTATCCTCCCACCAAGAACAAATAGAAAAGCTGGACAAAATTGGAAGAGTAAAAAATCACCCTTGCTTGGAAGGCACTGGCAGTCAGATTTGGAAGAATCACGGCCCTGGAAAGAAAGGAAACCTTGGGGCTGGACGCAGTGGTTCACATCTGTAATTCCAGCACTTCGGGCAAGCAAATCACCTGAGGTCAGGAATTCAAGACCAGCCTGGCCAACATGGTGAAACCCTGTCTCTACTAAAAATACAAAATTAGCCGGGCATGGTGGTGGGTGCCTGTAATCCCAGCTACTTGGGAGGCTGAGGCAGGAGAATCACTTGAACCTGGGAAGCAGAGGTTGTGATGAGCCAAGATCATGTCACTGCACTCCAGCTTGGATGACATAGCAAGACTCCATCTCAAAAAAAAAAAAAAAAAAGGAAACCTAGGAAAGTGAGAAGGACATAATGAGGCAATGCTTTTCTCTCACAAACAAGTTGTTGATTTGAGCACAGTTCTTGAGTGAGTGGGAGGCAGACCAGAAAAAGCCTGAGAAGCTGAATGTAGCTCTTAGCAATCTTACATTGGGGAAATAAACATTGGAATTCAGGGTCCACAAAGAGGAGGTGATTGAGACTCCTAAAAGACTATACCCTAGGAGCAAGGAGGGACCAGACATAGACTAGCCCTCACCAAGAGCAAAATCCATCTTCAAGTCAGCGTAGGTCATAATCAGATTAAAGTGATCTTTCCTTTCTCTAACTGCCTGCCCAAAGCAAAAGTAAACCCTCTATGAAGGAGAATGGCACCATAAAGAGACACAAATGATCCCTATTGTTTTTCACAAACAAGGCCTGGCATTTAATCAAAGACTACCAGGCATACTAGAAGACAGAGCCTCATACCAAAAAACAAGAAGAAAAACAGACAATAACAACAGCCCTACAGGAGATAAAGATGTTAGAATTAAAAATACAACAGGCCAGGTGCAGTGGCTTATATCTGTAATCCCAGCACTTTGGGAGGCCAAGGCAGGTGGATCACCTGAGGTCAGGAATTCAAGACCAGCCTGGGTAACATGGTGAAACCCTGTCTCTATTAAAACTACAAAAATTAGCCAGGTGTGGTGGTACACTTATAATCCCAGCTACTCGGGATGCTGAGGGAGGAGCATTGCTTGAACCCAGGATGTGGAGGTTGCAGAGAGCCGAGACTGTGCCACCACACTCCAGCCTGGGCGACTCTGTCTCACTCTGTCTCAAAAAAAAAAAAAAAAAAAAGAGAGCGAGAGAGAGAGAGAGAGAATACAGTAGCATATGACACAGGGATGGGTGGATGGGATCCTCAAGAAGTCCACTCTAGCACACTTGCTTACAGATTGAGATCCACCATGGGTATGATACAGAACATTTCAGAAGATGGTGGGGACTGCTCAGGAAGGAAGGCTTAGTGACAAGGTCAGAGTATGAAGGTGTAGGTGAGGCTGACAATGTTTTCTGATCTGTTACGAGCCAGACACTGCACTAAGATCTCACAGACAAAACTTCCTAACAGGCTGAGCGAGGTGGCTCATGCCTGTAATCCCACCCCTTTGGGAGCCCAAGGCAGGAGGATCACCTGAGGTTAGGAGTTCAAGACCAGTTTAGCTAATATGGTGAAACCCTGTCTCTACTAAAAATACAAAACTTAGCCGGGCGTGGTGGCGTGTGCCTGTAATCCCAGCTACTTGGGAGGCTGAGGCAGGAGAATTGCTTAAACCCGGGAGGTGGAGGTTGCAGTGAGCCGAGATTGCACCAATGCACTCTAGCCTGGGTGACAGAGCAAGACTGTGTCTCCAACACACACACACACACACACACACACACACCCCAAAAACTCATAACGACTTTTAACAGATGAGCAAACGAAAGCTCAGAGCAGTTAATTCATTTGCCCAAGGCCACAAAGAGGACAGGGAACTGGGATTTGAACGCCCAGCTGTCCAACACAGTCACCATATCATCTACAACGGTATTGACCATCAGCATATGCCCATCCCTGTCACGGGCTGGGGGATGGCCAGGGAGGCATGGAGACAGCCCAGGCTAGAAGCACCGACGTGTTTGCAGTTGGCATCTACTGGTTCTTCACAGCATAGTGAAAAGGCTGCCTCCACCAGGAAGCCCTCCCAGAGTGACTCCCAGTCACAGCAAGGGAGTTGAAACGTGGCTCATTATGAGGGTAACCCTTTCCTGACCTCCTTTGGTTATCAGGTTCTTTTCTCAGAACTGCAGGTGACCTGGCCTTGGAGCATCAGCCCCCAGAGTCACTCACTGGCTCCGTCCTCTCTGCCCCAGCCGTCCACTCTAGCTAGATTCACTCCCTCCTGGTTCTGGGGCCACCTTCCTAGACCTCAGGGTGCCTGAAGCCTGCCCTGCAGCACTGGGGGCTGGCAGGAAACAACAGACTGGGTGTGCCCGGCACAAACCGCAGCCTTCCTCTCCTACCCCTCCCGGTCCCAGGCAGGCGGTGGTGCGGGAGGCCCCCTAAGAGGTGGCCACGAGAGGAGCTAGGGGATGTCTCCCAAGGGGGAGAACCCAGAACCTCCACCTGGAGGAAGGCTGCCTGGGTGGAGGGTCGTGCGCTCTGAATGATCTCAGATCAGGACAAAACCTTTCTCAGGGCCGGTTCTCAGCCATCAGCCTTAAGTGTGAGTTTGTTTTGACAGTGGATTCAGAATCTGCATCAGGGAGGTTCATGGGGTGCCCCGGAATCTGCAGTTTAAGATGCAAAGGGCACCTGAGCCTTTGCCACAGCTCCCCCATTCATTCTCTGTCTCCTGTCTCCATGTGGGAGGGCCTTGGCTACAAGGGGCTCTATCCTCCTTTCTTGGCCTTGCGTTTTCTTTTCTTTTCTTTCTTTTGAGACTGAGAGACTCACTTCAACCTTGGCCTCCCGGATTCAAGCCATTCTCCTGCCTCAGCCTCCTGAGTAGCTGGGATTACAGCCGCCTGCCACCATGCCTGGCTAATTTTTGTATTTTTAGTAGAGACGGGGTTTCACCATGTTGGCCGGGCTGGTCTCCAACTCTTGACCTCAAGTGATCCACCCTCCTCGGCCTCCCAAAGTGCTAGGATTACAGGTGTGAGCCACCGCGCCTGGCCTCCACCTCCCTTTCTTACCTAGTGGCCCCTCACGGATCCCCGTCCCCTGGGGTGACCTCTTATGACCACAGATCTCTGCACAAAGAACGCAAGGGTCAAACAGCTTCCCCCACTCACTCAGGAAGCAAGTTGACTGCAAGGAGGAGACAGGCAGTGATGTCTGTCTGGCCGCTGTCCCCCGAGACTTCCCAGACCCCACTACCACTCTGTCCCAATGGGTGCATCTCTCTCCACTTCCCAGGATATGTACTCACCAGATGGAGCTCGGTTCTTCGACCTGCAGGCACCCAGCCCGGCTACCAGCTCCTGCAGCCCCCATGACCTACGGCCAGGGTTTCGATCTGGCCCAAGGGTAGAGCCTCGGATAACCACAGAGTGGCCCAACAGCACTTCGACTTCCTCTTTTTCAACTGCCTGCCTGCATGCTCGCCACTCTGCTCCCAGCTGCAGGCCAATCTAGGGGCCTAAGAAGAGTACAGAGGATGGGGGTTCTAGAGGAACAGAGCCCTGCTCCCACCCCTCAGCCCTGTGCATGCAGGTGTCTTGAGGAGGAGGCGTGGGGAGCTGGGGGGAGGCCCAGCATCCTCAACCCACACCCAGCAGCTTCCTGTGGAACCAACTGCTGGAGAGGAACAGGGTGTGGGGGCCTCACCCAGGCACATGGGTGTATAGACAGCAACATACAGCGACATGCAAGTCATGTGTATCTGTAGAGACTCAGGCACCCAGATGAACCCCAGCATGGTGGGTACACACAGAGAGACAGAAACACACAGTTACATTGTTACATGGGTACCTGGAAACTGGTGGAACAACACTGTGTGCTGGTAATGTTTAACAACACCTCTTCGATTTGTAGCCATTGCCAATTCTCCTGGTGTAAATACTCCCGGCATGGCTGATTTCACCTACTAATCATGACATCAAGCGTGGAGTTGACAGGAAATGCTCAAATTTGGCTTAAAAAAAAAAACACAACGTTTATTTTATTTTTAGAGATAGGGTCTCATTCTGTCATCCAGTCTGGAGTGCAGTGTAGAAATCAGAGCTCACTGCAGCCTCAATCTCTTGGGCTCAAGTGATCCTTCGGCTTCAGCCTCCTGAGTAGTTGGGATTACAGGCACATGCCACCATGCCTGGCTAAGTTTTTTGTTTATAGATAATTTATGTATAATTTGTATATACTTTATATATAATGATGCATAAATTATATATAGACTTCATATAATTTATATATAATTATTATATATATATTTTCTTTTGAGGCAGGCTCTCACTCTGTCATCCAGGCTGGAGTGCATGTGGGGCCGATTTTGGTTCATTGCAACTCTGTCTCCTGGCCCCAAGTATCCCCCCACCTCCGTCTCCTGAGTAGCGGCGGGACCACAGGGACACATCATCTACTGCCTGGCAATTTTTTTTTTTTTTTTTGGTTTGGTATTTTTAGTGAGACCAAGGTTCTCACCATATTGCACCAGGCTGGTCCTCGAACCTCCTGGCTCAAGCGTCACCCGCCGTTGCCTCCCAAAGTGCTGGGATTAAGGTGTAAGCCACTGCGACCAGCTAATTTTTTTTTTTTTTTTTTTTTTTTTTTTTTTTTGGTAGAGACAGGGATTTTACCTATGGTTGGCCCAGGTGGTCCCCTTGAACTCGTGGGCTCAAACAATCCTCACACCTTGGCCTCCCACAGTGCTGGGATTACAGGCAACTGACCATGATGCCCCACAAAACTTGCCTTTTGAGCTGGCTTCAGCCCTGTCACTGGAGTGGTATTTTGTACTCTACAAAAAAATAAGAAATTAGCCAGCATGTGGTGGTGCCTGCCTGCAGTCCAGCTGGCTACAGAGGCTGAGGCGGGAGGATCACTAAGCCAGGTTAAAGCTGCAGTGAGCTATGATTGTGCCACGTAACTGCCACCTGGATGAAGAGTAAATCCCAATTTTTTTTTAAAAGAAGGGTTAAAATGTAAATGTTATGCTATGCCTATTTAAAATAACCTACATTTAATCACTTTAACATTATTTTTTTTGTTGCATTTTCCATAATCGTGCTTTTTTTCCCTTTCCTTTTTTTTTCTTTTCTTTTTTTTTTTTTTTTTTTGAGATAGATTCTTGTTTGTTGCTCAGGCTGGGAGTACAATGTGCATATCTCGGCTCACCTGCAACCTCCGCCTCCTGAGTTCAGCGATTTCCTGCCGTCAGCCTCCCAGGTAGTCTGGGATTACAGTCGCCCACCACCACACCCAGGATAATTTTTTTGTATTTTAGTAGAATGGGGTTTCACTATGTTGCCAGCCGGTCTCGAACTCTAACCTCAAGGATTCGCCTCACCTTGGTTTTCCGGAGTGATGGGTTTACAGGTGTGAGCCATCACACCTGCCTCACAATCTATGCTTTTGATGTTGTCTTTTATCTACGGAACCTGTTGTTAGAAATATGATAATAATGGTGCGTGCTGGCCCATTCTCTTTCTGACTCACTGTTCAGTGGCCGTCATTCGAAATTAGGCTGTGTGAGTAGTATTTACCACCATGGAGAACTGGCAATGCCTGTAATGCAGTTGCTCTCCACTGGAGAGGTTCAACAGGTTACTGGCAACTCCTGCACAGCAGCGCACACAGACGGTCTTGGAATACACACAATCCACACTACACACACGATCACATATAGGCACACGGGACTCACAGAAGGCAGGTACAAATGTGCACACCTACATGTAGGAGCCCCATCCCACACACAGAGAACACGAGACACGTACACGTGCACAACACCACAAACAACCCCAACCACAGGGCTGCAGGTTCCTGGAAACATGAAGCTCAAGTGCACACCCAGAGGACACACAAGGAGATGCAAACACACACACGTGTGCTCATGGGCACAACTTCACACCGGATCATGCAATGTCATGTGGACGCGCAGAATGGTCATGCAGACACACACACACACACACCCCAAACACCCCCGACACACACGTGGACTCACAATCACAGTCACACAGAACACACACACACACACGAGCAGATGCTGCTGGCCAGGTGCTGGGATTACAGGTGCACACCTGTAATCCCAGCACTTTGGGAGGATCACCTGACATCAGGAGTTCGAGACCAGCCTGGCCAACATGGGGAAAACCCGTTTCTACTAAAAATATAAAAATTAGCCGGGTGTGGTAGCATGTGCCTGTAATCCCAGCTACCTGGGAGGCCGAGGCAGGAGAACGGCTTGAACCCGGGAGGCGGAGGTTGCAGTGAGTCAAGATCGTGCCACTGCACTCCAGCCTGGGCAACAGAGCGAGACTCTGCCTCAAACAACAGACAAAAACAAAACAACAACAGAAAGGAGCAGATGCTGGCCACCTCTGAGAACACCTCTGGAGACACTGACTTGCACACTGGTTGCCACAGGACTCCTCAAAGTCACAAACACACAGACCCGGAAAGCCCTCACACTCACTCACTGACCCATAGCTCCACACTTGTCCCCAGGGACACACGTGGGACCGTCCAGAGAATCACAGCAACGAGACACACACAGGACACAGGGGGACACAGACATACACAGATTTGCACACACCCATTCTGTAACCAACTGATTATTTCTTTCAGGCAACATGCATTTATCAAGCACCTACTGTATGCCAGGCACTGTGGCAGGTGAACAAGACACACAAACCCCTGCCCTGCAGGAGCTCCAGCCGGGGGAGGCAAACCGTGAATCAGGAAACACACCTAGGAGATAAATTCAGGTCCTGTGAATTGCTGCAGCAGGAAGTAAACAGAGTGATGCGACAGAGTGGGTGGGGGAGGTTGACGCTTTAGCCAGGAAGGTCAGGGAAGGCCGTTTGAGCTGAGGTCTGTAAGCTCAGAAGAAGTCAGGCATATAAATCAATGTCTAGCCGGGTGTGGTGGCTCACACCTGTAATCCCAGCACTTTGGGAGGCCGAGGCGGGCAGATCACATGAGATCAGGAATTCGAGACCAGGCTGGCCAACATGGGGAAACCCCATCTCTTCTAAAAATACAAAAATTAGCCGTGTGTGGTGGCGTCCACCTGTAATTCCAGCTATTAGGGAGGCTGAGGCAGAAGAATCACTTGAACCCAGGAGGCAGAGGCTGCAGTGAGCCGAGATCGCGCTACTGCACTCCAACCTGGGTGATAGAGTGAGACCCGGTCTCAAGAAAGGAAAAAAAAAAAAAAATCTAGGAGAAAGTTATTCTGGGTGGTAGAAACTGCCAGGGCAAAGGCTTGGAGGCAAGACTGAGCTTAGGGTGTTTGAGGAACAGGAGGAAGCAGGCGTGGCCTGAGCCAGGCTGGAGGAGACTGTCATAGGACCCCAAGTGCTGGGATTAAAAATGGGAGCCACCGCACCTGCCCTTTTCTCCCACTTTTGATAGAGACGTGGCAGAGTGAAATATTTCTGTGTGGTAGAAATATTCTGTGTTGGGCCGGGCGCAGTGGCTCAAGCCTGTAATCCCAGCACTTTGGGAGGCTGAGATGGGCGGATCACAAGGTCAGGAGGTTGAGACCATCCTGGCTAACACGGTGAAACCCCGTCTCTACTAAAAAATACAAAAAACTAGCCGGGCGAGGTGGCAGGCACCTGTAGTCCCAGCTACTCGGGAGGCTGAGGCAGGAGAATGGCGTAAACCCGGGAGGCGGAGCTTGCAGTGAGTCGAGATCGTGCCACTGCACTCCAGCCTGGGCCACAGAGCGAGACTCCGTCTCAAAAAAAAAAATAAAATAAAGAAATATTCTGTGCTGTTTGGGAGTGCCGTCCACACTTCCTGTCTACGCTTCCCCATTCTCTGAACTCTGGACTCTGTCCCCACTGCCCCCTGGACACCTGACACTGGCCTCCTGGAGGCTGAATGCAGAGGCCACCCCTCGGCTGTGCACACCTGGCTCCCTTCCTTCCCTTCCACCACCCTGTCCAGCCTGCAGAGAGGGCCGCCACCTGCTCTACCCTTTACTGCTTGTGTTGGTGGGAAAAGACACACAACATAAAATTTACCCTTTTACCTTTTTTTTTTTTTTTTTTTTGAGATGGATTCTCGCTCTGCCGCCTAGGCTGGAGTGCATGGAGTGCAGTGGCAGGATCTCGGCTCACCGTAACCCTCGCCTCCCAGGTTCAAGCAATTCTCCTGCCTCAGCCTCCTGAGTAGCTGGGATTACAGGCACCTGCCACGACACCTGGCTAATGTTTTGTATTTTTAGTAGAGATGGGGTTTCATCCTGTTGGCCAGACTGGTCTCGAACTCCTGACCTCAAGAGATCTGCCCGCCTTGGCCCCCCAAAGTGCTCGGATTACAGGCGTGAGTCACCATGCCTGGCCTTAACCATTTTTTTTTTAATTTAAAAGATGATTTTAAAAATGTGTATACATTTAAGGAGTATAAAGGCAATTTTATTACATGGATAGATTGCACAGCAGAAAGGCTGGGCATTAGTGTAACCATCATCCAAGTAATGTCCATTGTACCCATTAAGTCATTTCTCATCCCTTACTCCTTCCCACCCATCCTCCTTTACCCCTTCCGAGTCTGCACTGTCTGAAATTCCACACTCTGACCGCGCATACGCATTATTCAACTCCCACGTATAAGTGAGAACATGTGGTATTTGACTTTCCATTTCTGAACTGTTTCACTTAAGATGATAACGGCCTACAGTTCCATTCATATTGCTGCAAAAGATGTGATTCAATTCTATATTTTAACCCTTTGTGTTCGTTTGTTTTGTTTGTTTGTTTTTGAGACAGGGTCTTTGTCACTCGGACTGGAGTGCAGTGGTGCAATCACAGCTCACTGTAGCCTCAATGTCCCAGACTCAAACAATCCTCCTGCCTCAGTAGGATTAGTAGCTGGGACTACAGGTGCGTGCAATCATGCCTGGGTAATTTTTAATCTTTTTGCACAGAAGGGATCTCATTATGTTGCCCAGGCTGGTCTTAAACTCCTAGACTCAAGCAATCCTCCCATCTGAGCCTCCCAAAGTGTTGGGATTACAGGCGTTAGCCACTGCACCCAGCCTATTTTAACCGTTGTTTTTTTTTTTTTTTGAGACAGAGTTTCGCTGTTGTTGCTCAGGCTGGGACGCAATGGTGCGATCTCTGCTCACTGCAACCTCCACCTCCTGGGTTCAAGCGATTCTCCTGCCTCAGCCTCCCAAGGAGCTGGGATTACAGGCACCTGCCACCACGCCCAGCTAATTTTGTATTTTGAGTAGAGACAGGGTTTCACCATGTTGGTCAGAATGGTCTCGAACTCCTGACATCAGGTGATCCACCCACCTCGGCCTCCCAAAGTGCTGGGATTACAGGCATGAGCCACCACTCCTGGCTAGATTTTTTTGTTTGTTTGTTTTTCTTTCTTTCTTTTCTTATTTATTTATTTTTTTTAGTGGTGTTGTTTGTTTCTGAGACGGAGTCTCACTCTATCTCCCACGCTGGAGTGCAGTGGCGAGATCTTGGCTCACTGCACTGCAACCTCCACATCCCGGGTTCAAGCAATTCTCCTGCCTCAGCCACCCGAGTAACTGGGGATTATAGGCGTGTGCCACCACACCTGGATAATTTTTGTATTTTTAGTAGGGACGGGGTTTCACCATGTTGGCCAGGCTGATCTCAAACTCCTGGCCTCAAGTGATCCACCTGCCTCGGCCTCCCAAAATGCTGAGATTGCAGGTATGAGCCACCACGTCCAGCAGAATACATGCAATAGAATATAGGTCAGCAAACTATAACCTTTAGGCCAAGTTTAACCCAATACTTATTTTTATAAATAAAGTTTTTGTTCTTGTTTTCTGACAGACAGGGTTCCATTCTGTCACTCAGGCTGGAGTACAATGGTTGGATCATAGCTCACTGCAGCCTCGACTTCCCAAGTTCAAGGCAGCCTCCCTCCTCATCCTGTGGAGTAGCTGCGGCCGCAGGCATACAAGGCCGCACCCTGCTATTTTATTTTCTTTTTGTCTTTTTGAGACAGAGTTTCACCCTATTGCCCAGTCTGGAGTGCAATGGCTCAGTCTTGGCTCACCGCAACCTCTGCTTCCTGGGTTCAAGAGATTCTCCTGCCTCAGCCTCCCAAGTAGTTGGGATTACAGGCATGTGCCACCATACGTGGCTAATTTTTTTTTGTTTTGTTTTGTTTGTATTTTTAGTGGGAACGGGGTTTCACCATGTTGGTCAGGCTGGTTTTGAACTCCTGGCCTCAGGTGATCCACCTGCCTTTGTTTCTCAAAATGCTGGGATTACAGGCATGAGCCTCCCTGCCCGGCCTTATTTTATTGTTTGTAGAGACAGGGTCTCGCTGTATTGTGCAGGCTGATCTCAAACTCCTGGGCTCTAGTGATCCTCCCACCTCGGCCTCCCAAAATGCTGGAATTACAGGCGTCAGCCACCCCCAGAGGGTTTTAAGCAAGGGCCTGTGAACCCATTTTGCTTTCACCTTTAATAGATGCCTTTGGCTAGGTGCGGTGCCTGTAATCCTAGCACCCTGAGAGGCCGAGGTGGGCGGATCTTGAGGTCAGGAGTTCAAGACCAGCCTGACCAATATGGTGAAACCCCGTCTCTACCAAAAATACAAAAATTAGCCAGGCATGGTGGCGCATGCCTGTAGTCTCAGCTTCTCGGGAGGCTGAGGCAGGAGAATCACTTGAACCCGGGAGCCAGAGATTGCAGTGAGCCAAGATCGAACCACTGCAATCCAGCCCGGTGACAGAACGAGACTCCATCTCAAAAGAAAAAAAAAAAAAGCCTTTTTCTTCCAGCCGTTGCTGCTATCATGGAGATGGCCACGTGGAGGCAGCACTTCCCCGTGGCTTCTCCTCTGGCCAGAATGACCACAGAAAGCAAAACAGAAAAAAATAAACCGACCATTGTGGAAAGCCAGAAGGCTTACAGGGGCCAGGCAGCTGCCTGAGTTAGTGAGGGCTATGGGGTGTGAGACACGGGTTTACCCTTCCTTCTACCACGTTTATTTTTTTCTTATAAAGGAGTAGTCTCACTAGGTTGCCCAGGCTGGTCTCAAACTCCCGGCCTCAAGTGATGCTTCCTCCTCGGCCTCGCAAAGTGCTGGGATTACAAATGTGAGCCACCCACACCTGGCCTTTTCTCCCACTTTTGACAGAGACGTGGCAGAGTGAAATATTCCTGTGCTGTAGAAAACAACATAATTTCAGACGGGTTAAAGACGAAATGTGAAAAATAAAGCAATACAGATCACAGAAGGAATCTACAGGGCTATTTTTACAATTGAGGCTTGAAAACATGCTTTTTTTTTTGAAATTGGTGTGTGTGGATGTGTGTGTGTGTGTAACTAAGAAAACCCAGAAGCTATGAATGAAAATGCAGAAATACTTAATACATAAAAATCTATATAAACGTGGCAGGGCACGGTGGCTGATGCCTGTAATCCCAGCACTTGGTGAGGCTGAGGCAGGTGGATCACTTGAGGCCAGGAGTTAGAGACCAGCCTGGCCAACATGCAGAAACCTTGTCTCTATGAAAAATACAAAAATTAACCGGGTGTGTTGGCGTGCACCTATAATCGCAGCTACTCAGAAGGCTGAGGCGGGAGAATCGCTTGAACCCTGGAGGCAGAGGTTGCAGTGAGCTGAGATCTCACTACCACACTCCAGCCTGGGTGACAGAGCAAGATCCTGTCTCAAAACAAACAAACAAACAAATGAACAAACAAACCTACATAAACATCTGTTAAAAATCTTACAATAAAAATACATTAAATATAACTAACAGAATAATTTTATAAATTATCAGGGAAATATACACAAAAGCAATAAATAAAGATGAAATGGTTGTCTGAGAAGAGTTAGTACCTTTATATACAAAGAGGTTTCACCCATTGATAAGAAAAAGACACAATAGAAATAGCAAATTAAGACAGAATGTGGTGCCGGGCATGGTGGCCCATGCCTGTAATCCCAGCACTTTGGGAGCCTGAGGCAGGCGGATCACTTCAGGTCAGGAGTTCGAGACCATCCTGGCCAACATGGCGAAACCCTGTCTCTACTAAAAATACAAAAATTAGCTGGGCAGGTGGTGGGCACCTGTAGTCCCAGCTCCTTGGGAGGCTGAGGCAGGAGAATCACTTGAACCTGGGAGGCAGAGGTTCCATCAGTGAGCTGAGATCACGCCATTGCACTCCAGCCTGGGCAACAGAGCTAGGCCTCAAAAAAAAAAAAAGAAAAAAAAAAAGACACCGAAGAGAAAGTATAGCACAGCGCATGTCCTCGAAGCAGCAGCCACAGCAAGCAAAGAATGATGAAAATATAGTTCCCAGAAGCCTAGACAGTGTGAATTTCAATAATAGGAAGCTGTTTATTTCATATCTAAGAGTGTGGCAATAGCAACCACAAAAAGGAATGTATCTGATTATCATCTTACTACAGTTGAAATTATATTGGAAATTAGAAAATTTATTTCTGAAATTCTATAGGCTTAATCTGTCTATATGATATCTAATATTGTATTTTTTCTTTTCTTTCTTCTTTTTTTGGGGGGGGCGGGGGACAGGGTCCCCCTCTATCACCCAGGCTGGAGTGCAATAGCACATTTTCAGCTCACTATAACCCCAACCTCTCAGGCTTAAGCGATCTTCCCACCTCAGCCTCCTGAGTAGCTGGAAAACAGGTGGCCACCCCAAGTGGCATTTCTTTTTCTTTCTTTCTTTCTTTTTTTTTAGTTTGAGAAGGAGTCTCCCAGCAGCGGCACAATCTCGGCTCACTGCAACCTCCGCCTCCCAGATTCAAGCGATTCTCCTGCCTCAGCCTCCCGAATAGCTGGGACTACAAGTGCGTGCCACCACGCCCAGTTAATTTTTGTATTTTTAGAAACGGAGTTTTACCATGTTGGCCAGGATGGTCTCAATCTCTTGACCTCATGATCCTCCCGCCTTGGCCTCCCAAAGTGTTGGGATTACAGGCATGAGCCACCGTGCCCAGCCAAATTGTATCTTTTCTTGGCAATTTTGAATAATATCACTATAAACATTTATGTCAAGGCTTCAATGTGAATATGCTTTCATGTATCTTGGTAAAATACATAGGAATAGAATTTCTGAGTCCTATGGCAAATGTACATTTAGCGTTGTAAGAAACATTTTAACGGTTCCTTTTTTCTTTTCTTTCCTTTTTTTGTGACAGAGTCTCCATCTGTCACTCAGGCTGCAGTGCAATGGCACGATCCTGGCTCACTGCAACCTCTGCCTCCCTGGTTCAAGTGATCCTCCTGCCTCAGCTTCCTGAGTAGCTGGAATTACAGGCGCATGCCACCGTGCCCGGCTAATTTTTGTGTTTTTAGTAGAGACGGGGTTTCGCCATGTTGGCCAGGCTGGTCTCGAACTCCTGACCTCAAGTGATCATCCAGCCTCGGCCTCTCAAAGTGCTGGGATTACAGGCGTGAGCCACCGCGCCTGGCTGGACTATTCTTCTTTATTCTTCTTTCGGTCCTCTTTCAGTTCTCTCTCTCTCTCTCTCTCCCTGCGTGTGTGTGTGTGTGTGTCTGTGTGTGTAGGCAAAAAGCTTAGATTAGCTAATTAGGCTGGGCACAGTGGCTTATGCTTATAATCCCAGCACTTTGGGAGGCTGAGGTAGGAGAATCACTTCAGCCCGGGAGTTCAAGATCAGCCTGGGCAACATAGCAAGATCCTGTCTCTACGAAATATTTGGAAAGTAGCCAGGCATGGTGGTGCCCACCTGTTCACCTAGCTACTCAGGAAACTGAGGTGGGAGGATCCTTCAAGTCTGGGAGGTGGAGGCTGCAGTGAGCTATGATTGCATCACTGCACTCCAGCCTGGACAATAGAGTGAGATCCTGTCTCAAAAAAAAGAAAAGAAAAGAAAAAGAAAAATAGATCTATATATGTGCAGGAGATGTTACTTATTCAGACAAGTGAGAGTGCCTAGCACACTTGTGGACTCAGAAATAGGGTTGGCAGACCAAATATAGGAACCTGGGTGTCTTACATATTTATGTTAAATGCAGCGAGCCAATTCAGGGACTCTGTGGTAGCCTCTGTGTCCACAGGTGCTGGTTCCCCAATTCTCCTAGTAACATGTGGTGGGGCAGCAGGCTGGGCTCTTTCTTTTTCTCATTCAGGCTGTTGGACCCCAGAGAAACCACAAGGGACTTTAGAGGCTTCAACAGGAAAACCGCATCTTAATATAACCCAAGAACTGAACATTCTCATAACGAGATGTCCACAGAAGCACAGCGCCATGACTTTACGTACTTCCAATGGCAAGACGTGCCCTGGCGTGACTTCTGGCGCTGGTTATGAATCATAAAAGAGGGGTCACCCCTCTCTGAGCACTTTCTATGTAGTTTATTTAATCTCATGCAGTCTTCACAACCATCCAGGGAGGAAGGCCCTGTTGGCCCTGTCGGCCCCGTTCTGTAGATGAGGAAGCTGAGACTCAGTGAGGCAAGGCTCTGTGACACACTGTCCCCCAGAGGCTGCAGCGTGCAGAACCTCTTGGAACATCTGCTTTGTTAACAGCATGTTGAGAGAGACAGCCTCTGGGAATCTGTGTTAGGCACATTGGCCGAGGGCTGGGCAACCGTATTGCTAACCCTGCCTGTCTCTGCCAGTGACCTGGACTCATGCGGATGGTGTAGTGGACAACCTCTGCCTACCACTGGCACCTGCAAAAGACTCATCAGGGGACACAGGGCCATGCCCCAGCAGTTCCCTTCCCACACTGCATTATTCAGTAAGCACAAAGCAATATGGCAGGTGTGATCATCAGAGCCCAGGTAAGCAGTCCCTGAGCCCCAGACTGGGAAGTCCAGGGAGGCTTCCTCAGGAAGCAGGGCCCAGCAGATACCTGAAGGACGTGAGGGACCTGGGACAAGCACAGGGCCACAGGTGATTGCTCCCATCCACGACAAGGAGAACCAAGAGGAAAAGTGGCTATAGTGGAGGAAGCTGGAGACAGAGGCCATTGTGTCTGGGTCCAGTGGCATAGCTTTCAGTTTTATCCCTAAGCCAATGGGGGAGACATGGGAGGTTTTATGCAGAGGGGAGGCAAAGTCTGCTCTTTGTTTCAGAGAGCTCTCTCTAACTGGGCATGGAAGGAATGAATAGAGGGTATAATCCTGGAAGCTGGCAAAGTGGCAATGCTGTCATTCAGGAAGATAGGACAGAGGCCTGGGCACAGGAGAGAGAAAAGTGTGTGACTCTGGAGGGAAATTTGAGAGGCAAAATGAGCCAGACTTTGTGTAGATATGGGTGGATGGGGAGCAAGACTGCCACCCAGCTCTCAGCCTGGCTCCCCAGCGGACAGGGTCTGGGACAGGCTCCAGGGTCAGCGCTTTTGACTGGCAGCCTCAATTCCCACCAGTCTGTGGGTGTAGCGTCCCTGTTCACTTCCCTCCATTCATCTATTTGCATTTCCTGAGGCTGGAACTTGCCAGCTGCTCCTCTGGTTGCCCTGGAAGGGAGAGGGCTGGGAAGGAGGTCTCCCACCCCAGCAGCTGGGCTGGCAAGGCAGACGCTGTCCCCAGCTGACGCTCTTCCTTTTCCTCCAGGTAGCACTGTGCCAGGGCATCTGGGAACCCCAGAGGAAAGGCAGGGTGTCTAGCGGGTGGGCAAGGGGTCATGGCCATGGGCGCCTCTCTTCCGATGCACTTATGGGCTCAGCACCCTGCCAGGTGTCAGCAGGAGAGGGCTCAGGAATCCCAGGTGGGCAATGGGCAGTGGGGGCTGAGAACCTGTGTTTGGGTCATCCGGACAGGTGTGTGGATGTCATCCTGGGGGCACATCTGGTTCTTTATCCTTAATTTAGTCTGCTCAAACAGTACCCCTCAAGGGACTTTGCCTCTCTCTATCTCTCTGCTCCCCTCCTTACCTCCCCGTTTTGTTTTCTGAATTGTCTTTATTTTATTTATATATTTATTTTTGAGACAGGGTCTCACTCCGTCACCCAGGCTGGAGTGCCGTGGCACCATCTCAGCTCATGGCAACCTCCGCCTCCAGGGTTCAAGTGATTCTCCCACCTCAGACTCCTGGGTAGCTAGGACTGCAGGCTTGTGCCACTGTGCCAGGCTAATTTTTGTATTTGTTTCACCATGTTGGCCAGGTTAGTCTCACACTCTTGGCCTCAAGAGATCTGCCCGCCTCAGCCTCCCACAGTGCTGGGATTACAGGCGTGAGCCGCCTTGGGTCTGGCCTAGTTGTATAATAATTTCATTATATATTACAATGTAGTAATAACATAATAACAGTGCATCATAGTGCAAAATAAATGCAATGTTCTTGAATCATCCCAAAACCACCACCTTCCACTGTCTTCCATGAAACTGGTCCCTGGTACCAAAAAGGTTGGGGACCTCTGGCTTTAGCACCATCTCCTTTGTGCTATTCTTGTGATAGTGAGTGAGTTCTCGTGAGATCCTGTCATTTAAAAGTGTTTGACACCTCTCTCCTTCCCTCACTCTCTTGCTCCTGTTCCTGCCATGTAAGACGTGCCTGCTCCTTCTTCACCTTCTGCCATGGTTGTAAGTTCCCTGAGGCTTCCCCAGAAGCCAGCACCCTGCTTCCTGTACAGCCTGTAGAACTGTGAGTCAGTTAAACCTCTTTTCTTTATAAATCACCCACTCTCAGGTATTTCTTTATAGCAATATGAGAATGGACTAATACATCATCCATCCATCCATCCGTCCATCCGTCCATCCATCCGTCCATCAATCCATCCATCCATCCATCCATCCATCCATCCATCCATCCATCCATCTACCTATGACTCTAACCCATCCGTCCGTCCATCCATCCATCCATCCATCCATCCATCCATCCATCCATCCACTTATGACTCTATCTATGTATCTATCTATGTGGTATGTATCTATTTTTTTTTTTCTTTTGAGACAAGGTCTTGCTCTGTCACCCAGGCTGAGTGCAGTGGTGCCATCATAGCGTAGTGCAGCCTTAACCTTTCAAGCTCAAGTTATCCTCCCAGCTCAGCCTCTCAAGTAGCTGAGATCATAGATGTGTACCACCACACACAACTAATTTTTTTTTTGTAGGGACAGGTTCTCACTATGTGGCCCAGACTGGTCTCAAACTCCTGGACTGCAGGGATTCTCCCACCTTAGCCTCCCAAAGTGCTAGGATGACAGGCCTGAGCCACTATCTATCTATCTATCTATCTATCTATCTATCTATCTATCTATCTATCTATCTATCATATATCTATATCTATCTATCTATCATATATCTATCATCTATCTATATCTATCTATCATCTATCTATCTATCTATCTATCTATCTATCTATCTATCTATCATCTATCTATTCATCTATCATCATCTACCTATGCATCCATCTATCTATAATTCTATCTATCCATCTCCGTCTCTCTGCATCTCTCCCTCCCCGACATTCCTTTCCTATCTCCCAGGCTGTCATTCATACAACACCAGGTTCTACCAGTCAAACCAATTCACAAAATCACAAAACCAGCCCAGATTCAAGGTCTGAGAGGCAGATTCCACTCCCTAACAAAATCAGAGAAAATTGCACTCATATTTTCAGGTCAACCAGAATAGCCCTTCCCCAATCTCATAACCAGGGGCTTGGGTCTTGTGGTGCTTCCCATAGTGGGGAGTTCAGTTTAAATGCCTTCGCTCCACCATTCAGGGGTTTCTACCCCGGTTGGCACAAACATCTATTAAAATATAAACGGTCTCAGTTTCTTTCTTTTTCTTTTTTTTGAGACAGGGTCTCATTCTGTTGCCCAGGCTGGAGTGCAGTGACCTGATCTCAGCTCACTGCAGCCTCTGCCTCCCCACCTCAAGCGATCCTCCCACCTCAGCCTCCCTAGTGGCTGGGATTACAGGTGCGCACCACCACGCCTGGCTAATTTTTGTATTTTTAGTAGAGACGGGATATCATCATGTTGGTCAGGCTAGTCTTGAACTCCTGACCTCAAGTGATCCACCCGCCTGGGCCTCCCAAAGTGCTGGAATTACGGCGGTGAGCTACCGCTCCTGGCCCGTTAGTTTCTTAAGAACCCTGCCTTGAGCAGCAGTCATTGCAGTGTGCATAAAATATGTAGTCAATACATGCAAATATTTTGGATAAAAATGACTTTTGAGCACTTTTTTTTTTCAGTTGTTCCATTCTCCAACGTGACTATTGTGTTAAAAAAAAAAAAAAAGAAAGAAAGAAAAAGCAGTCAGCTGTCATCTGACAGAGGTCTTAGGAGAATGGGAGGGGTGCTGAATCTCCAGTCCTCTTCCTGGAAGGTAGGTGTGGGTGACCCCAGGGCTGTGTTTGAGGACGTGAGGAAGAATGACTCGCTGACTGGTTGGGACCTTCCCAGGCTTTCCTGAGCCAGACTTGGGAGAGGTTCCCACGGCAGACATTGCTTGTTCCATGGTCACATCCGAAGGCTAGGGGACTTCCAAAAGCTCAGCCCCCCGGGGCAGCTATAGAGGGGCCCACCTCTTAGAATGAAGTTATAACAATTGTGGCAGTTAGTCAGTGTGGGCTGGGTGCCAGGCCCAGGACTACGAAGTTATGAACGCTGCTTTGTATCTTCCTCCCAACAAATCGAACATACAGGCTGCCTTTTTGTCCTTCAGACAGACCTCTCTCCAGCCCCCGGGACTTTGCACACGCTGTGCCCTCTGCTCAGCATTCTGTCTTCCAGGCCCCCTCTGCTTCCCGGATCTTCATGGGTGCCCCTTCTCATTCCCTAGACTTCAAGTCACAAGTCACAAGTCACCTCAGGCAGGCCTCCCTCCGCATGCCCCCGACCCTGCTCCTTTCTTTATTCTATTCTCACGACACTTTTTGACTTTATTCATTGTTACCGGGATTTATTCATTGTTCTCTCTCTGCAGCTGGAACGGAAGCTTGTACAATCAGGAACCTGTCCAGTTTATTTCCAACCACGTTCCATGCTCCACTATTTACCACTCATATGGGAAAGTTGTTTAACATCTGAGCCTCGTTTGTCTGATCTGTTCACTCGGTATGATGATGATCATTTATTTATTTTTTTTGAAACAGAGTCTGGCTCTCTTTCAGGCTTCAGGCTGGAGTGCAATGGAGCGATCTCAGCTCACTACAACCTCCGCCTCCCAGGTTCAAGTGATTCTCCTGCCCCAGCCTCCCGAGTAGCTGGGATCATAGGCATGCGCCACCATGCCTGGCTAATTTTTTTTTTTTTTTTTTTTTTTTTTTTTTTTTTTTTTGAGACGGAGTCTTGCTCTGTCGCCCAGGTTGGAGTGCAGTGGCGCGATCTTGGCTCACTGCAAGCTCTGCCTCCCATGTTTACGCCATTCTCCTGCCTCAGCCTCCCGAGTAGTTGGAATTACAGGCATATGCCACCATACCCAGCTAATTTTTTTGTATTTTTAGTAGAGATGGAGTTTCACCATGTTGGCCAGACTGGTCTTGAACTCCTGACCTCAAGTGATCTGCCCTTCTTGGCTTTCCAAAGTGCGGGGATTATAGGCGTGAGCCACCGCACTCTGCCTTTTTTTTTTTTTTTTTTGAGACAGAGTCTCGCTCTGTCGCCCAGGCTGAAGTGCAGTGGCTCGACCTTGGCTCACTGCAACCTCCACCCCCTGGTTTTAAGCAATTCTTGTGCCTCAGCCTCTCAAATAGCTGGGATTACAGGCATGTACCACCCTGCCCGGGTATTTTTTGTATTTTTTCACCATGTTGGCCAGGCTGGTCTCGAACTCCTGGCCTCAAGAGATCTGCCCACCTCAGCCTCCCAAAGTGCTGGGATTACAGTCATGAGCCACCATGCCCAACCCCCTTGTTATTTATTTATTTATTTATTTTTTTGAGACGGAGCGTGGGTCCATCACCCAGGCTGGAGTGCAGTGGCATGATCTCAGCTCACTGCAACCTCCATCTCCTGAGTTCAAGCAATTCTCCTGCCTCAGCCGCCCAAGTAGCTGTGACTACAGGCACACACCACCACTCCTGGCTAATTGTTGTATTTTTTGTAGAGACAGGATTTCGCCATGTTGCCCAGGCTGGTCTCGAACTCCTGACCTCAAGCAATCTGCCCGCCTCAGCCTCCCAACGTGCTGGGATTACAGGCGTGAGCCACTGCACCCAGACTCCTTGTTAAACATGATGCAGTGATTGAGATAGAACCATTTATTATCAAGAAAATATAATCTTTTCCTATATTTAACAATTCATGGCACTAGCTACCATTTACTAGGTTCTTACTATTCATATTTGTCCGGCATTTTTCTAACCACTTTATAGGAATTATTTCACTTAATTCCTGCAGATAGCCTTCAGAGGTAGGTACTGATATTATTACATATGCATAGGAGAAAGCATAGGCTCAGAGAGCCCACGAGAAACCAGAAAGTGGAAGAATCAGAATTTAAACATAGGGAATAGAACTTCAGAGCCTTTGTGTTTACCTGGGCTATACTGCCCCCATTAGACAATAAAAATATCCACCACTACTAATTTACTAAACTTTTATATCAGAAATGGATAAAGATTTTATCAAACCAACAGCTGGGCACTGTGGCTCATGCCTGTAATCTCAGCACTTTGGGAGGCCAAGGTGGGCGGATCAGAAGGTCAGGAGTTCAAGACCAGCCTGACCAACATGGCGAAACCCTGTCTCTACTAGAAAAACAAAAATTAGCCAGGCGTGGTAGCGCGCGCGCCTGTAATCCCAGCTACTTGGGAGGTTGAGGCAGGAGAATTGCTTGAACCCGGAAGGTAGAGGTTGCTGTGAGCCGAGATGGTGCCACTACACTCTAGACTGGACGCCAGAGACAGACTTCATCTCAAAAAAAAAAAAAGAGATTTTATCTAACAACTGTTTGACTTCTTTGGAGATGAACAGGCACTGTTTTTTTTTCTTTTACCTACAGACAGTGAATTTTACTTAAAAGATTTCCCAGTGTTCAAGAAGGTGCTGGCCAATGGAAAAAAAAAAAGTCCCAAATTTGTAGCATTTGCCAATTCCAGTGGTGTAAATACTCGCACTGTGGGTGATTCAAGCTACCCAGGATGATGGCGCTAAGGGTAAGTTGGGAAGAGATGCTACCCATTGGTCCATGTGACCCATCCTGAGCCAGTTCCAACACAATGCTACCTACATTGATTCGTACATGTGTTTCTGGTATAGACCTCTAAGGTCTTCAATAAACTCTATTCAAGAAACAGAAAAAGAAAAGAAATTCAATTATCTAAACAACAAAAAGGTGGCTATAAACTCAGATGTAGTTTATT
>NW_016807065.1:2888056-2892818 GCF_001698545.2 Rhinopithecus bieti
TTATTAATTTTATTATAATAATTTAATTATATATCATGTATTATTTTAATACACACATATTCAATAGAGTGCATATAATGTGTTACTACCTAACACGACTTATGGTTTATATAGGAGGACCTCATAATCAAGCACATTAATATTTCAGCAGAGACAATCCATGAATATTCATATAGGTGTCATAAATAATGTGTCCTCAATAGGCTGATATCACTTTTAGTGAAGTTGGTTACCAACTTAGTTTTGGTGCCAAATTTATGCCAAATGTTTTGTGTGTCCAGAGCATTTAGGTTTTCAGAATTATGGAGAAGAGTCTGTGAACCTTAGCCAGGCATGGTGGTGTGTGCCCATAGTCCCAGTTAACTTGGGAGGCTCATGTGGGAGGATTGCTTGAGTCCGGGAGGTGGAGGCTGCTATGAGCTACGATTGAACCATTGCACTCCACCCTGGGCAACAGAGCGAGACCCTGTCTCAAAAAAAAAAAAAAAAAAGAGTTAGTGAACCTAGTTTTATTTACTTAGCTCTGTGTGTGTGTATGTGTGTTTGTCTACGAGAGACAAAGAGAGAGACAGAAAAAGAGAGAGAGAGAGAGAACTTGGTCTTAAAAATTTTTTGGTAGATTGTCCGGTTTTGTACCAGGATTGAGCTGTTTATAGAATGATTAGGAAATTTCTCGTCTATTTTAGGAATCTTTATCTATTTCTTGAACTTTTGAAGTTTAATGATTCCATAAACCTTAGAAATCTTTATTTCTTGAACTTTTGAAGGTTAAATGATTCCATAAACCATTTGGGATTGACCTTTTGGAGGTTATTTTCATAGTATTTTAGTTTATTTCATCATTATTTAGTTATTCATTCAGTGCCTCTATTCCTTGAATTAATTTTGATAATTTACATGTTTATAGAAAGCTCAATTTCACTGAGATTTTAAAAATTTTGGCATAGAGTTGTACATCATATTCTTTTATTTTAAAAAAATTCTACATCTGAATTTATAGCCACCTTTCTGTTGTTTAGATAATTGAATTTGTTTTCTTTTTCTGTTTCTTGAATAAGCTCTAGCCAGTTTATTCAAGAAACAGAAAAAGAAAAACAAATTCTATTTCCCAAATTCTTTTCTTTATTCTAGCCTTTTAATGTGTTTCAATGGACAAAGCTCCACTTTTGTTACCCAGAACAAATTCCTTTCTCAGCTTATTTCTCTAGGACTTATTGAGTTGAATGCTTTGGAGGTTTATTGACTTCTATAGTATCATAGTGAAGGGAGGATCTCATTTTCTGAGATGTAGTAGAAAAGTGGGTCAAGGGAAGTAAACTTTAAGCTGGATTTTGACGGGTGAATAAGAGTTTTCCAGGAAGAGAGGTTCTTTCTGGTTGAAATAAGTGACAGTGGCAGAGTAATGAAAGACCAGCTGTGTTTTACTTTATTTAAAAATTGTTCTCTTTTTTCTTCTTCTTTTTTTTTTTTTTTGAGACGGATTCTCGCTCTGTCGCCCAGGCTGGAGGGCCGTGGCGCGATCTCAGCTCACTGCAAGCTCCACCTCCCAGGCTCAAGCAATGCTCCTGCCTCAGCCTCTTGGGTAGCTGGGATTATAGGTGCCCACCATAACGCTCGGCTAATTTTTTGTATTTTTAGTAGAGATAGGGTTTCACTATGTTGGCGAGGCTGGTCTTGAACTCCTGACCTCCAGTGATCCACCTGCCTCGGCCTCCCAAAGTGCTGGGATTACAGGCGTGAGTCACTGCGCCTGGCCAGGAAACCTTGTCCGGGTCTTTCTGGCTGCTTGAGAGCACCCCAACCCCACGCCAACTGGGACAGTGCCTCTGATTCCTTGCCACAAAAGAGGGTTTGGACCCCAGGATGTCCAGATTCTGCCAAGATTCCACGAGGAAGCTGCACTCCTATCCTAAATTGGCCTGGGCTCTGGGGCATGGTGAGCCTGGTTTTTTTCATCCTCCCTTCCCAGAAAGCAAGAAACAATCAACTCAGGAACATGACCATTGTTTCTGGCCTCTGTCAGGATTCTTGGAATCTTCGTCCCTGGTTCCCATCTCTCCGGAAGATGGAAAGGGGCTCCCCTTTACTCCATAGGATTAGTTTACCTCTCTGAGATCTCCCATATATAGCAGGAACCCCCAAATCACTAATGATGATTCTGAGGTTTTTCAAACATCCCCTTCATCCACTTACATGAGGTCCCTAGAGTCATCAGATTCATTGAGACAGAAAGTAGGATGGTGGGTGCCAGGGACTGACGAGTGGAGATGGGGAGTGAGTGTTTCATGGGGACAGAGTTTCAGTTTGGGAAGATGAGAAAGTTCTGGAGAGGATGGTGGTGATGGCTGGACAGCCATGTGAATGTGCTTATTGCCACCGAACTGTGCCCTGAAAAATAGTTTCAAGGATACATTTTATGTGTGATTTGCCACAAGTAAAAATTTTAAAAATTGCTGAATTGAAAAAAGCAGTAATATATACATTATAAATATACATTATATATATTATATATATACACATTATACACACACATACACACACACACACATATATATATTTTTTTGAGACAGAGTTTCACTTAGTCGCCCAGGCTGGAGTGCAGTAGTGTGATCTCGGCTCACTGCAACCTGCGCCTCCCGGGTTCAAGTGATTCTCATGCCTCAGCCTCCCGAGTAGCTGGGATTACAGGCACCTGCCACCACGCCTGGCTAATTTCTGTATTGTTAGTAGAGTCAGGGTTTTACCATGTTGGCCAGGCTGGTCTCAAACTCCTGACCTCACATGATCTGCCCACCTCGACCTCCCCAAGTGCTGGGATTACAGGTGCGAGCCACCATGCCCAGCCTTAACAATACATATTTTAAAAGAAAACAAAAATGTAGAACGTGGAACTCTCCTGTAGTGATCTCAACCGCTACGAATATTTGTATATCCTCCTAGAATGCTATAAACACACACACAGCTACGTATGTATTTTCTTATGTTCTCTATCTACACCCAAATAAATATATAATACCCACGTTTTGTGAAAATGGGATCACATTTTATGCTTTTTAACACATTAATAGATCTTGCTCATTTTCCCATGTCTTTACGTAGAAAACAAGACTTACAGTGTTACTTTTAAAGAATGGTATATTATTGGCCGGGAGCAGCGGCTCACGCCTATAATCCCAGCACTTTGGAAGGCCGAGGTGGGCGAATCACGAGGTCAGGAGATCGAGATCATCCTGGCTAACACAGTGAAACCCCATCTATACTAAAAATACAAAAAAAAAAAAAAAAGAATAGCCGGGCGTGGTGGTGGGCGTCTGTAGTCCCAGCTACACGGGAGGCTGAGGCAGGAGAATGGTGTGAACCCAGGAAGGGGAGCTTGCAGTGACCTGAGATTGCGCCATTGCACTCCAGCCTGGGCAACAGAGTGAGACTGTCTCAAAAAAAAAAGTATATTATTATTATTATGTAAATTACTTTTTTTGAGACGTGGTCTCGCTCTTTTGCCCAGGCTGGAGTGCAGTGGCGCGATCTCGGCTCTCTGCAATCTCCATCTCCTGGGTTCAAGCGATTCTCCTGCCTCAGCCTCCCCAGTAGCTGGGATTACAGGCACGCACCACCACGCCCAGATAACTTTTGTATTTTTAGTAGAAGCGGGGTTTCACCATTGGCCAGACTGATCTGGAGCTGGGCGTGGTGGTGCGAGCCTGTAATCCCAGCTACTCAGGAGGTTAAGGCAAGAGAATCGCTTGAACCCAGGAGGTGGAGGTTGCAGTGAGCCGAGATCGCACCACTGCACTCCAGCCTGGAGACAGAGTGAGACTCTGTTACAACTGGGGTGGAGCTGCTATTGGCATCGGGGTGGTAGAGGCCGGGGTGCCATTCAAGGTCCTGCCATGCACATAGGATGTTCCCTATGCCAAGTATTATGCAGTCCCAAGCATCCACAGTGCCGAGGCCAAGTAACTCTATTTTGACAGAATGAACTCTACTTGGAGTCATTTTATTTATTTCTTTCATTTTTTAATTTTTCTGTGCTGTTGAACACATTCCCGTCTCTGGGCCAAGGAGAGGGACGTGTCTTCCCATTTAGGGCAGGGCCGGCTGGGTGATAAGCTGACCCCTCTCTACTCAGAATAGAGTCGGCTTATCAGCTCCTGTTTGTTTTGGCCTTGCCTGGCGGGTGGATAGAGGATGTGACTTCAGAAGTGACCTTCAGGTTCTCTTCGTTTGGAACATGCATGTGTTGAGGTCTCTTTCAGACAGATCCAAGAACTCTAAAGCTGGGGCTGTTTTAGGGGGTTTGCTGGCTGTTGATTGTCTGGTGGTGATCACGGAGATGATGATTTTATGATTCGGGTTGTTTATGACTATCTATTTTTTGTTGCAATTTAGAGAAGGCTTCCCCCCCGCCCCCCGTGGATGGTCTCAAGACATAACCCCTGGCTATTGTTTTTCTTTTTTTAACATTTTAACTTTTGGACGAGTGCAGTGGCTCACGCCTGCAATCCCAGCACTTTGGGAGGCCGAGGCAGGCGGATCACGAGGTCAGGAGTTTGAGACCAGCCTGGCCAACATGGCGAAACGCAGTCTCTACTAAAAATACAGGAAATTAGCTGGGTGTAGTGGCAGGTGCCTGTAATCCCAGCTCCTTGGGAGGCTGAGGCAGGAGAATCACTTAAACCCGGGAGGTGGAGCTTGCAGTGAGTCAAGACCCCACAACTGCACTCCAGCCTGGGTAACACAGCGAGACTCCATCTCAAAAAAA
>NW_016807065.1:2894793-2903137 GCF_001698545.2 Rhinopithecus bieti
GCCTCAGCCTCCCCAGTAGCTGGGATTACAGGCACGCACCACCACGCCCAGATAACTTTTGTATTTTAGTAGAAGCGGGGTTTCACCATTGGCCAGACTGATCTGGAGCTGGGCGTGGTGGTGCGAGCCTGTAATCCCAGCTACTCAGGAGGTTAAGGCAAGAGAATCGCTTGAACCCAGGAGGTGGAGGTTGCAGTGAGCCGAGATCGCACCACTGCACTCCAGCCTGGAGACAGAGTGAGACTCTGTTACAACTGGGGTGGAGCTGCTATTGGCATCGGGGTGGTAGAGGCCGGGGTGCCATTCAAGGTCCTGCCATGCACATAGGATGTTCCCTATGCCAAGTATTATGCAGTCCCAAGCATCCACAGTGCCGAGGCCAAGTAACTCTATTTTGACAGAATGAACTCTACTTGGAGTCATTTTATTTATTTCTTTCATTTTTTAATTTTCTGTGCTGTTGAACACATTCCCGTCTCTGGGCCAAGGAGAGGGACGTGTCTTCCCATTTAGGGCAGGGCCGGCTGGGTGATAAGCTGACCCCTCTCTACTCAGAATAGAGTCGGCTTATCAGCTCCTGTTTGTTTTGGCCTTGCCTGGCGGGTGGATAGAGGATGTGACTTCAGAAGTGACCTTCAGGTTCTCTTCGTTTGGAACATGCATGTGTTGAGGTCTCTTTCAGACAGATCCAAGAACTCTAAAGCTGGGGCTGTTTTAGGGGTTTGCTGGCTGTTGATTGTCTGGTGGTGATCACGGAGATGATGATTTTATGATTCGGGTTGTTTATGACTATCTATTTTTTGTTGCAATTTAGAGAAGGCTTCCCCCCCGCCCCCCGTGGATGGTCTCAAGACATAACCCCTGGCTATTGTTTTCTTTTTTTAACATTTTAACTTTTGGACGAGTGCAGTGGCTCACGCCTGCAATCCCAGCACTTTGGGAGGCCGAGGCAGGCGGATCACGAGGTCAGGAGTTTGAGACCAGCCTGGCCAACATGGCGAAACGCAGTCTCTACTAAAATACAGGAAATTAGCTGGGTGTAGTGGCAGGTGCCTGTAATCCCAGCTCCTTGGGAGGCTGAGGCAGGAGAATCACTTAAACCCGGGAGGTGGAGCTTGCAGTGAGTCAAGACCCCACAACTGCACTCCAGCCTGGGTAACACAGCGAGACTCCATCTCAAAAAAAAAAAAAAAAAATTAATTTTTAAGTTCAGGGGCAAATGTGCAGATTTGTTATATAGGTAAACTTGTGTCATGGGAGTTTGTTATATGGACTGTTATAATTTTTTTTTTTTTTTGCCCAGACTAGAGGGCAATGGTGCGATCTCGGCTCACTGCAACCTTCACCTCCCAGGTTCAAGCGATTCTCTCACCTCAGCCTCCCGAGCAGCTGGGATTACAGCTGCCCACCACCATGGCTGGCTAAGTTTTATATTTTTAGAAGAGACAGGGTTTCACCATGTTGGCCAGGCTGGTCTCGAACTCCTGACCTCAGGTGATCCGCCCACCTCGGCCTCCCAAAGTGCTAGGGTTACAGGCATGAGCCACCGTGGCCAGCCATATACCGTATTTTCTTTATCCAGTCTATTGTTGATAGGCATTTATGTCGATTCCATGTCTCTGCTATTGTGAATAGTGCTGTAATGAACATACACTTCCATGTGTCTTTATGATAGAATGATTTCTATTGCTTTGGGTATACACCCAACCTTTGGGCCCAGGGATCGTCAGGGAAGTCTTCCCACAAGAGGTTAGCGTTAATAGACAAATAAGAGTTAGCTGGGCCAAAGGAGAGACCTTTTAGGCAGAAGAAGCAGCACATACAAAAGTTAGGAGGCTGAAGAAAGTTTGTTCTGTTCACTTCTGCAATGGTTTATTGAATATGACACAAAAGTGACCGGGCACGGCGGCTCATGCCTGTAATCCCAGCACTTCGGGAGGTCAAGGTGGGTGGATCACTTGACACCAGGAGTTCAAGGCCAGCCTGTCCAACATGGTGAAACCCGGTCTCTACTAAAAATACAAAAGAATTAGCTGGGCGTGGTGGCTGAGGCAAGAGAATTGCTTGAATCCAGGAGGCGGAGGTTGCAGTGAGCCAAGATCGTGCCACTGTACTCCAGCTTGGGTGACAGAGTGAGACCCTGTCTCAAAAAATACATTAATTACTTAAAAAAAGAATATGACACAAAAGTATGGGCAATAAAAGCCAAAAATAGACAAATGGGATTACTTCAAACTTAAAATCTTTTGTGCATCAAAGGACACAATCAACAAAGTGAAAAGGCAGCCTACGGAATGGGATAAAACATTTGCAAATATATACCTGATGAGGGGTTGGTATCCATAATACGTAAAGATACCTTCTGCAATTCAACAACAAAAATCCAATAATCCAACTAAAAACTGGGCAAAGGACTTGAATAGACATTTCTCCAAAGAAGATGTACAAATGGCCAATAAGGACATGAAAAAGATGCCCGACATCATTAGTCATTAGGGAAATGCAAACCAAAAAACAATGATATATTGCCTCACACACACACGTATATACATATATATATCCCCATAAATGTATATATATTATATATCATATATGTATGGTATATATCAGAGCTCAGGAGTTCAAGACTAGCCTGGACAACATGGCAGGACCCCTTCTCTACAAAAAGTACAAAATTTAGCCAGGCTTGGTGGCACCTGCCTGTGTTCCAGCTAGTCAGGAGGCCAAGGTTGGGAGGATCACTTGAACCCAGAAGGCGGAGGTTGCAGGGAGCTGAGATCACACCACTGCACTCCACCCTGAGCGATAGAGCCAGAACTTGTCTCAAAAACAAAAAGGAGGCCAAGTATGATGGCTCATGCCTGTAATCCCAGCTACTTGGGAGGCTGAGGTCGGGAGGACTGCTTGAAGCCTGCAGGTGGAGGTTGCAGTGAGTCGAGATCACGCCACTGCACTCCAGCCTGGGTGACAGAGCGAGACTCTATCTCAAAACAAAAATGAAAACAAAAACAAAGATGGCACTTGTACCTGGTAAATTTACACAATTAAAAAATAACATATATGGTCTATGTGACTAATAACACTACATATGATCTGATATGCTAATAAAATAACACTATATATATGATTATATATATAGATATGATATACATCAGAAAATAAGAAGTGTGGGGGAAGATGTGAAGAAATTAGAAATTCCCATTATTGGTTGGAATGCAAAACAGTGCAGCTGCTGTGCAAAACAGTATGGCACTTCCTCAAAAAAGTAAACAGAATCATCAGCAATCCCACTTACATGTATATATCCAGCAATCCCACTTATGTGTATATATCCCAAAGAGATTAGAGTATCAAAGAGATATTTGCACACCCATGTTCATAGCAGCACTACTCACAATAGCCAAGAGGTGAAATCAACAGATGAATGGATAAACACAATGTGGTATATCCATACAGTGGAATATTATTTAGCCATAAAAAAGAAGGAAATTCTGACACATGCTACAACGTGGATGAACCCTGAGGACATTATGCTCAGTGAAATTAGCCAGTCTCAAAATGACAAATCCTGTATGATTCCACTCATAGGAGGTCCCTAGAGTGGTCAGATTCATAGAGAATGAAAGTAGGATAGAGGGTGCCAGGGGCTGGGGAGTGGGGATGGGGAGTGAATGTTTCATGGGAAGAATTTCAGTTTGGGAAGGTGTGAAAGTTCTGGAGATGGATGGTGGTCATGGTCACTCAACCAGGTGAATGCCACTCAATGCCACTCAGCTCTGCACTTAAAAATAGGATGGCCAGGTGCAGTGGCTCACACTTGTAATCCCAGCACTTATGGGAGGCCAAGGTGGGTAGATCACCTGAGGTCAGGAGTTCAAGACCAGCCTGGGCAACATGGTGAAACACCATCTCTACTAAAAATACAAAAATTAGCTGGGAGCGGTGGCAGGTGGCTGTAATCCCAGCTACTTGGGAGGCAGAGGCAGGAGAATCCCTTGAACTGGGGAGGCAGAAGTTGCAGTGAGCCAAGATCACGCCATTACACTCCAGCCTGGGCAACAAAAGCAAAACTTCGTCACGTGCACACATAACACACACACACACACACACACACACACACACATGATTAGGATGGCTGGGTGCGGTGGCTCACACCTGTAATCCCAGCACTTTGGGAGGCCAAGGCGGGCAGATCACCTGAGGTCAGGAGTTTGAGACAAGCTTGGGCAACATGTAGTAAAACTCCATGTCTACTAAAAAATACAAAAATTAGCTGGGCATAGTGGTGCACACCTGTAGTCCCAGCTATTCGGGAAGCTGAGGGAGGAGAATCACTTGAACCCGGGAGGCAGAGGTTGCAGTGAGCTGAGATCGCACGACTGCACTCCAGCCTGGGTGACAGAGGAAGACTCCATCTCAGAAAAAAAAAAAAAAAAGTTAGGATGGCTAGGTGCCATGGCTCATGCCTGCTGTAATCTCAGCACTTTGGGAGTCTGAGGCAGGTGGATCATGAGGTCAGAAATTCAAGACCAGCCTGGCCAAGATGGTGAAATCCTGTCTCTACTAAAAATACAAAAATTAGCTGGGCATGGTGGTGTGGGCCTGCAATCCCAGCTACTCAGGAGGCTGAGGCAGGAGAATCGCTTGAACCCGGGAGGCAGAGGTTGCAATGAGCCAAGATCATGCTACTGCACTCCAACCTGGGTGACAGAGTGAGACTCAGTTTGAAAAAAAAAAAAAAAAAAAAGGACAGACAGGATTTGTTGAGACTGGCTAATTCCACTTTTCATTGAGCATAATGTCCTCAAGATTCATCCATGTTGTACCATGTGTTGGGATTTCCTTCTTTTTTATGGCTAAATAATATTCCACTGTATGGATATACCACATTGTGTTTACCTATTCATCTATTGATGGACACCTGGGTTGCTTTCACCTCTTGGCTATTGTGAATAGTGCTGCTGTGAACATGATCCTCCTGTCCCATCAGCAATACTGCTGAATGCTACCGATGTTATGTTGAGCAAAGGGAGCTCAACCTGTACCAGACCACAGGATTCTACTTCTATAAAGTCCTCTAAGAGATCAAAGGAGTTTAACATGATGGAGAATCACAGTTACCTCTGGAGGTTGGGGACCCCAACAGACAGGGAAGAGGCATGAGGGAGATTTTTGCAGTGATGGAAATATTCCACATCTTTATTATTATTATTATTGAAGCAGAGTCTCACTCTGTCACCCAGGCTGGAGTGCAGTGGCGTGATTTCGGCTCTCTGCAATCTCCACCTCCTGGGTTCAAGCGATTCTCCTGCCTCAACCTCCCGAGTTTAGAGGCACTGCCCGGCTAACTTTTTTGTATTTTTAGTAGAGACGGGGTTTCACCATGTTGGTTAGGCTGGTATCGAACTCCTGACCTTAGGTGATCTACCTGCCTCGGCCTCCCAAAGTGGTAGGATTACAGGTGTGAGCCATTGCACCTGGCCAATATTTCACATCTTTTTAAAAAACAAGTTTACACATATAGCATTTTTTAATATATGTAAATGTATGGGGTACAAGTACTATTTTCGATTCTGAGACAGGATCTCACTCTATCACCCAGGCTGGAGTGCAGTGGTGCCATCTCCGTTCCCTGCAATCTCCACCTACCGGGTTCAAGTGATCCTCCCAACCTCAGCCTCTTGAGTAGCTGGAACACAGCCATGTGCCACCACGCCTGGCTAAGTTTTGTAGTTTTTGTAGCAACGGGCACTCGCCGTGTTGCCCAGGCTGGTCTCCAACCTCTGACCTCAAGCCATCAGCCTGCCTCGGCTTCCCGAAGTACTGGGATTACAGGCCTGAGTCACCAGGCTCGGCCTTGCCATTTTGTTATCTGCATAGATTGCTCCCCTAGTGGTCAAGTCGGGGCTTTACATCATACACATGTATTTTCTCATCACCCACTGCCTCTCCCCATCCTTTTGAGTCTCCACTGTCAATCATCCCATTCTCTACGTCCAGGTGCACACACTGTTTAGCACCCACTTATAAGTAAGAATGTGTGATATTTGTCTGTGTCTGGCTTGTTTCACTTAAGAGAATGGCCTCCAGAGCCGGGCGCGGTGGCTCACGCCTGTGATCCCAGCTACTCAGGAGGCTGAGGCAGGAGAATTGTTTGAACCCAGGAGGCGGAGGTTGCAGTGAGCCAAGATTGCGCCACTGCACTCCATGCACTCCAGCCTGGGCGACAGAGCTAGACTCTGTCTCAAAAAAAAAAAAAAAAAAAAGGGAGAGAGAGAATGACCTCCAGTTCCATCCATGAAGCTGCAAAAGATATGATCTCATTCTTTGGCAAAGAATACTATACTATTTATGGCTGAAGAGTCTTTTGTGGTGTATGTAAACCACATTTCCACATCTTCTTTATTCAATCATCCATTGATGGACACTTAGGTTGATTCCATAGCTTTGCTATTGTGAATAGTGCTGCAATAAACATATGAGTGCAAGTATCTTATTGATATATCGATTTCTCTTCCTTTGGGTAGATACCCAGTAGTGGGATTGCTGGATGGAATGGTAGTACTATTTTTAGAAACATTCTGTATCTTGATGGAGCCATGGTTAAAAGGTGTGTATGCTATCAAGGCTCATCAAACCTTCTGCTTACAGTTTACATACACTTATTATATGTAAATTATACCCAGTTTAAAAATAGGCCCAGTGCAGTGGCTCACACCTGTAATCCCAGCACTTTGGGAGACCAAGGAGTTCAAGACCAGCCTGGCCAACATGGTGAAACCCCATCTCTACTAAAAATGCAAAAATTAGCTAGGCGCAGTGGCGCATGCCTGTGGTCCCAGATACTTGGGAGACTGAGGCAGGAAAATCGCTTGAACCCGGGAGGCAGAGGTCGCAGTGAGCTGAGATCATGCCACTGCACTTCAGCCTGAGTGACAGAGTGAGACCCTGTCTCTAAAAATAAATATATAAATAAATAAAATAAGGAGTCAGAGAGCGTTTTGACAGAAGAGGAGAAGGTCATGTAAAGATAGTTGCAGAGATTGGATGATTTAGCCACAAACAAAAGAATGCCAGTAGCCACCAGAAGTGAGAAGAAGCAAGAAATGCGTGTGTGTGTGTGTATGTTTGTATTTTCTTTTTTTCTTTTCTTTTTTTTTTCTTGAGACAGACTTTCACTCTTATTGCCCAGGCTGGAGTGCAATGGCGCGATCTGGGCTCACTACAACCTCCGCCTCCTGCATTCAAGCGATTCTCGTGCCTCAGCCTCCTGAGTAGCTAAGATTACAGGTGCCCGCCACCACACCTAGCTAATTTTTTTGTATTTTGAGTAGAGACAGGGTTTCACCACGTTGCCCAGGCTGGTCTCGAACTCCTGACTCAGGCAATCTGCCAGCCTTGGCCTCCAAAGTGCTGGGATTACAGATGAGAGCCACCGTGCCCGGCCTGATTCTGTTTTATTTCTTTAAGGAACCAGCGTACCCTTTTCCGTAGCAGCGGCACCATTTTATATTCCCACCATCACTGCACAGGAATTTTGATTTTTCCACATCCTTGCCTTGTGGCGTATACATCCTGCACCCCAACACCTTCTTAGTGTCTGCTTCCAGAACACCCCATTGGGCGACAGTCAAGCCCCACGGCTGGGTTCCTAACCGCTGTGCTTCCCAGATTCCTTCCTGAATGCTCCATCTTCTGAATGCCTTAAAAAAGAAAAAACAGGCCGGGCGCGGTGGCTCAAGCCTGTAATCCCAGCACTTTGGGAGGCAGAGACGGGCGGATCACGAGGTCAGGAGATCGACACCATCCTGGCTAACACGGTGAAACCCCGTCCTTACTGAAAAAAAAAAAAAAAAAAAAAAACTAGCTGGGCGAGGTGGCGGGCACCTGTAGTCCCAGCTACTCGGGAGGTTGAGGCAGGAGAATGGCGTAAACCCGGGAGGCGGAGCTTGCAGTGAGCTGAGATCCGGCCACTGCACTCCAGCCTGGGGACAGAGCAAGACTCTGTCTCAAAAAAAAAAAAAAAAAAAAAAAAAAAAAAAAAAAAAAAAAAGAAAGAAAAAAGAAAAAACAAGGTAGAAAATAAATAAGATTTTCTTCTGTGTGGGATGGTACAGACACCATTGATCTGGTGAACTGGAAGCATAGGTGAATTTTGTTAATTGTGCACTAAGAAAATAGCACCGGCCAGGCGCGGTGGCTCAAGCCTGTAATCCCAGCACTTTGGGAGGCCGAGACGGGCGGATCACAAGGTCAGGAGATCGAGACCATCCTGGCTAACACGGTGAAACCCCGTCTCTACTAAAAAAATACAAAAATCTAGCCGGCCGAGGTGGTGGGCGCC
>NW_016807065.1:2903492-2911709 GCF_001698545.2 Rhinopithecus bieti
AAAAAAAAAAAAAAAGAAAAAGAAAATAGCACCAATTGTTTGTGACAAGGATAAGAAAGCATCATTTTTGTTTGTATGTTGTTATTGGGACAAGATCTCACTCTGTCTCCTGGGCTGCAGTGCAGTGGCTGAGGATGATCATGACTCACTGCATCCTTAAACCCCTGGGCTCAAGCAATCCTCCTGCCTCAGCCTCCTGAGTAGGTGGGACTATAGGCACGTGCCACCATGCCCAGCTAATTTTATTTATTTTATTCTTTTCTTTTCTTTTTTTTTTTGAGATGGAGTCTCGCTGTGTCGCCAGGATGGAGTGCAGTGGCATGATCTCAGCTCACTGCAACCTCCGCCTCTCAGGTTCAGATGATTCTCCTGCCTCAGCCTCCCGAGTAGCTGGGATTACAGGCACCTGCCACCACGCCTGGCTAAGTTTTGTATTTTTAGTAGAGACGGGGTTTCACGATGTTGCCCAGGCTGGTCTCAAACTCCTGGGCTCAAGCAATCCTCCCGCCTTGGCCTCTTAAAGTGTAAGCCACTGTGCCTGGTCCCATGTTTGTTTTTTTATTCCTCATTTTACAGAAGAGGTGCATCTGTGTCTCACACAGCCGGGATGTGGCAGAGCTGGGATCTGAGAAGGCTGAGTCCACAGCCAGGGGAATGGAGCAGAGGCTCAGGAGAGACAGAATGGCTGGTGGATGCCAACCTGGAAGTTGCAAAGGGACAGGCCCAGGATAGAGGGGAAGAGCTGATCACAGCTGGGAACAGGGAGGAAGGAAGGCCATGAGGTGGGTGCGGATGGAGTTCCGGGTAAAGATTGGGAAGGCGTGTAATGGACCACGTCACTGCTCTTCCTCTTGGGAGCAAGGAGGCCACCAGCTGGTGTGTCTCAGGCAGGCGTGGGAGGTCTTGGGAGCTGAGAATAATGGGAGGGCTTCATCAGGTTGTGGAAAGTGAGTGGGGATGGTTGATCAAGAATTAGGGAAAGGAGGCTGGGCGCGTTGGCTCATGCCTGTAATCCCAGCACTTTGGGAGGCCAAGGTGGGCAGATCACTTAAGGTCGGGAGTTCGAGACCAGCCTGACCAACATGAAGAAACTCCATCTCTACTAAAAAAAAAGTACTAAAAAATAAAATTAGCTGGGCATGGTGGTGCATTCCTGTAATCCCAGTTACTTGGGAGGCTGAGCCGGGAGAATCGCTTGAACCTGGGAGGCGGTGGTTGTGGTGAGCAGAGATCATGCCACTGTACTCCAGCCTGGGTAACAAGAGCGAAATCCATCTCAAAAAAAAAAAAAAAAAAAAAAAAAAATTTGGGAAAGGATGCTCCCAGGACCTGGGTATCTGCTGTGTACACTGTACTACAGTGGCTTATGCTAGCGGAAAACCTCCTTCTTAGGCCATCTGTGGCCCAAAGGCATTCAGAAGATGGAGCATTCAGGACGGAATCTGGGAAGCACAGTGGTTAGGAACCCAGCTGTGGGCTCGACGGTCGCCCAAAGGGGTGCTCTGGAAGCAGACACCAAGAAGGTGTTGGGGTGCGGGATGTGTAGGCCACAAGGCAAGGATGTGGAAGAATCGAAATTCCTGTGCCGTGATGGCGGGAATAAAAAATGGTGCCGCCACTATGGAAAAGGGTACGCTGGTTCCTTAGAGCAACGAAACATAGAATCAGGCCGGGCGTCGTGGCTCACGTCTGTAATCCCAGCACTTTGGGAGACAGAGGCCGGCAGATTGCCTGAGTCAGGAGTTCGAGACCAGCCTGGGTAACGTGGTGAAACCCTGTCTCTACTCAAAATACAAAAAAAATTAGCTAGGTGTGGTGGCGGGCGCCTGTAATCTTAGCTACTCAGGAGGCTGAGGCACGAGAATCGCTTGAGCCTGGGAGGCGGAGGTTGCAGTGAGCCCAGATCATGCCATTGCAGTCCAGCCTGGGTGGCAGAACGAGACTCTGTCTCAAAAAAAAAAAAAAGAAAGAAAAAAAGAAATTAAACATAGAATTACTGTATGACCTAGAAATTCTGCTTCTGGGTATACACACAAGGGACTTGAAAGCAGGGACTCAAAGAGACACTTGTACACCCGTGTCTACAGCAGTGCGATTCGTAACAGCCAAAAGACGGAAACCACTCCAGTGCCCACCAAGAGACGAATGGATAAACAATATGGTCCCTCCGTAGGCTGGGATAGGATTTAGCCTTAAAAAGGAAGGACATTCGGCCGGCGCGGGGGCTCATGCCTGTAATCCCAGCACTTTGGGAGGCCGAGGCAGGTGGATCACTTGAGGTCAGCAGTTTGAGACCAGCCTGGCCAATGTGGTGAAATCCTGTCTCTACTCAAAATACAAAAATTAGCTGGGTGTGGTGGTGGGTACCTGTAATCCCTGCTACTTGGGAGGCTGAGGCAGAAGAATCACTTGAACTCGGGAGGCAGAGGTTGCCATGAGCCGAGACCATGTCACTGCACTCCAGCCTGGGCAACAAAAGCAAAACTCCCATCTCAAAAATAAAATAAAATAAAATAAATAAATAAATAGGAAGGAAATTCTGACCAGTTGCGGTGGCTCACGCCTGTAATCCCAGCAATCTGGGAGGCCAAGGCGGGCAGATCACTTGAGGTCAGGAGTTCGAGACCACTGTGGCCAACACGGTGAAACCCCATCTCTACTAAAAATACAAAACTTAGCCAGGCGTGGTGGCACATGCCTGTAATCCAAGCTAGTTGGGAGGCTGAGGCAGGAGAATCACTTGAACTCGAGAGGCGGAGGTTGCAGTGAATCGAGATCACACCCCTGCACTCCAGCCTGGGCAACAAGAGTGAAACTCCATCTCAAAAGAAAAGAAAAAAAAAAAAAAAAAAAAAAAAAAAAAAAAAATTTTGAAAAGAAAACTAAAAAAAAAAAAAAAAAAAAAAAAAAAAAAAAAAAAAAAAAAAATTCTGACATAGGGAAATTCATAGAGACAGAAAGTGAATTACCAGTTGCCAAGGATGGGGGTGGAATGGGGAATAACCGCTTAGTATATGTGAGGTTTCCCTCACATATATTTTCATCCCTTTGACGGTGATGAAAATGTTCGGGAACTTGATAGAAGTGGTGGTTGTACAACATCATAAACGTACAAAATACCACTAAGTTATTCACTTTAAGATCCTTGATCTTATTTTATGGGAATTTCATATTAATTAAAAAATACACACATACGGCTGGGCGCAGTGCCTTGTGCCTGTAATCCTAGCACTTTGAGAGGCCAAGGCAGATGGATCACCTGAGGTCAGGAGTTCGAGACTAGCCTGGCTAACACGGTGAAATCCCATCTCTCAAAAACAATTAGCCAAGCGTGGTGGTATGCGCCTATAATCCCAGTTACTCAGGAGGCTGAGTCAGGAGAATTGCTTGAACCCAGGAGGCAGGGGTTACAGTGAGCCGAGATCGTGCCATTGCACTCCAGCCGAGGCAATAAGAGTAAAAGTCTGTCTCAAAAAAAAAAAAAAAAAAAAAAAAAAAAAAAAAAAAAAAAAAAAAAAAAAAAAAAGAAAGAAAGAAAAGAAAAGAAAAGAAAAGAAAATACACACACACGCAAACATTTCTTGCCTCTTCTCACTTCTGGTGACTACTGGCAATCTTTTGTTTGTGATTAAATCACTCCAATCTCTGCAACTATCTTTACATGACTTTCTCCTCTTCTGTCAAAACTCTCTGACTCCTTATTTTATTTATTTATTTATTTATTTTAGAGACAGGGTCTCACTCTGTCACCTAGGCTGGAGTGCAGTGGTATGATCACTGCTCACTGCACCCTTGACCTCCTGAACTCAAGTCATCCTCTTACCTCAGCCTCCCAAAATGCTGGGACTATAGGGATATACCACCATGACTGGCCAATTTGAAATCTCTTTTTAAGAGATGCGTTCTTGGTATGTTGCCCAAGTGGGTCTTGAACTCCTGGCCTCTAGAAATACTCTTGCCTTGGCTTTCCAAAGTGGTGGATTATAGGTGTGAGTCACTGCACCTGGATATGTGCATTATTATTATTATTATCATTATCATTATTGAGATAGAGTCTCACTCTGTCACCCAGGCTGGAGTGCAGTGGCATGATCTCAGCTCACTGCAACCTCCGCCTCCCAGGTTCAAGCGATTCTCCTGCCTCAGCCTCCGGAGTAGCTGGGATTACAGGCATGCACCACCATGCCTGGCTAATTGTTGTATTTTTAGTAGACATGGGGTTTCACAATGTTGGCCAGGCTGGTCTTGAACACCTGACCTCAGGTGATCCACCTGCCTTAGCCTCTCAAAGTGTTGGGATTATAGGCATGAGCCACTGCGCCCGGCTGGTGTGTTATTATTATTATTTTTCCCAGGACAAAGATATATTTATTTATTTATTAAATTTTATTTTTATTTCAGTAGTTTGGGGAGCACAGGTGGTTTTTGTTTACATGGATAAGCTCTTCAGTGGCGATTTCTGAGCTGTTGGTGAACCCATCACCCAAGCAGTGTACACTGTAGCTAATATGTAGTCTTCAATCCTTCACCCCGCCATTTTCCCCACCCAAGTCCCCAAAGTCCATTATATCACTATTTTTTTTTTTTTTTAGACAGAGTTTCACTCTTGTCACCCAGGTTGGAGTGCAGGGGCACGATCTTGGCTCACTGCAACTTCACCTTCTGGTTTCAAGCGATTCTCCTGCTTCAGCCTCCCAAGTAGCCGGGATTACAGGCACCTGCCACCACGGCCAGCTAATTTTTGTAGTTTTAGTAGACATGGGGTTTCACCATTTGGCCAGGCTGGTCTCGAACTCCTGACCTCGTGATCTGCCCATCTCAGCCTCCCAAAGTGCTGAGATTATAGGCGTGAGCCACTGCGCCCGGCCGTTATATCACTCTTAAGCTTTGCATCCTCCTAACTTAGCTCCCACTTATAAATGAGAACATAGGATATTCTCCTTTTCATTCCTGAGTTACTTCACTTAGAATAAAGCTGGCCAGGTGCATCCTTAATAGCTGGGAAATACCTTCGTATTGCTTGCGGCTGTCCCTTTAAAAGCCGGTTGCGTTCCTATTTGGAGAGGTTCATTGGCTGGATGAAGTTTGTTTTGCTCACTTTTCACCACAAATCCGTGACGCTTAATTCTGTCCTGTGAAATGCCTGGTGCAGAGTTACAATCTCTTACCTCGTCATGGTCTCCTTTGCTCGGGATGTTTACTGCCTCTTTGATTTTTTTTTTTTTTTTTTTTTTTTTGAGACAGAGTATCACTCTGTCACCCAGGCTGGAGTGCAGTGGCACGATCTCGGCTCACTGCAACCTCTGCCTCCCGATTCAAGCGATTCTCCTGCCTCAGCCTCCCAAGGCACGTGCCATCACGCCAGGCTAATTTTTATATTTTCAGTAGAGACGGGGTTTCACCGTGTTAGCCAGGATGGTCTCGATCTCCTGACCTCGTGATCAGCCTGCCTTGGGCTTCCAAAGTGCTGGGATTACAGGAGTGAGCCAGCACACCTGGTCTGCCTCTTTGATTCTTGCTGAGCTATTTTGTAACTAGAGATGGATGGTTTCAACTCTGCAGGTTTTTACATCAGATATGATGGGGGCAGCTTTTACAGAATTATAACCCCTTGAATGAGAGCTACTCAGTAGGAAATTCCTACCCACCACCTCCACAACAGAATACCAGGTAGTACCAACGTGTTCTGCTGTAGAGACTGGTCTCGTTGATCGTGTCCTTAAACTTCAGAGTCTGGGGAAGAGCAAACACCGTCAAAAGATCATCAGTCTGGGAGGCTGGGGATAGTGGCTCACACCTGTTAACCCCAGCACTTTGGGAGGTTGAAGTGGATGGGTTGATTGAGCACAGGAGTTCGAGACCAGCCTAGGCAACATGACAAAAACCTTGTCTCTACAAAAAATAGAATAATTAGCCAGGTGTGGTGACGAGCAGCTGCAAGCCAAGCTACTTGGGAGGCTGAGGTGGGAGGATTGCTTGAACCCAGGCGGTCAAGGCTGCAGGGAGCTATGATTGCATCACTGCACTCCAGGCTGGGCAACAGAACCAGACCCTGTCTCAAACAAACTAACAAAATAATCACCAGTTGAAACTTGTAAAAGACAACCTTTATTGCTTAAAAAACAACTTTATTAAAGTGTAATTGACATACAAGAAAACACTCATATTTAAAGTGTACAGTAGGATACTCTTTGCTGTATGTCTACACCTGTGAAAACACCCCCACCATCAGGACAGCAACATATCCATCACCTCTGAAAGTTTCTTTTCTTTTCTTTTCTTTTCTTTTTTTTTTTTGAGATGGAGTCTTGCTCTGTCACCCAGGCTGGAGTGCAAAGGTGTGATCTTGGTTCATTACAACCTCTGCCTCCTGGGTTTAAATGATTCTCCTGCCTCAGCCTCCTGAGTAGTTGGAATTACAGGCACCCACCACCACGCCTCGGCAATTTTTTTTTTTTTGTATTTTTAGTAGAGATGGAGTTTCACCATTTTGGCCAGGCTGGTCTCAAACTCCTGGCCTCAAGTGATCTGCTCACCTCTGCCTCCCAAAGTGCTGGGATTACAGGTGTGAGCCACTGTGCCCAGCTGAAAGTTTCTAACACTCCTTTGGAACCCCTCCCTCTTCCCCCTCTCCTGGTAGCTTGTGATTTGCTGTCTGTCATTATAGATCAGTTTAATTTTTCTTTTTTCTTTTCTTTTCTTTTCCTTTCTTTTCCTTTTCTTTTTTCTTTCTTTTTCTTTTTCTTTTTGATGGAGTCTCGCTGTGTCACCCAGGCTAGAGTGCAATGGTGTGACCTTGGCTCATTACAACCTCTGCCTCCTGGGTTCAAATGATTCTCCTGCCTCAGCCTCCCGAGTAGCTGGGATTACAGATGCCCACAACCATGACAACACCCCACTATTTTTTTTTTTTTTTTTTTTAGTACAGACGGGGTTTCACCATTTCGGCCAGGCTGGTCTCGAACTCCTGACCTCAAGTGATCTGCCCATCTCTGCCTCCCAAAGTGCTGGCATTACAGGTGTGAGCCACTGTGCCCAGCTGAAAGTTTCTACATGCTTGTTTGGAATCCCTCCCTCTTACCCCTCTCCTGGCAGCTGTTAATTTGCTGTCTGTCATTATGGATGAGTTTGATTTTTTTTTTTTTGAGATGGAGTCTCACTCTGTCACCCAGGCTGGAGTGTAGTGGCGCGATCTTGGCTCGCTGCAACCTCCGCCTCCCGGGTTCAAGTGATTCTCCTGCCTCAGCCTCCCTGGTGGCTGGGATTACAGGTGCCCGCCACCACACCCGGCTGATTTTTGTAGTTTTAGTAGAGATGGGGTTTCACCTTGTTGGTCAGGATAGTCTCGATCTCCCAACCTCATGATCCACCCACCTCAGCTTCCCACAGTGCTGGGATTACAGGCATGGAAATGGAATCCTGTACCATGCATTTTTTTTTTTTTTTTGGCCTGGCTTCTTCTAACTCAGCAGAATTTCTAAGATTTTCTGGAATCATGTACCAAGCATTTTTTTTTTATGGCCTGGCTTCTCCTAATTCAGCAGAATTATTTTGAGATACATCCCTATTGTTGGATGTATCAATAGTTCCTTCCTTTTTATTGTGAAGCAGTGATTCATGGAATGGTTATATCACTGTTGGTTTATCCAGTCACCTGTTGATAAAAATCTGAGTTGTTTCTAGGTTTGAGCTATTGCACATAATGAAAGCGTGGACTTTTACGATTGTTTTAATGCAACTAGAGCATCTCAGAGAGGGAAGGGAGTAGAAATGTCTTCCTCTGATGGGTAATAAGGCAAGGTGATTTAAGAAGTCAGGGCCGGGCGCGGTGGCTCAAGCCTGTAATCCCAGCACTTTGGGAGGCTGAGGTGGGTGGATCACCTGAGGTCAGGTATTCAAGACCAGCATGGCCAACATGGTGAAACCCCATCTCTACTAAAAATACAAAAATTAGGCCAGGCGTGGTGGCTCAAGCCTGTAATCCCAGCACTTTGGGAGGCCGAGACGGGCGGATCACGAGGTCAGGAGATCGAGACCATCCCGGCTAACATGGTGAAACCCCGTCTGTACTAAAACATACAAAAAAACTAGCCGGGCGAGGTGGCAGGCACTTGTAGTCCCAGCTACTCGGGAGGCTGAGGCAGGAGAATGGTGTAAATCCAGGAGGCGGAGCTTGCAGTGAGCCAAGATCGCACCACCGCACTCCAGCCTGGGCGA
>NW_016807065.1:2914223-2919278 GCF_001698545.2 Rhinopithecus bieti
TGGTGTAAATCCAGGAGGCGGAGCTTGCAGTGAGCCAAGATCGCACCACCGCACTCCAGCCTGGGCGACAGAGCGAGACTCCATTTCAAAAAAAAAAAAAAAAAAATTAGCCGAGTGTGGTGGTGCACACCTGTAGTCCTAGCTACTTGGGAAGGTGAGGCAGGAGAACCGTTTGAACGCAGGAGGCAGAGGTTGCTGTGAGTTGAGCTTGTGCCACTGCACTCCAGCCTGGGCGACAGAGTGAGATCCTGTCTTTAAAAAAGTGAAAAGGAGTGTGTGCAGTGGCTCACACCTGCAATCCCAGCATTTTGGGAGGCCGAGGCAGGCAGATAACGAGGTCAGGAGTTCAAGACCAGCCTGGCCAACATGGTAAAACCTCATCTCTACTAAAAATACAAAAATTAACTGGGTGTGGTGGTGCATGCTTGCAGTTCCAGCTACTCGGGAGGCTGAGTTAGGAGAAATGCTTGAACCTAGAAGGAGGAGGTTGCAGTGAGCCGAGATCGTGCCACTGCACCCCAGCCTGGGCAACATATCAATATTTCATCTCAAAAATAAATAAATAAGAAAGAACTGAAAGTGAAGGAAGCAGGTAGAGAGGTGTTCAGAGGGCAGAGTAGGCAGTGCGACTTGGTGGGGACATCCAGGGTCTGGGAGTGGTGACTCGGTTGATGGAGGCAGTTCACAGCCACAAGAGAGTTTTTGTAGAGAAAGAGCTAGTGGTTGAGATACTCTACGTGGTCTTGGCCAAACATCTTGGTTGAGCAGCAGAACTGGGGTATGAATCCATGCTCCTGGTCACTTGAGGTCAGGAGTTCGAGACCAGCCTGGCCAATATGGTGAAACTCCGTCTCTACCAAAAACACAAAAAAATTAGCCAAACTCGGTGGTGGGCACCTGTAATCCCAGCTTCTCAGAAGGCTGAGGCAGGAGAATTACTTGAACTCGGGAGGTGGAGGTTGCAGTGAGCCGAGATTGTGTCACTATAGTCCAGCCTGTGTGACAGAGCCAGATTCGGTCACATACACAAAAACACCCTAAAAAACCAAAATACAAACATTATACAACGTGCAGGACAGACTTCCTCAACAAAGAATTATCCATGCCTCAGTGTCCATAGCCCTGAGGTTGAGAAACCCTATACCAGATGAACTTCAGAATAATTTTTCTATACCCTTTTAGGTATAGATTTTGAATGTTTTTTTTTTTTTTTTTTTTGAGACAAGATCTGGTTCTGTCACCCAGGCTGGAGTGCAATGATACAATCATAGCTAACAGCAGCCTTGAACTCCTAGACTCAGGTGATCCTTCCACCTCAGCCTGTGGAAGCTGGGACCACAGGCAGGCACCACCACATTCAGTTAATTTTTACAATTTTTTTTGTAGAGACAGGGTCTTGCTATGTTGCTCAGTCTGGTCTTGAATTCCTGACTTCAGGTGATTCTTTCATCTGGGCCTCCTGAATAGTTGGGTCAACAGGTGGGTGCCACCATGCCTGGTTAATTTTTAAAACATTTTGTAGAGGTGGGGTCTTGCTATGTTGTCCAGGCTGATCTTGAACTCCTGGCCTCAAGCAATCCTCCTGCCTGGGCCTCCTGAGCAGCTAGGTCAACTGGTGGGTACATACTGGTTGGTTATATTTACAGAGTACACAAGATGTTTTGACGCAGGCATGCAATGTGTGATAATCACTTCATGGAGAATGGGATCTCCATCCCCTCAAGCATTTATCCTTTGTGTGACAAACAATCCAGTTATACTCTTTTAGTTATTTTTAAATGTACAATTAAGGCAGGCGTGCTGACTCACGCCTGTAATTCCAACATTTTGGGAGGCTGAGCCCGGCAGATTACTTGAGGTTGGGAGTTGGAGACCAGCCTGGCCAACATGGTGAAACCCCATCTCTACTAAAATACAAAATACAAAATTAGCCAGGTGTGGTGGCGGGCACCTGTAATCCCAGCTACTCAGGAGGCTGAGGCAGGAGAATTGCTTGAACCTGGGAGGTGGAGGTTGCATGAGCTGAGATGGCACCACTGCACTCCAGCCTGGGCAACAGAGTGAGACTCTGTATCAAAAAAAAAAAAAAAATTAATAAAAAAAAATAAACTACAATAAAGTTATTATTGACTATTGTGGTTTGCACTTTCACGTTGCAGGCTTCAAAAAGCATGGGTTTATTTGGGTACAGTGGCTCATGCCTGTAATCACAGCACTTTTGGGAGGCCAAGGAGGGAGGATCACTTGAGGTCAGGAGTTGGAGACCAGCCTGACCAACATGACAAAACCCTGTCTCTACCAAAAAAATACAAAAATTAGCTGGGCATGGTAGCGCACTCCTGTAATCCCAGCTACTTGGGAGGCTGAGGCAGAAGAATCGCTTGAACCAGGGAGGTGGAGGCTGCAGTGAGCCTAGATAGCACCACTGCACTCCAGCCTGAGCAGCAAGAGACTCTGTCTCAATAAATAAATATATAAATAAATAAATAAGCATGGGTTCAAAATAGGAGTGTGGAATGGGTCTGATCATTCGAACTCTAAGGAATGATGGAATATCATTCAGCCGTAAAAAGGAATAAAGCACTGGTTCAGGCAACGACAAGGATGAACTTTGAACACATTATGCTAAATAAAAGTAGCTAGTCCCCAAAGCTCGCCTATTACATAGCTCCTTTTATATGGAGTTTGCAGAACAGGCAAGTCCACAGAGATAGGAAGTGGATTAGTGGATGCCTGGGGCTGGGGAAGGGAGGTGGGGAATGAGTGCCGATGGGGACAGCGTTTCCATTTGGGGTGATGAAAACATTTTGGAACGAGATGGTGACAACAGTTGCATAACATCGTGAATGTACTGAATATCCCTGAGTCGTACACTTTAAAATGGTTAAAATGATAGATTCTGGCCGGGCGTGGTGGCTCACGCCTGTAACCCCAGCACTTTGGGAGGCCGAGGTGGGCGGATCACGAGGTCAGGAGATCGAGACCATCCTGGCTAACACGGTGAAACCCCGTCTCTACTAAAAATACAAAAAAGCCAGGTGTGGTGCCAGGTGCCTGTAGTCCCAGCTACTCGGGAGGCTGAGGCAGGAGAATGGCGTGAACCCGGGAGGTGGAGCTTGCAGTGAGCCGAGATAGCGCCACTGCACTCTAGCCTGGGCAACAGAGCAAGACTCTGTCTCAAAAAAAAAAAAAAAAGATAGATTCTGTGTTACGTGTATTTTACCGTGATAAACAAAACAAGGAGGTATATTTCAATACTCACAAAAGCTCTTTTAGTTTTAGATTTTAAATTTCTGGGGCACAAGGTACATTATTTAGGTAGTGGACACACCAGAAGCCCAGACTTCACCACGATGCCATATATCCGTGTAACAAAATTGCACTTGTACCACTTAAATTTGTACAAATAAAAAAAATTCTCATTTCTGACCCTTATGCTGTTTTTTTTTTTTTTTCTTGAGACAGGGTCTTGCTTTGCTGTCCAGGCTGGAGTGCAGTGGTGCAATCATAGCTCACTGCAGCCTCGAATTCCTGGGCTCCAGCGATCCTCCCACTTCAGCCTCCCATGTAGCTGGGACGATCCGTGCACACCACCACACTCAGCTAATTTTTACATTCTTTGTAGAGACAAGGTCTTGCTATGTTGCCCAGACTGAATGCATGCCTTTTATCTGTTGCATATAATTTCCTCACTTAAAATGTCTGTCTTTTGGATAGATATCACATGTTCTCATTCCTATGTGGGAGCTAAAAAAGTGGATCTTGGACGGGTGCAGTGGCTCATGCCTGTAATCCCTGCACTTTGGGAGGCCGAGGTGGATGGATCACTTGAGGTCAGGAGTTTGAGACCAGCCTGGCCAACATGGTAAAACCCCATCTCTACTAAAAATACCAAAATTTAACTGGACATGGTGGTGGGCACCTGTAGTCCCAGTTGCTTGGGAGGCTGAGGCAGGAGAATCTCTTGAACCCAGGAGGCGGAGGTTGCGGTGAACCAAGATCACACCACTGCACTCCAGCCTGGGTGACAGAGTGAGACTCCATCTCAAAAAAAAAAAAAAGTGAATCTCATAAAGATAGACAGTAGATTGGTCGTTACCAGGAAGGGTAGGAGAAAGAGCGAGATGAAGAGAAGTTGATTACTAGGTACAAATGTACAATTTGATAGAAGAAATAAGACAGTGTTTGTTAGATCAGTAGTGTGACTATAGTTTGCAGTAGCCTATTGAATATTTCAAAATAGCTAGAAGAGAATAATTTGACTGTTTCTAACATAAACAAAAGACAAATATTTAAGGTGATGGGTATCCCAAGTGCACTGATTTGATCTTTACAAATTATATGAATGTATTAAATTATCACATGTACCCCAAAACTATGTACATCTATTATGCATCAACAGAAAAAATTCTTTTTTTTTTTTTTTTTGTTGAGACAGAGTTTTGCTTTTGCTGCCCAGGCTGGAGTGCAATGGCGCGATCTCGGCTCACTGCAACCTCTGCCTCCCAAGTTCAAGTGAGTCTCCTGCATCAGCCTCTCAAGTAGCTGGGATTACAGGCATGCATCACCATGCCCAGTTAATTTTCTGTATTTAGTAGAGACGGGGCTTCACCATTTTGGTCAGGCTGTTCTCAAACTCCTGACCTCAAGTGATCCACCCACCTTGGCCTCCCAAAGTGCCGGGATTACAGGCGTGAGCCACCACACCCGGCCAAGAAGAATTTCTTTAAAAATCTGTCTTTTGACTTGATACATAGGGCTTTCTTTCTTTCTTTCTTTCTTTTTTTTTTTGGCTATTCATATAATCTTAATTTCTACATAGCCAAGTTTGCTATTTTACAAACTTAAACTCGGGTTTCATGTCTTGCTTGGAGAAACTTTCCTCACTCTGAAATTATAAAATAAAATGTTCATATCCTAAAGTCTTACAGTTTCAGTTTTGAACGGCTGTGAAGTTTACAAAATGCATTTTTAGTATGGAGACGCAAATCTTTTATTTTTTTGGAGATGGAGTCTCCCTCTGTTGCTTAGGCTGGAGTATAGTGGGGTGATCTC